>NC_137465.1:212020341-212606955 GCF_964235325.1 Thermobia domestica
CTTCCGACTTGGCCACGGAGGCGATGAAGGAGACGTCGCTTGTAGAGAGATAAATTGTTGCGGTCTTTTGAATTTGGCTAATCAGAGTGCTCCTTTAAGCCGCGTATATTCGACAATAACCATTCGGGATAAGATAAAATATGCTCGCCATGTAGACATAATTTTATAACAAAATGACGACTGTCTATTTACTTTATTTTATAGTTCTTCCATATTCACTTTCAAATGATCGGCGCCAGTTGCCATCTAATAAAGTTGATGCGTTTGTTGCTTCTAGTACAAAATCGCTTAGAAAAAGAAGCAATAAATGCATCAAATGTGGGAGATGAATTTAGAACACCTAAATGGCACATGCCTAGCACATCTTGTGCTGTTAGGGTTTCGTCAGAAACATTGTGTAAAACAATTGAAAACACATCGCGTGGTTTGCATTTTGAAATTTGGCGAATACCTGGATTTGTTTAAGTATTTCTTTCTACTGTGTTTGTCTGTAGCTTCAATTCATAAGCCTTTATAATTAGATGCCCAACATATTTGGCAATCACCAGAAAACAACACCGAAGATTCTACACTTGTGTTAATTTAACACACAGGCTATGTGTCATTTCAACTACCGGCATTTGACACACAACTCCAAATGGAGAGTGAGTTGTTCTAACCACTTGTTTGTGTTATATTTTAACACAATCCTGTTAACACATAGGCATGTCGTTGAAATAGCACAACGATTTTTTACAGTGTAAGATTTTATTCTTCGTAGAACCGAAAATGATCTTCCGCTATCACTGATGTCACAGGAACGGTGAGGTAAAGCATTGTTAGCTTATTAACTTCCGAAAACAAATCATGAGTTATCTCTTCTGGTTCAGATTTGAATAAGACACCGGATCTTGAACACCTTGAATGATGTTTAAAGAATTCGTTTTGCTTCGGTGAAGCGAGGAAAGCACCTTTAACTGTGTTTTTAAATTATCAAATGTATATCCTTTGAATATATTTCCATTAAAACTGGATAAATGTGAACCGATTCTCCATTAGCCCTACTAATCAGCAACTGTTCAATATCCTTCAGTACAGAGAAAGTATATATAATCTTCTGATTATGGTGTTAAAAAAAAAAAAAACCAAGTCGTAGGCTTCAAAGTATTTTTCATAGTAGTATTCTTTAAGTGCTTGAACACATGATCAGTATAGGATTTTACCGTATCGAATTTTCTAGGAACTGTCCTCTGCGGTGGTAATGTAGGGCTCAAAGTTAAATTTTATGCGTTCTCCAGAACTTTATCATAAACTTTTAAGAACGAAGTCAGTAAGTTTCAACTGAAGAAATGTTTCGTTACTTCTGCTGATCACTTGTACACTGATATTACTTTTCTGTAATTCTTTTTTGCAACAATGTTCTGTCAAGGAAAATATGAATATATATACTAGTACACGCGTATTTGTAATTGCTTTCGTTCATTCCTTTTTTTCTCATGCTCGTTGTCTATTCTTGGGATATACAACATGAGTGACGTTAGAAATAATAAGAAGGTAATTATTTCACCAGAGAAGGAGATCTATCATTTTTAGTGTTCTCCATTACAAAAAAAAAGAAAGAACAAACGGAAGGTTCTCTAATCAACCTAAATGAAGTGCAAGGGAGAAGCTTATCGGGTAAGCAGGACTTCTGTTTTGGATTATACTTGATTCTAGGGTGTCGTAAAATCAAGTGTTTTTTTTCTTGTTCGTTTATGTATCTTTTCGTGGTCACTCACCGGATGAACACTTAGTTCAGCAGGGATGAGTGAGGAGCAAAGAAGCGACAAAGCAAAAGAGAAACAACACTGCTCATGTTCCTCTTATTCTACTTTAGTTTATTTGACAGAAAGTTATCTATACAGTGTAGTTGAAAGTAGAAGAAAGGTGGAGAAAGAAAACTATTGGGAAGTAGGGAATAGGTAAAAAAAATAAAAGCAAGCATACATGGTCTTTGGTCTTTGGAAGTATTGGGCCGATGCATAAGTTCATGCGGTTCTTATATTTTATTTTTATTCTGCTGTTTTGTTAATTCAAATACAAATACAATATAGACATAACATTAACACATTCTACGATTGTAACAATGCATTGCATACATTTTACTGTCACTCACATGAACTCACAATCACTCAGTGATGTATTCACCTCCACTATATATGACCTGTCAACGTTCAGGTAGCAGTTCAATGCCTCGCCTGTAGAACTGTTTTGGTTTTGACTGGAAGAAATCTGTTAGCCATTGGTTAACAGAAGCTTTTCTGTGTTGTTCTTTCAACAATAGCTTCATTCCCGTACACTACACAAATTGTTCTCGCAGCTTCTGCTGTACTGGATCCTCGGTTAAACTCGAAGAGTAAAATGTGACGGAAATGATCACTTTTCTCAACTTGACATTACGTATTAGTTTGTCTGAAATATATATAAAATAATACGTTCACAATCAAGAAAACCTGTATTTCACAAGACAAACTCCAAACCACTAGTCTATAGGCCAGTATAGGTAAGGTAAGTATAATTTTGGGCTACCAGATTTCCTTCAAACCACGATTGTATTGGTACCTGAGGACCTCGGAAAACTATGATGGCCGTCTCGGAACGGTAGCGTTTTAAGATGGCGTCGAATCAAAGATGGCGCTCGAGTCAATTTATAAAACTGGCAATATCTCGGCTCCTAATTATCGAATTTTAACTTTCTTTTTTTTTAACGATAGCTCATTATATTTGCAACAAATATTGTTCTCATCATTTTTGCCATTCTTTGACGATATGTGAGGAAAATATAAAAAAAAATGAATTTCGAAGCGGTTTAAGTTTCATTTAATTTATACTAATCGTGGCAACAAAAGATTTTATGAAAAAAAAAAACTTCGGGAAAAGAAAAGAGAGATAAATTAGCTTTCGTTTTGTGTATTTGTGAACATTCTAACAGTAATACAACCGGAAGTATTAAGATTTGAATCTTCAAAGGTGCACGCGGCAGCACTGCAATTCAATGTAAACAATGAATAGTGAGGCAAAATGTTTCCATTAACACTCGCACGCTGTTGGGCTATGACGAGTTTTTATGGAGTGTATGCGTTTATGGAGTGTTTATGCAGGTTTTCGTGTTAATATTTTAATTCTTAAATATGTTATGCTGCTTATGACGGTAAAAGCCTTAACTGGTAATATCGAATCAATTTCACTTTTGAATCTAATTGGTCATGGTTGTAGCTACACACAGAGCCCGAAACTACTCAAAACAACACGAAAATGCATGTCTTGAAATTTTTACATACTTTAATGTGTACAAATGAATTGCCTTCTAATGGTGGACATAAGGAAATATGTCGACTTTTTCACATTACGGATATGGCCGCCATGAACATAAAAAATGTGAGCAACTATAGCATGTCAAAATGATCTACTACCTTGTTTTCATTAGTTTTGACGGATTAGTGTGTTAGGTTTTGATCATTGGGGCAATGTTTGAGATCATATACTTGTACGTCAAAAATGTATACACATGCGCGGAAACGTGAGGCGGTTGTCGTTTGTCTCTTGTTATCCACTGTTCAACAAATTTTGATCGAAAGTGAGTAAATTCTTTGAAATTGCGATTTTTACATTCATTTAAGCATAATATGAAAGGAAATGATAATAGAAGAATTTTCTTAGCTCAGGTTGTGAAAAAACGCCCTTGTACAACAGTAGCTGTATATATACAAATGTATTAATATTTATAGAACATTTAAGCAATATCCTTGTAAAAACCAACATATCACTTTTTTTTATCTATTTCACTGTGATGTGATAAGCTGGGGAGTTAAGAAGTACCCTAACCTATAGCTTTCTATACCCTTGTACTTCCTTTTTCAAAATTGCGCAAATACCAGTTTCACAGCGATACAGAAAATAAAGTAACCGTGGTCAAGTTAAACATTAACGATTCCGTAATAAAAATCAGTATTAACATCAAAACATGAAAAATATGTACAAATACCTTTTTGTGCAAGAACTATACTGCAATGTAGACAAAAGTTTCAAGTGATCCCTTGTACAGGATTATGTTTATTTTATTTTGAGCGTCTTCGCTTGGCTTGCCTTTTGTAGGTTACATCTGGAGCATCCCTTGCAATAGTCCAACAGTAGTCGGCCAATATGTTAGAACTCCACTTTCCCTCATATCTCTTCTCCATGGCTGCAATATCTTGATGGAAACGCTCACCATGTTCGTCACTTACTGCTCCATAATCTTCGGGAAAGAAGTCTAGATGTGAATGAAGAAAGTGGAGTTTCAGAGACATATTGCAACCAAGATTTTCGTAGCACAATAACAACTTTGCTATCAGTTGTTTGTAATTTGTTGCTCGGTGTCTTCCCAAGAACTGTGAACAAACACTCTTCAAGCTTTCTCACACAGCTTTCTCCTTACCTTGGAGAATTTCGTCGAACTTGAGATCTTTGAATAGTTGCCTAATCTGTGGCCCTATGAAAACACCCTCTTTAACTTTGGCATCACTTAATCGAGGGAATTGTCCTCTTAGGTACTTATAGGCCTCATCCTCTTGGTTCATGCTCTTAACAAAACTTTTCATAAGACCTAATTTAATATGTAGAGGGGGAAGCAAAATTCGGTTACGATCTACAAGTGGTTCATGCTGCACATTTTTCACTCCCGGCTGAAGAGTTTCTCTGGTACTCCAAACACTTTTGCGGTAATGAGATCCACGATCTCTACTGTCCCATTCACATATAAAGCAACATTACTTTGTATACCCTAACTGCATACCTAGCAACAGTGCTATTACTTTAAGGTCACCACAAATGAGCCACTGAAAATCGTAATATTTAATGGCTTGAAGTAAACGATTCAAGTTTTCATAAGATTCCTTCATATGAACTGCGTAAGCTACAGGAATTGAAGGAAGTTCATTTCCAATATGTAAAAGCACTGCCTTTAAACTCACCTTGGACGAATCTATAAAGAGCCTCCACTCCGTATGTTCGTAATTAATTTTAAGTGCCCTCATGAGACCATTTACATCTGTACATGCCACAAGTGTGTCTTCCATAGTAAAAAATGAAGTGAACATCTTCTCCCTATTCCGATACACTGAAATATTTACTTTTTCCTGCAATAAATTCCATTGGGTGACGCTAAAATTTCGGCTTTGCTTTTCGAGAGGTCCAAGTCTCTGATTAGATCACTTAGTTCCTCTTGAGTAAGTCTATGTGGTTCACATGGAGGTTGTTCTACTACAAACGTAGGGTCCTTCG
The DNA here is from genome assembly GCF_964235325.1 of Thermobia domestica. Lineage (NCBI taxonomy): Eukaryota > Metazoa > Arthropoda > Insecta > Zygentoma > Lepismatidae > Thermobia > Thermobia domestica. Next base: position 212,025,622 of record NC_137465.1, read on the forward strand.
AAGTACTTGATTCAGGAGCTTCAACTTCTTGATCATCATCAGAAAAAATATCGTATTCTTTAGGTGGGTCAGGAACAGGTAGTCCTTCTCCATGTGGAACAGGGCGCATTGCAGAAGGAATGTTAGGATAGATCAAGGCCCGCTTCTTCTTCGTGGAAATTCCCTTCTTGACGGAAGGAACCATACAAAAATAACAGTCTCTGATGTGGTCGCTTGGCTCCCTGCAAATGATGGGCACTGCAAAAGGTATTGAGCGCCCCTTCCCATTAATCCAATTTCTTAGATTGCTGGCACAAGTGTTATACACAATGTGGGGTGCACAAGATTTATCTTGGTCTCCAATTTTACAACCAAAGTAATATTGATAGGCTTTTCTTATTAGTGGTGTTATAGTCTGCTTTTGTGAGGAAAATGTCACTTCCCCACATACGTAGCAGAAGCTATCCGCACTGTTCACACAATTTCGTGGCATTTTTGTTTATTGAAATCCTCAAAATGTCACTTGAAATAGTTCCGACAACTATTTAAAAATATACATTCGAAATACCAGTACTTTTGCGTACTTGTAGTTGTATTTTTATGTCCTGCACTACACAAACGTCACACCCAAAACGCTGATAACTGCACTAAACCTCTTTTCTAACAATAGCAGAACACTACTGAGATAAGGAACACAATGAAACCAAGCGTTCATATAGTTTCTCCAGTGTTGCCGGATCAGTGTAACATTTTACCCCAAACGAAGCGAATATATTTATTTTTAAAGCGTTATTATTAGACATGCCTGCAAAACGAAAAGTAGAGCTAATATTCGAAAATACCTTTCAAATTCGTGATCAGCACCACAAAATCAATAAGAATTAGCTGATTTTGTTCAATTTACATTTTCGTTGTTGAACAGTGTATCAGTGTTACCAATGTAGCACTTTGTCGCTTGATCTAGAAATTTTTAAGGATATTTTTATCAAAAACAATTGGTTCATTTATATTGTTAGAATAGAAATTTAACGCCTTTTAAATGTTGTCTAATGAGTAAACTAGCATAATTTCCACTAAATTAATATTTTTAGCGTCTTCTTGCAGTGTGTTTAGAGAGTGTTTAGTGACAGTATTATTTACGTTGTTGGCAGTGTGTTTAGCATCATTACGACATGTGTGTGTGTACCCCATTGCGGACAGGTTTGACATATATTTTTATGCCATATCAACATACTTCGGGCTCTGTGTGTACTCGATACTACTTGAAATAGACACTTCATTATGCATGCAAAAATTTCCAATTCAAGACAATCAAATTTTTCTGCTAACAGTATTCACCCAGGGGTTCCTACTGCCTTTGGTAAGAGACGTACACAGGAATTTCTCTTGGGAGGGGTCCAAAGCTTTTTGGGGGGGGGTCCAAACACATTTTGAGGCTAAATTATATTAAAAATTGTAAAATTGTCCCTAAAATTAGACTAAATTTACAAAAAAAGTCCGGATTTTGGGGGTCCGGACCCCGAAAACCCACCCCCTTGCGTACGTCTCTGCCTTTGATAATATCGATAGGAATGAGAAGACGCTCAGCGGAGCAGGAACGTCTCACCGAGTTAATGGCATTATAATTCACGAAGTATCAGACTCGTGTTTACCTCTGAAACCTCTATTTAACTTGACGATAAGAAGAAAACTAATATGGTAAGTTTATCATTTATTTTTACCAGAATATATTTATTTATTTTATTTCTTTCGACTTGTTTTACATTTCGATTTTAATTCTATATGAAGCCTTATCTACCACCTAAACATGATACAAAATTCAAAATTCAAAGACTATAGTTTATATTAGCAAAAAACAAGTTAGAAAGTAAGAAAAGAAATACAAGAGACAAATACTCAATTACACCGCCCCCCCCCCACACAAATATTATAGTACTACACTAGAATACATACGTGTTGCAATATGTAATAAATGTTTTATATCTTTAAAGTTTTATATCTTTATGACAAACTTCTGTATTGGTTCTTCTGTCTGTGTCCATTCAAACCTGCTTCGATAACAATAAATTATGTAAGAAGATTGAACATCCTAAGATTACAACACACTCCCTTCCTTTTTGCCTTGTTTTCGGAATCTAAACAGAAAATTTTACGTTGGGTTCTAAGTCAGTGTTCCAACTCTGGAAATCAGACAGTTGGACAGGATTTAATATACTAGTCAGGAACAATGTTGAAGCTAAACCAAATAAAATAGCTTATTTACCTTCCATGAATCACCCAGCAACTGATAAGTCAACAGTTTATGAAATATTGACTGAGTGCAATCAAATACCTGTGAAGTCAAGCTTAAATTTGGAAAATATTGTTGTAGTCATAGATCAGGCCAATTTTTTTTAACAGAAATTAAATGTACACATCCCTAGGGATGAGCACGAGACAAGATTTGTGGCTGTCTCGACTCGAAAATGTGCTGTAAAAGTGATGTCTCGACTCGAAAAATATATATTTTTTTCTATTAGAAGAGCTGTGTCTCGACTCGAATTTTGTAAGGAAAATTCTGTCTCGACTCGTCTCATGCGCATCCCTACACATTCCAATGACTTTGACAGTATTTTCATAATGATGGGAGCTTTTCACGTATTTTGTAACCTACTTTCTATTATTGGGAAGTTATTTGGTAATGCTGGACTTTACAGACTTAGCAGTAAAATCAGAAACAATTGCAACTGGCTTCATTTGTCAAGTTTTAGATGGAAAACAATACAACCATGCTGTAAGATTCCACAAACTCATCTACGAAACCTTAATTAGAATAATTTGGTATGAGTTCCTGGACCATGTCAAAATCGAAAATATTCATCTTCCTTTTAGACTTACGGAATTAAATCAGTTATTTCGTTCATTTGCCGAAAACATATCTCAAAACAGTTTTGGAACGTTGTATGAAAACGACAAAATGAAAGAAATATTTATTCTTTTCGAAGGTTATCTGCATCATTTGAGACATAAGAATGGAGCATTTTCGTCTTTCTAGATGTTTTTCATATTACATTTAGTGGAGTTACTGTTGGCCTTGATTCGATCTCATAGGAAAGGTAATTAGTTACTCTACCTTTCGCGTTTACAAGAAGTGATCCAATGGTGTTTTGCTTTTGAAAAAATAAACTATGTCAGGTAGTTATCAATTCATTTGGCTGAAGTATCCCAATTAGAAAATACAAATCCTTCCATTTTTGAGTTTTCCATGTCTGGAGAATTTTCTGTCCAGCTTAAATCAAAGAATCCATTTGCACGAATTCCGGTTGATCGGGCTTTAGAGAACGGTGAAAAAATGAGTTCGGTTTGGTTCGTTCGGTTTAAAACTTGGAGCAGTCATTAAATACTATTTAATCGCAGAATATCGAGCTTCTGGATTTGGGAAGATGCAAGAATTTGTCGAAATCATCCAGACAAGAAATCCCAGCATCCGGATTTTCAGAAAGCTCGTATATCTAAAGACTAAGAACAAGTCTCGGCTTTAGTTGAGCTTCTGCAGAATGAGTGGACCAACCCTTTCGACAAAAAATCCTGCAACATTGTTCATACTTCAACGGGCTTAGAACCGCCGACAGAAGTTCAAACTGACTTTTTGTTGGCAAGACAGAGAGGGGGAAAATTTACGAAGACTTCAAAGGAATTTCATATTAAGCATGCCTCACAAGAGTTTTTAAATATCATATGTAAATAAAATGACACGGATGTATTCGTCCTGTGTGCATATGCGTCTGTGCACCTTGACAATCAAAATAATATTTACATGAAACGTGGAACAGAAAACCGAATTCGACTTATCGATGTAAAGAAACTTGTCTCAGTTTTGGGATCTCCTTTAGTATCTGCTTTGCCTTCCCTTCACGCAATGACTAGTTGTGACTCAGTGCTATGTGTAGTCAAGGAAAATTAAAGGCAATTAAACTGTTGAATTTATAAATTTATTTTCTTTCTTTGGAAGAGATTGGAATATAAAGAATGAACTTTTCAGCAAACTACAAAAATTTGTTTGTTTCCTGTATTTGACAAATAACCGTATTGATGAAATCAATGAAGCACTCTACGAATTATTTCGAAGTAAACGAGGTGTAATTAATACTGTTCAACTTCCTCCCTGCAAAGTTGGCCTCTATCAGCATGCTGTTGGAACAAATTATCAACCTGCAATTTGAAAACGATGCCTGGAGACTTTCCTGAAATTCCCGAGCCTGAAAACAATGGTTGTACAATTGACGAGAGTGGATATTTATCTGTTCCATGGATGACCGTATTACCAGCTCTAGAAGCTATCTTTAGCCTTTTGAGTTCTTGCTCTTTTTCTCGTTCCTGTAAGCTATCTAGCTGTTCTTGTTTGCTTCCCGGTGAAATTAAAATACCGCTAATTTTGCAGTAATTATGTAATATCTTCAAATAGATAAAAGATAATTGAAATATGGAACAAGAGCGCCCTAGACAATATTATTTTGCGTGAGGTAACGTTATCACAAGTCACCTAGTGGCTATCTGTTTTCATCGGTTTAGAAACGCGAAAATAAATGCCAATTTTCAAAACGGCTCGAAATCGAAAGCAGATAAGTGAGTCTTGATAACGGTATCTCATGTAAAATGATATTGTCTAGGGCGCTCTTGTTCCACATTTCGATAATCTTTTATCTATTTGAAGATATCACATAATTACTGTAAAATTAGCGGTATTTTAATTTCGCCGGGATGAAGCCTTTTAATAACATAAAGTGCACTCCTGTTTGTAATCGTTGACTGTGACAACCTGTCCTAAAAATGATCCTGAGGAGTATACAGTTAACGAAGAGATTGGGTTTTCAGACAGTATGAAATGTAGCTCATGTTACTGATTTTTGCAGAAGAGAAATTTTATTTTGAAAATTAGACTTTTATTTGAGTTTTCTGAACGCTGCGGACCTTTGAACATTCAAATCTTGATATTTCAGGTTGTGTTATTGCGGTCACCAATATATCAAACGAAAGCTAATTAATGTCCCTTTTCTTTTGCCCAAAGTAGTTTTTCATAGAATCTTTTGTTGTTACGATTACTATAGATTATATGGAACTTAAACAGCTTGGAAATTCATTTTTTGTTAATTTACTCACATATCGTCAAAGATACGGCACGAATGATGGAAGCAATATTTGTTGCAAATATAATGAGTTATCGTAAAATTCGATAATTAGGAGCCGAGACATCACCAGGTTTATAAATCGACTTGGGCGCCATCTTTGATTCGACGCTATCTTGAAAATCTACCGTTCTGAGACGGCCATGATAGTTTTTCGTGGTCCTCAGGTACCAATACAATTGTGTTTTGAAGGAAATCTGGTACCCCCAAATTATATTCAAATCTTGTCTGGCTCATAGACTATACGGTAAAACAACAGAATAACGATGAACAATCGCTTCAGGCCGCATTGTTGCCAACCCAAAAGAAAACCATAGGAGCTTATGCATCGACCCAACAGAACGTTACTTTTATTATTATATCGTTGTCAAAAATTGATTTCAGGGAAAACTGAGAGTGGTTATTATTGATTATAATGATTCCTATTATTATTTTTAATATATCGTAAATTATTTAATGGATACATCCCTAAACATTGACCTGGCTATAGCCCGGGCAGCCCAGGCAGTTTCGCCGCCTCTGATACAGGGTGAGTCAGAGATACGGCTACACATTTTATGTCCCCATGTTAGAAATATGAATACAGGCAGAACTGGATTTAGGGAGGTGCATCAGTGTACATGCACCTCCCCTTCGTTGTAAATATACATTATCTAAAATGAGAAGCTAGCAGTGAAAACAGCAACGAGTTCCGAAACTTTTCGACGTCATGTTTCCGCTTGGGGCTTAAAAGAAAGAGGAGTTTTACAAAAGCAGTAGTTTAAGTCAATTTTCTGAAGGTTGAAGGAAAAGGATTCACCAAACAAAGCAATATAACATTTGTCAAGTAGGGAAGAAAACAGAAGCCAGGAAGAGAGAAAATTTTTCTTCATATCATTTGCGACGCTCTATAAAATATCCCCCCTCCCCGTTCTATGTATCAGGTATAAAGAATATTGTCACATATCATTTTGAAGTGTTTCAATGAGACTGGTTATTTTGGTAGTTATGGTGCACCCCCCTCAGAAAATCCTGGATTCTACCCTGAATACAGATAACTATTGGAAAGGGATAGTCTCAACTAACGACAGACAACAATACCATATCGAATCACTTGGTTCCCACAAACTGCTTGTTCTTTGTAACTCAGAATAACGTGACAATATTTTGAAAATCATACATTATTTTCTGACATGGACAACGAGATACCACGAATTTCTTCTTCCATGGATGAGCCAAGCGTAACGTATTTCCGCCATTACATCCGGCATCCATTTGCTTTCATAGATATGATCTTCAAGTGGAGCGTACAAAGGTTATGTTTTGCATGGACTTAAAAATATAATAATAAAAGAAAATTGCAATTTATATGTAAATTTCAGAAAGAAGAAACTTTAAAACGAAAATTTGTTATGAAAGATAAGGAAGGGAAGGGAATGTATTTAAATACAAATAAAGTAAAATCCTGAAATGAGAAAATTCAAATGCTCAGGAAGGTGAGCTACGACTGGGTGATCATTCGTTTTTTTTTTTTCTTTGTAAAGTAATCTGAGGCATTCGACTGCAAGTTATATGACGTTTGTATTCTAGAGTTTGAGCGCTACTCATTTTGTGTGTTCGTATTCGCGTCCAATTGGTTGAAAATGAAAACAAGGGATATCAGATAGTATGGAAGGAGTAACTAAGGAATGTTATTTTGTTTAAAGAAATAAATAGTGATTAATGGGCGTTGGATTGCTGGTGGGGTACTTACCTCGTATACAAATCTGAGTAATGGTGTCCCGTCTCAGTTTAAACACTAAATCACGTGTCATTTAGATTTTGTGCTGAAAAGGGTTAAACAAAAATCAATTAAATCCAATAATTATAATCTTATATAAATAAATCTGCATGTGCACACATAATTATGTTTGTACGTTTGTCCGTTAAACAAATCCATACCGTTATTTCGGCACACTTCTTGTTAACCATAGGACAAAGTCCCTAATAATTGTAGGATATAGAATTAGAATGCATACCGTTGGAATCTGAACTTTTACGTGCTGATCAAATAGAGCATACATCTTTTTGCAGGAAACACTTTCAAACTTAAATGACCAACTGGAATAAAACATGCAAAATGAAGATAAATAAGAAGAAAATCAAAGTGATAAAGTGCACAAGAGCAGGACAGGAAGAGACAAATATATGACTAGACATATAGGAAGTCTAATATCCTCGGACGGAAGAAGTGAAAAAGACTTAAGTTTCAGAATAGCGTAGGCTAAACAAACATTCAATAGGAAAAAAAGGACTGTTAACACCAAGACGCTGGACGTTTGTAAACGATTTATTAAGACACTGGTATGGAGCGTAGCGTTTTACTGATCAGAGACGTGGACATTGAGAAAAGCTGAAATATCCAAGCTGGAAGAATTTGAAATGTGGTGTTGACGCAAAATGCTGTGCATAGCATGGACCGAAAGAAAAAGGAATGAAGATGTACTAAAGGAAACTATTGAAGTACGACAGATCATGAAGATAATAGAAACAAGAAGAAACAGCATGCTTGACCATCTTATTCGGCACTCCGATTGGATCACTGTGTTAATAGAGGGAAAGGCAGAAGGAAAACCAGGAAGAGGAAGACCAAGGATAGAATATCTAGATGCAGTTACGAAGTAGAGAACTTATCAAAGTATAAAACAGCTGTCCCAAAGGAGGGAAAACGTTTTAAAATTTCCACGTTGGCTACCAACCTATGGTTGAGGTGAACAAGAAGGATTTTTGTATCTTCAGACGAGTTTGACGTAGTCCTTCTACATTACAAAAAATGTCGTGCTTCCATCTTCCTCATCAGAACTTATTGAAAAGGTATATTACCTTGGATTTCTAGAAATGTTGACGTTAGGCGCTAACGCTGTCGAATGTCTGGAGATAACTGTTTGCAATTCTTTTTATCCCATTGTTGTGCATGTGGCCTTAAGTTTTAAAACTTGGAGGGGCCAACTACTACTAATAACGAACATATTTTTAATTTATTTGCGTAATCTGCTTCTCAGGAGGCCCGTAACCAGAGGGGAGCTAGGGGGCCCGGCCCCCCTAAACTTTTCGTGACCCCTTCAGACCTTAACACAAAATTCTATTACTAATACAAAAAACACAATTTAGCTGTTGGCAAGAGAATGTTTAACGACTTGTCCCCTATCCTAACATATTCCTGGCCCCTCCAAACCTCTGTGGCTGGTTGCGGGCTTGCTTCTCATCAATTATTAAACATTATTAAGTCCTTTAAAATAGTGTTCCAACATGTTCTTAACACAACCAACCGTGTTATTTCTTTTTATATGTTGATATGTTTAATTATCCTCGAAAAACTTTTAATCAATTGCTACTTGAAACGAGATTGAATCTTTGGGTTTTATGTCCCATGATTATTCCGGCTAGGCTAATATAAACGAGACGCTGATGATGAGAAATAAAGGGAATGATGAAATGTAGAAAGTAGGGGAAAACAGGAGAACTCCGAGAAAACCAACCCACACGGTGCTTGTCCACCAGAAAGTTCACTTGGCACGAGTTGGGATCGAACAGAGGTGAATGCTCTACCCCCGAAACATCGCGGCCCCGGTTGTTACTTAGTATAGACCCACGTTAAAAATTAAATGGAAGCTTAAATGGAAGAGGATTTTGTTTCTTTCTTTTTACACCGGCTGCCGTTCCTCTCCGATAGTTTCAGTGTCATATTCCAGAGATTTGTATTTCTTAATTTAAGCAGTCAACAGTTGCCTCACGATGGTAGGTCAACAACGACTATCCTATGCCTCCACCCGAGAAACGAACTGAATTGAATTGATTTTTAATTTAGCGTCCCTTTTAGCAGCGAGGCTATATAAGACGTGGGCCTATTGTTTTAACGTGGAATCCGAACATATGAGCTCCTGCCGGGAATCGAACCCGGGTTTCTCATGCCAAACATCCGAGAAACGAATGTGAGACTACAAGCACCAAAGCCACCCTGCTAAAATTTAGGCTACACTCAAGAGAACTCTGTTCAAACTATAAAGCAGAAATTTGCCATTTCTTTTTCTTTTTTCTTTTTTTTTTTTTTTTTTGTCTTTTATGGACATTTAATTGAATCGCAGATGATGCTTTCGGATTTCAAATTTGACATTGAAAACAATATTTGGAGAGACAGATTAATGTTTCTAAATCCACTGAGGATTTACAGAAGAAAAATATTTGTAACTGATATGGAAATCACGTCTGCGGATTAAAAATAGTAAAAGATAATTATAAATGACAATCAGAGCATGTCAAATGCAAACACTGTAGTTAATATCGACCACACAAGCATATATGTATACAGTAAATAGTATTTATTATAGTTTTTTTTTTTTTTTGGTTGAGCGTTCAAACGAATTACTCATTAAAAACGTACCAATAAAATATGATTTTGTAAACATGCTCTAGAGATAAGTACAGCCATGGAATAATAGGAAATTGAGGAGGATATTTCCGTTCCCCCAACTAATGAGGAAAGAAAACCAAACCTATTATACGGGTTATCTTTTTCAACGTAACGCGAAAATACATTATTGATTTTTCCGTTCGTGTTCTGAAATCCACCTGGAATCTGATTACAACAGAAATGACACAGAACCCCATCATATTAAAATCAGATTACTAGGGACCGGGGGAATTGGAAAAGAGTGGTAGTGGGGGAAAGGCGGGGAAAGTGGGTGCAGTTCGGAAACGTAATTTCTACCTCACCCTGCATTTTTCTTCATTTACAAATATATCAGTTTTGACGAGTGAATCTCTTCCTATGTATCATATTGTAATGAGATCAGGTTGTAACCCATGGGTATTAACAACGTTCCCGTGGGTCAAAGCGCTGCTTCAAATTTTGTTATATAAGCTATGCATATTAAGCAGGTGAATTTCTATGCATGTAATATTAGTTATTATAAAGAGAGGAAAAAATGTTATCATTTCCTGTAACCTTTTCATAACGAACTCTATCTCTCTCCAGGATACCGTTACTTTTCAACTTGTTAATGCTCATGTATTATACATTCATCCAACTGGAGAGAGACAAAAAATATAATGGAGAAGTTGAATTGATACGTAACTAAACGCTCGTGAAACCTGTTTGTGTTACTTCCAATGAAATGTGGAAAACTAATAGAAAATACTTGTAAACAGATGTTTCAAATTAAATGTGCGTAATTGTGTTTATCAATGTTACACAGGAATAAATGAGGTGTTGAATTAACACAAAATGACTACCACTTTACCAACCATATTGCCTTCCGAGTATATCACAAATAACTCTTTATTAGCTGTGAGAATTTGTATTGTTTTTTTTTTTTTTTGTATTATTATTTAGTATAAGCAAAGATTTACGCAGTATATTTGACGTTTATACCAAACAACGAATAACCTTCTATGTTTTATGTAATCGGTCACAATAACAGCTTTGTAAATTTGTCAATTTTCTGACAACAGTTACATGAGTAACAGTTCTGCTGTCTTCTATTCTTACGTGCTAAAACATAAAAATAACAGATAAGGTAAACAGATGGCAGCACTGCCGGATTGGTGCCTTCAAAAGGCAAATAAACTGAAATAAATCAAACCAATATCTCTAAACTTGGTTGATTTTTCGGTACTAAGCCTCATTTTATTCTCATATGCAGGGTCAAAACTTTTCGGTTACAGGGTCGACATGGCGGCTGAAAATACAAGTCTGGTCCATAGGTAATTCAAGGAGAAACATATAGGATTATGTGCCAAACTGAATTTGTATTATTGCGTTGTCTGGTTTTCGGAACTGGCGGCTAAATCAGAAGAACATTCTTCGAGCACCTTCGACATAACGGGAAAGTTTTTGATGCGAAGCCTTGCTATTCGACTAATTGTACTATCTATCTCTAAAATATTGCTCTTCAATTTTTCATTGATAAGAAATCCAACACCTCCAATCCTGCCATATTGTCTGTAATGGGGCGGGTGAACGTATTTCATCCTCCTACTTCGCTTATGGTGTTTCATTTTAACTTCTGTAGATCTCTTGGTTTTAATCACAGAAATTAGCTTTATACACAACAATGGTCAGCTTCAAATCGCATCGCAGTCTGTAACTTTAAGTATTCTTAGCTCCGTGTGCCTGTTTATGATCTGAACGTTGCCTTGCCCAGTCACAATTCCCCCTCCAGAAAATGAGAACTTTGGTTTATCCTGTCATGATTGATGAACGAAGTTACTACAAATTGAGCAAAAAGAACCATATTGGCCAAGCTTGTTGGTGATAGCACTCCCACTCCACCCTTCTACCATTAGTTAAACCTGTAAGTTTCACCAGATAATGGAAGATTCTAATCTAAAGTAACTAATCTTCTCTTCATACATTTTTCTAACGGTTTAGCATAGTTACTGAGGATTGATATAGGTCTATAGTTATTAGGATCAGCCTTTGAGCCTTTTTTATATATACGTTTTATTACAACAGTCTTGAAATCATCAGGAAAGACACCTGTTTCTAAGCTTAGGCTAAAGATATACTGCAAAGGTTTTAATATATTTGATTTCCTATGTTTCAATACACTTGCTGATAGTCCATCATCTATACCAGATGTTGTTCTTGGCGATAATTCATTTATGAAGCCTTCAATTTCTTGTTCAGTGATTGGAGTAAAAAATACAGAGTTTATTACTTTAGTTTGGGAATTCAAATTAATATTTATTTTATCATTAATCTCTTTGTTAACTATATTTTTTTTTTTTGCCAACACTGGAAAAATGCTCATCAAAACTTTCGACTATTAACATTGGATCACGGTTAAACGTCACTCGACCATTTTTAGTGTTTAGTCAATTTATTTCTACACATTTCTTGTCATTTATATCTATAATATTTGTTATTACCTTCCATAATTTACTAATACTGTTATTACATAATGCAATTTGTTTTCTATAGTAGTCATTTTTAACTTCCTTTATTAATTGTGTAAGTTAATTTCTATATTTTCTGCAATATTCCTTAAATTCTAAATCATTTTCGTTTTTTCATTACTAAACGACTTAATCTATCTGTTTTTCCTATAGAGTTGACTAATCCTTTTGTTATCCATGGTTCTATTTTTCGATATTTACTACTTTCTTTTATATTTTTAATGTTAATACATGAACTATTTATAAAAGTTTTCACTATTCGTATGAAATTGAAAATTGCAATATTAACACAATTACTCTGTATTACCTGATTCAAATTGCATTTTTTCAATTCTTCTTTTAATAAAGTATAATCTATAATTGTTGTTTGATATGACATTTTTCCCCCTCTTTTGCATTGTAATGGAAACGTTTATAATAGTGAGAAAGTGGTCAGTTATACTTGTTTGCAACACAGCTTATATGACATTCAGTGGACTTCGGTATTTAAAAAATATATACAGTATATGATCTATAAAAGTCTTACTATATTCTGCAACTCTAGTGTGTATGTTTTATGTATGAAACATAACCATGACTGTATAGTAAGTTTAAATACGTATCTACATTTTCACAGTATTTGCCACTTAATATATCTAGATTGACATCACCTAAAAGCAAAGAGCAAGTTAATGAATTTTTAAGCTCATCATTTAGTAATTGTAAAAATGCTTTCGCATTAGCCCTTGGAGTGCGATATATAGCTATTATACTACAACCTTCTGCATTGTTTAAATGTAAGCGCATTCCAGTGGCGTCAGCAAGATTCAGTTTCGTTACCTTGTCAATGTTAGCTTGCTCGTTTACAAATATCATGACTCCATCTGCACGTGTTAAAGACCTATTTATATTATAACAAAAGCTATCCATTTATGTTAATGTTACAAGTTGCTTCATTTTTCCACATTTCTGTTAAGACAATTATATCTACATTTATAGCAATATTTTGTAATAATACTAAAAATTTATCTAAATTTTCCTTACACTTCTAACATTCAATTGAATAATCGTAATCCCTGTTTTATCGCTAACTAATTCATTAAAAGAGTCTATATCATTACTGATGTTAGTGTCTATAGATTCTAGATTAGGCCAGAAATTTTTGGAAATGCCCTCGTAGGTTGGCGCATCACCGACTTCACTACTGCTGCTATGAAGTCTTTCAGTTCAGTTTTTTCTACATTTTATATATATATATAGGGTGGTAGGTAACTCCACCGACAAACTTTGGGAGGTGATTCCTTATATGAAATGAAAGAAAAAAGTTCTTATAAACATAGGTCGAAAAACGTCTCATTTCAGAGTTATGAACCGCCGAAAATTCGAAAAATCATGTTTCGGGACGCCCTGCCTTAGAAACTATAGGACCTATAACAAGCGGTTTAAGGAATTACATAGGAACTAGTATGCGAACTATCTAAATATCCATGTTTTACCATCCTCCGTTATCGGCGAAACGAACGCGTTATTAGGACTTAAAGGAGTGACCCTATACCTCAACTTCCTTTTTTACAGTTCGTTTCGCCGATAACGGAGGAAGGTAAAATATGGATATTTAGATAGTTCCTTTGAAATTCCGTAAACCGTTTGGGATCAGTCTTGTAGTTTCTAAGGCAGAGAGTTTCGAAACGTGAATTTTCGAATTTTCGGCGGTTCATAACTCTGAAAGGAGATTTTTTGTCCCATGTTTATTAGAACTTTTTTTTTTTTCCATTTCATATAAGGAATCACCTCCCAAAGTTTGTCGGTGGAGTTACCTACCACGTGTGTTTGTGTGTGTGTGTGTATATGAATGTATGTATGCATGTATATATATATAACATTTTTCCATTGTGATGTCAAGTCATTTAAAAATAATTTGACCACGTTTTTCCATTTCAGAACTTTTTTAGACTTTTTTTTTACTAGTTTTAATTTAGCGTTAGATTCAATTAGTACTTCATATATTACATAGCGTTGTTTTTTAAACTCGTGGACTCTCTGTATCTTTTCCTCCATTATGCCAGCAATTTTCCCGTTCTATCAGTCTCTCTCTCTCTCTCTCTCGGAAGAACCTCAGTTCATCCCTAGCCGTAATTATACTCCTATATTAGCTAACTTTTCTAAAACACGAAGAAAAACTTTAATTTTGAATACCAAAGAAAAACGTAAAAAATGAAGTAGAAAAGCGTACATTAATTTTCATCTTCTTCTTCTATAAGTGAATAATTGACTTATCCGTGTTAATAAAATTAAAAAGTTTAAAATTAAATATGATCATCGTAAGTTATTATTATTATTATTATTTTAATTTTCAGCGCAATCGATTCTTTATTGTACTATTCTTTAACAGATTTTTCTCTAATAAAATAATTGAACATTTTTCTCTTGCAAAGTAATTATATATATATATATATATATATATATATATATATATATATACGAGGTATGTTCAAAAAGTATCGAACGTTTGGTTGACAAAAATACATTTATTGATTCGCAAATCTGAAACACTAATGCCCTTCAAAGTAGTCTCCTTGGTAATGCACACACTTCTCTCAGCGCTTCCGCCATTGTTGGAAACAATTCTGGAACGCAGTTTTTGGAATGGTAAGCAACCATGCCGTATGATGTTTTCTCTTGATTCAAATTGGGTCCCTTTTGGTGGCATTTTCAGCTTGAGAAATAACCAAAAGTCACACGGAGCCATGTCGGGCGAGTAAGAAGCCTGTCGACAGAAAGGAATGTCTTGTTTGGCGATGAAAATCTAAATCAAATTCCACGGACACTCTCCTCATGCCCAAATTTTCGTTCAAAATTGAATGTACCGATCGGATTGAATGATTTCCGCTTGGCAAAATTTGATGCAATATCGATGCTCAACTTTTTCTGTCATTTTACAAAAAAACTGAAATCGGACGACCACTCACTAAACGTCTTCACTTGTTGGCGGACTGTCAACGACTGACGCTTTCTGTGGGCGGGGAAAAATCACAATCACGACTGTGTCCCCCTCTACATCTACACTGAAGAAAGTCTCCCGCACTTCATTGGTTTACGCGGAAACAAATAAGGTTCCTTTCCAGGGGGTTTCGCGTAGTATACTCGCTAAAGCTCTCGTCTTTGGTACGTGCAGTCCCGGGTTCGATTCCCGGTAGGGACATTAGGTCGAAAAGCTTTTTCATGCCAGCTATCTTGAGTGAGGTTTTCTTTGATGTTCCTTGTTCAAATCAGGCAAATGCCGGGATGCTACCTAACATACAGGTCCCTTGCCTCTTCCTTCCACCCTCAATCCTTCCTTCGTTCTCTTTCCTTGGATAGTGTGATCACCGAGGGACATCATCCCTTACACGTGACGGGTTAATATGCCCATAGATGTTGAAAGCTCAGAGATCTAGTTCCTAATTTCCAATCTTCCCTTCCAGGAATTGCTCGCGATGGCAGAAGAGATGGTACTCAGTGGGAACACGGAGGATAAACAAGTGTTTCATACTGTAGAGGGAAGGAGTGTACGCCGTCCTTTGAGAGGCCTCATCACAGCGAAATTAAAATACCGCTAATTTTACAGTAATTATGTGATATCTTCAAATAGATAAAAGATAATCGAAAAGTGGAACAAGAGCGTCCTAGACAATATTATTTTGCATGAGGTAGCGTTATTACGAGTCACCTAGTAGTTTCCGTTTGCAACCATGTTGGAACGCGAAAATAAATGCCGATTTTGAAAATGGCTGAGAATCGAAAGAAGATAAGTTAGTCATGATAACTGTATTTCATGTATCAATGTGTAGGGCGCTCTTGCTCCACATTCCGATTATCTTTTATCTATTTGAAGATATCACATAATTACTGTAAAATTAGCGGTATTTTAATTTCGTTGTGATGAGGCCTCTTAAGCAACATTCTCGTGTGTGCACTGTATTCCGACGTGAGAACACCAACTTTTTTATATTTTTCTTTCTTTTTTCTTTTTTTTTTTAAGAATTTATGATAGGGGCAAAGTTGCGTTGCATTACGTTGAGTTCAACTCTGTGCTGTGACGTTCCACAATGATAATTTTGCCTCAACGTTTTGTAAATGGAGCTGAACTTCGATCTAAATCCAACCACTGTTCTACAGTTTACGATTGTTGTACCAGACCAATTTTCCCTCGAAAGTGACAATTCGATGCAGAAAATTGTCCTGGTTATTAATTATACTCAGAGAACTGCACACCTCCGGATGAGGATTCTTCTTGTCCATCACCAACTCATATGGCATTTACTAGTACAGCTTCATTAACTTTTTAATTGCATGGAGCAGTCGAATGGCATTGTAACGTCTGGAATGGCAACGATTATCTAAGAGGATCACTGCTACGTTGTTCCTGAGCTAATCCGAACATGATATTGCTTGGTGCCTACTGGACTAATTTTGAACAAGTATATCACCAAAACGAAATTTGACAAGCCAACAATGTTTATTCGCCATTCTTGGCCCAATACACTGTTAATTTCTTTTGCGTCTTACTGTGCAGAATGTTTCAGTTTGAATACGTAAAGAAATATCACTGGCAATTGTGTGTTTTTCCTGGTGCACTTTTATACTACATTCTGTGTTCAACAACACACTACTTGCTTACTGACTGAGTACCCCATCCTGTTTGCTACACATGTACAGAGTATGTGACGTTAGACGCGTGACGTTATTCTATCCCTGTGCTCTGTTTCTGAGGTAAGTTTCCCACGAGATGTCAAAGTGTACGTTCCATTTGCATTAATATAATACGTAGTTCAGGCTTCATTTGTTGTTTCTTTGTTAGCTAATTTATACTTCTCATTTTCACTTCTCATTTCTAAATTAGCTAGTTTATGCTTCACTTCTCATTTTTAAATTGCCTAGTTAATGAATTTATTTATTAATTACCTAATATAAGCTTAACTTCTTATTTCTTAATTATCTAATTTATGCTTCGCTTCTTATTTCTTTATTACCTAGTTTATACTTCACTTATTAATTACCTAGTTTATGTTTAACTTCTATTTTTTATTACCTATTTTATGCTTCACTTCTCATTTCTTTATGACCTAGTTTATGCTTCACTTCTTATTTCTTGATTACCTAGCTTATGTTTAATTTCTGATTTCATTACTGCGTGGATTATGCTTCTTTTTCACTTTTTAGCATAACTTTATTTCTTTTCTATTTTTTATTACCTAGTCTATCATTTATTTATTTAGTTGCTATTTCCATTAACATCTACAATGTTCGTAGGCGAAAGGTAACCAATGACATGTACTACTGAATTAAGATTTAAAAAATGTTGAAATGAAAAAAAAAAACTGCAAGAAAATGTAAAAATCTCGAAATATCCACTAAGCAATGTTGTTTAAAACTTACGGGATTGGGATGTAACTAAAACTCTCTTCCTACGAAAGATAAGTGCTCTACGAATCACCACATTCTTGTTACCATCCAAAATTTAACATTGTTGAAGGAGGCTTAGTATGACCACCCCCTAGCCCCTTCCAAAATATTTACACTTTCTCTACGGACACCTTGTATATTCATAGAGGGGAGTGTCATATATATTGTGGATAGGAGAGTCAGCTGCTGTAACTCAGACATAGTGTCTAAAATGTAGGAAATGAAGTGGGGATAAAAGGCTTAGGGTCTCCTATGCAACGGAAATGAACTCGTTTTATCGGTAATGCTTGGAATTATATAAATGAGATACAGCAAATTACAAAATTGGGAAAGAGACAATTGATAGAAGGTAAAAGGGTGAGAGTAACAAGAAGGAAGTAGGGATAAGTTGGAGTACAGGACTTTTTGGATATCCACTGGTCCTCGTAGTTACTTGGATGATGTGGAAGTTGGCCAGTGCCGGGTTTACGTACAAGCTAAAAAAGCTATAGCTTAGGGCCCCACTCTCTTGGGAGCTCCCAAAAGATTTTTTAAAAACTGGTCATAATGTCATTTCCAAATAATAAGAAAAATCAAATAAGATAACACAACATACAACAACGGTGTTCTGCATTGTTATGTACTATGCTCTTATGAAGCAAGTAATGGGGCCATGTTTCCCAGCCCACTGGTTATGGGACTTCTGTTACCCAGCCCTGCTTTTAATGAGCCTTCTCCCAGTCCTGCTTGTAATGGGCCCCTGTTTCCCAGCCCGGCTTGTAATGGAGACCCTGTTTCAGAGCCTCGCTTGTAATGGGAACCCCGTTTCGCAGCCATTATATTTAGCTACTTTAATAAAACTTCATAGTATAAGTGATACGGTATTGTGTGCCAATAGAAGTCTAGTGCTACCCTTTCTCTTACTCTTTGGAATTACACTAAGAAATTGGGTCTGGAAACGATGGATGCATTAAGAAGGCATGAAATGACAAGCTGGTGAAATAATGGTAAAATATAGGGTATGTAAGGGAATTACAGCCCTAAGCAGCGATACTTTTTATATCGCGAAATTATAGACATTTCGCTGTGCGTAAGTATGAGAAGTAGTGTGCAGAAGTATTTTCATAACATTGAGAATTGTTAACCTTAGCTCTGATTTTCATAGTGATGTATAGAGTGCCAATAAATCCCTAAAGGAAAGAATGAGGAGCACGAATCATAATGATTTGTTCCATTCGTTCTAGGCACATGAGTCGTTCGTTTGTATATGTTAACAGTATTTTGTTATGTATCGTTGTGTTCAGAACTGTCCAAGTGAATTCATCTTGTGTAAGTTAATATGCAGCAGTCTGAATGCGTTAGGTTATCAGCACTAATTACTACATAGCAAGGCAAGGTACCAACATCTTTTCACGTCGCAGTAGAAAGAATCTATGCATAATATTTATAGGTTTCACAATACTTTTATTGCAACAGTGACGTGTTTCAACGAAATTTTGATGATTTCCATCCAATTTGCGTCTTATTGCATACACCACGTTTAATCTCCTGAGGTTTCATTTCATTTTAGGCTTAATTACTTTAGTTTCCTGACCTGGAAAAAACTCACCACTTATACGTGAAGATGGAGATGATGCTTGAGAGGACCTTGAGTCAAGAGAGAAGTTAAGAATCAAAGCATTTGCACCTGTGATGAATGCATTACAATCTAACTTGACACAAAGGACATAAGTATACGATGATGCTGCAAAAAAGTTTTCATTTTTAACAAAACAGATTCTACAGAAGAAATTCGTGAAGGAATCAATGCTTTAAGCTAAATGTATCCTAAAGATGTGGATATGAACCTTGTTGGAGAACTCACAAACATTTTCATCAATATGCCAGACATAGTCAAAGCCATGAACACGAGAATCTGATATCAGAATCTGTATCAAGTAACGTTTAATGACTATGTCCAATCATCATTCCCTAAGGTAGAACCAATTGTGAGAGTGTTCCTTTCTATAATGATTTCAAGTTACCATGGAGAAAGATCTTTTTCTCAGTTAAAGAGGGCAAAGAATGAATTTAGAATAAGAACATCTCAGTATATACTTATTATATAACCTCAGTCTCATGTACATAGAAAGTGACAAGCTACGCATTTTATCATTTGATGATATCATGAGCGACTTTGCTTTGTGAAAGTCAGGAAGAAAACTATTTTAATGTAGATAATGTTTCGTCATCGTTTGTATATCCAATAATCCAACGAATCATGATAAACTTATAGAGTTGCATGAGTATTGGGCAGATGTATAAATATAATTAGTCTCATGAAACATTTTTGTTATTGATATCTTATATGAATATGACATATTACTAAAAATACTGTCTTTTACATCAACTAAGTCAGTGTAACAGGATACAAAGATCTGCTGTCCCAATGAACAGTGTAGACTACTATGGTGATATTGATATATAAATGCATTCTATTAACTACAATTGCGTTGTGTGCAGGTTATAACATGATTTCATATTAATAATGCTAGATAATAATTATTAGTAGCCTGCGTAATATATATTGACACTTCCTATTATTTCATGTTATAGCAAGCTTCCAGTGACTATGAGTCTGTATGTTGTGTTACTAAAGAACTTTGCAATATGTTGCTAAATGTTGTAAGATTATAAAATGTTGCATATTGATCAATATGTAAGTTAATATAATATTTTATTTGTAAACGTATTTAGGCATTTATTAGGGCCATAATATTACCATATAGTATATATTCAAACTCAAAAACGGCGACATTTTGTCACTGAAAACGAAAACTAGACATCCAAAGGACCCCATTTTACCTTCAATAGCTTAGGACTCCATCAAACCTAAATCCGGCTCTGTTGGCAACGTGGCGATATGACTGGCATGATGGTTTCCAAATGTAAATGATGAAAGACGAATGTATAGTTCCCTGATGCCTAACTGTGGATCCTGTTAAACTGCCTGAGGCGCGATAACAATGTTTTCCTCAACTTCAATTGTAGAACTTCGGCCTCAACTTGGTTCACATGATGAATAGTTCCATCAGAGATGATGAACCTTTGCCAAGTTTTAAGACAGTGCTCCGCCCTGGAGACTAATTCCCGTCTCCAAAATGGGTTGGCATTTAGATGTTTACAATATCAGGTATCATACCACAATCTATCCAAAATGCTTCCCTTGTGTTTCGGGCAATAACGCCACTGTCCTGCAATAGTCTACGGAATTCTGTGCCCAGAGAAAAGTAAATGTATATGAAAGGAATCTGATTACAATGTAACAGGCTATTTAGTCAACGTTTTATTTTCTTATTCAAGTAACTTCCTTGTGACACGCATAATTAATCGACGAATTTTCAAGTCGATTTTCTGATGATTATTAAATAACAGAATACCGGGGTTTTTAGTACTTTTTTGCAATAAGGTTAATTTTTTTTTTCTCTCACTCTTCTGTTGAGCAGAAATTTCATGTCCGCCGAGCGTCGAGCTAGTCTTGCTGCGTCTTTCGTTGTTCGCCCACATTCTACGCTGTAAACTCAATTATGGTGACGTTGTCTGCAACAAAATGGTGTTAACTTTATTTTTGTTTTACTTTGTCGAAGTATACAGGCTCAGCGCCTTCGGTGTTCAACAATTTCCCCGCTAATTTAATTTACGGAAGTGGAAGAAGGGGGGGGGGGGAAACGATGCATCTAACCGTTTGACATTTTTCCTTTTCAACAGTCTTTTGTGATTTCAGCGCTACGAAATGGTGGAGATATTTTTTGGAGGTAGATAAGTTTGTTTTTCCACTTGCCTATCTTTCCTATGTTATTGCACTCAGCCAGTAGAACCTCCCGAATATTTTTTTCCCGGAGGATCCAGTTGGAGTTTTTTTTTTTTTTTTGCTGAAATATTTTGTCTTATGAAGGACCGCTCTAGATGGTATCGAAACGTAGAAAAAGGTGTTCAGAAATGAGGGGTTTATTTGTGCGATATACAGGGCCGACTTATCCAAATTCATGAGTCCGGATCTCAGAGCCCTATAAATGAACAACAGTTTGAGTTAATTGGTTAGCTGGCTAAAGATTTAGCTTCCCTTTTCAGCACAAAGGTTGTATGAGACGTGGACCTGTAGTTGAAGGTAGAATTCAAAATGTGGTGTCTACAACATGAGACAAGATTGGGCGTTGTTATCGCAATACAAACAATACGAGAAGAAACTGTTTTCATATCGCAATACGAGACGAGACACAACCCTTTTAAATAGAAAATTGTTACAATTTTCGAGACGAGACTTCACTTTCAGAACGCATTTTCGACACAAAGCAGACCTCAATTTTCTTTTAGTTCAGTGTTCCACAATTGTGCACAGGGGCTAAGGGAAACGGTATAGATGATGTAAATAATAATCAGTGCAATTATGAAAGTAGAAGGAAACTGGAGAATCTAGATAAAATCGAGACACTGGTGTTTGTCTACCACATATTCCACTTTCCGGGAGATGAGATCGAACCAAAGACTTCACGCTCTATCACCAAGCCTTCGCTCTCTTGTTGGTAATATTAATCCGAACTTCCTTAATGTGTTCAAATTTCAAGAGTCTCCCAGCTGGAATCAACCTAGGATCGCATGTTCTAAAGTAGGAATGCAGAGTTTTTATCTTTCGAAACCGGACATTTTACTCCAGATTTCGGAAAAATTGCGCTTTTATAAGCAATTCGCATCTAAAAATCATAGTTACTCTTTCAATATACGTAGTTGGGCTAAAGACGGCGCAGAACACTACTTGTACGAACAAACATCAATGGAGATATTTCAGAACTGCTCATATGGCCAACAGCATTACTACATCTCGAGCCAGTACAAGTTTGCTTTTATGAAATCATTTTGAAAATTTTAAATAATTACTTATCGTTTCAAAGATTCTTATGTGCCTGATACTGTAAGGCCCATTTCCACTATTTCAGGTAATTTTCTGAAATTCTTATTGGAAGCTACGCAGAATACAATGTTAGTTGGTTAATTGTTATTGATTTTTTTCCCTCATAGACGCTAATAGGAACTCTATGCTCTTCTATATTTTCTGTCTGCTGCATCAAGTTCTTCACCACATTGTTGGTCTTCATGACATAGATTGGCTGCACAACACGCCTTGGACCAGGGTTGTCAACTCCTCTTAACAAAAAAATTAGGGACGGAACAATAGGTGTTGAAGCTCCCCCCTTCCCCCCAAGACGACTACACGTACGGCGAGTCGTTGAAAACAATGTAAATAATCAGCTGAATAACACGAACCTGAATGAATGTGACACTTTATTATTTTTATTTTTCCATCAACTGCTCATCACTACGCATAAGTAATATATCGTTGCTGCGACTCGAAGAACCGCTATGTGACATTTTTGTCGAAAATGAGTGAGTTATGCCATGAAAATGGACCTGAAAACTGTCAAGCAGCGCCAGGCAGAGGTAATTATAAAAGCTTTGCTACAAAAATACCTACACAGACCATAATTCAATGAGCTCTGAAATACAAAATAACAAAAAGCCTATAAGATTCAGTCTACAGAGCAATTGTTACTTAAAGAATGGACATACACTATTTCGAGAATCGAGACAAGAGGAGAAATGTTTACGATACTTTTCGTCTCGTCTCGATCCTCATCTCCAAAGCGAGACGATAATTTGAGTTAGCCTTGTTCCGTCTCGAATGTAAAATGTTAATTCTAATTTTTCTGTTTGTTTTAGAAACGAGATGAAAAATTCCTCTTCTCGTGGGCAACATTAAACAAAACCAAAATATTCTTGCCAAATGTCACGTTTCTGCTTGTAATGGTATGAACTGAGCGATAATTAGCTCCTAGCCTTTAATCTTCTACAGGTAATAATAATTATTATTACTATTATTATTCATGAAGATTTGATAGTTCAAGTATTGAAACATCCGAGTATTCAAATATCTGAATATAATAAAACGTGTGACATCGTCGATCAATCGCCATCAAAAATCCTAAAGTAGAAATATGCCCGACGTGGATTCGAACCACGAACCTCCAGATTACTGATCCAGGGCCTTGACCACTGAACCACGATCACTACGCGGTAAATGATTCGTCTTTAGTCTCGTTATTTTAGGTTTCTTTGCCTCCGCTTGCAAAGTTGTATTTCTTCGTTTCAGAACGTCTTTCGTATTCCTTTTATGATGATATAAGTGAATAATCTTCGGCAAAGTTTACATTAATAACTTGAGTTGTTCTTAAACCTTTGGTTCACAAGTTTGTTTCTTCCCCACACGAAACCGCAGATATGACTGATTTAATTCTCATACTCTGCATTTATTTTAAAGCAGTCGCCATTACCTGATCAATGATTTATATCTCCCACGATCTTGTAACTAAGTTACAAGAGGTTTAAGTCCTATCTGAACGGCGCATGCACCGAGTCAACTTTTGGAACATCCCATTAAGTTAGCTTTCAACGTAGCTAAGGTAAACGTATGTAACGAGTAGGTAGAGTTTTCCGTAGCAGAATTGATAAAGTTATGGTTCGATAACTACAAGGTTCGTTGTTCAAAACCCGTCTCGGAAGTTTCAGATTTTTTAAATTCTTAATTCCTCAGTTCTCAAGATCTTTCTCTGCCTTCGTAATCATCTGATGCTCTAAAAAGAGTAATTTGACAACTGCCTAATGTGATCCTCGCAGTTCGAAACCTTCCCTTCTTCTGTTTCACAAAATCACAATTTTCGTCATAATACGAATGCTGTCCGATCATTTTCCCAATTGTAAATCTGTGTATATAAATCATCCCTCTCGGTCTCCATACTTGAATCCCTCTTTCTCAATGTCACCCAGGAACTCATATGCCTTGAGAACAAACCTTCGACTTTTGAAAGCAAATGTAAGCTCTCTAGCAATGTGCTATCGTAACTCTATAGTTTTTTTTGTTAAAAGCAGTGTCTTTTAGATTTTATTCTGGGGGGGGGATTCTCCGCCGACATAAGATTTTCACTTTTTTATTAATGTGTTACTATACATTTGATCAAACAATACGTATTTATGAAGCTGAAGGAAGGGAGAATTACATCCTCTTGTCCTGCCCAAATGACCCCCCTGGAACATTTGCTTGCAATTACTGAAAAGAAATGAATCATTGAATAACACTCATTTCTGTCAGTAGATATTTTAGAGCTCTGTGCGTGCATTACAGACTTTAGGAAAAACAAAACCTACTGGCGTTATTGGCAATTTTCATAGATTTCTTAGGGAGCATCTTACAAGCTTGCAGTCTTTAAGGAAGGGAAAGAACGAAACTAAAGGTCTTTATGAATCTCTGGGAACATTGTGTGACTTTTTTAAAATTTAGGCTATTAAAATTTTTTCAGAAGAAACGAGTGGAAAGGGCTATTTTAAAGCTATAACGTTGTAAACTTGATTCCTGTTTCTTTTTCAGCTGAATGGAGAGAGTGTACTATTGCTTTAGACAAGGAGAGGTGGAGGAGTTGTATTGAATACTAGAAGCAACTAATCGATTGAGACATGTATTTCTGGATGCATAAGAAAACGGGGCAAGAGTTTGTTATTAATTTGGACTTATAATTTTTGTAACAATTTCTATACCGCGAACTGTACAACAATTTAAGGAACGGATGTGGAATGTGTAAGTTTGATTTTGAAGGTGCATACGTTGAATATACGGAACACCGTAGCCTAGTGGTTATAGCGTTGGACATATATCCACGTTGTCCCGGGTTCGATTCCCGGCCGCTGCTTCCCAATTTCTGGCGTTCACCCAGCGTCGTGAGGCAAACTGGGCAGTAACGTGAATGAAAGACTTGAAGGCCACTAGGTCTAGAAAGCCCCAGATATGTTGGTTGGTGACAGGGTGACACAGTGCGCTAAACACGTCCTCGTCGGGAGGCTGGACATAGTTCATCCGATCGCTGACAGATGGCGTTGGAGCAGGCTGAGGCCGACACTTGGGCTCTTACGCCAAGTGTAGGGTGACCAAAATCGTCAACTAGAAAAAACGGGGCATCTTTTATTTCTGGATAGGTTGCTCCCCTAAATATATTTTTAGCCTCTAAATATTCTCTCTCTCTCTCCCCCCCTCTCTCTCTCTGTATCTCTGTGTCTCTCACAAGAAAGGGCAAATTTACACTTTTTTTCGTTTTAAGCTTATTGAAAAGGTTGTGATGTTTCTCAAACCAGGCAAACCGACCCACAGTGTCAGCTATTACCGGCCTATTCAGCTAACATCAACTTTCTGCAAAATTTTGGAGCGTATCCTTGTCAAGCGTTTTCATTGCTATCTGGCACTTTACAACAGTCTTCCTCTCGCACAAGCTGGTTTCAGACCCTCCTTCAGCATCAACGACCAATTATTACGCCTTACAAATTCCATCTACAATCATTTTAATACAGGACATCCCTCTTGCGTGTTTTGTTTGACTTAGAAAAGGCATTTGACAAGGTTTGGCATCCAGCTCTTCTATATAAACTCAAACAGCTCGGATTACCTCTTCCATATCTTCGCTTCATTTTCAATTTTCTCACCTGTCGCCTGGCTTACGTCTACATAAATTGCAGCTCCTCTTTTCCAATTTTTCTTCATTCTGGGGTTCCACAAGGATCGGCTTTGTCACCATTACTGTACATTCTCTATGTCGCCGACTTTCCTGCTGTTCCAGCCACAGTACAGCTATTTCAATATGCAAACGACACTGCTTTTTTCGCCACTGGTAACACTATCCACCAACTCAATTTGGCTTTACAAGACGCAATCAATACTTTTGCCGATTGGTGCTCTCACTGGTGCTTGAAAATAAATTCGACGAAAACTCAAGCTATTGTATTCCAATCTCCAACATGCCGTTCCCATATACACCGTAACCCCAGGCTCTTAAATCTCACTATTCAAGATGTACCACTCAAGCCTTCTCGTACTGTTAAATATCTTGGCCTTACTTTCGATCACCGCCTTAACTGGTCGGCACATCTACAAGATATTTCAAAAAAGGCGTATGGTCGTCTAAATCTGTTGAAAAGTCTTGCTGGAACAATCTGGGGACTCTCTGCGACTACTATCTTGAATACCTATAAAGTTTTTCTGCGTCCTATACTTGTCTACGGTGTAACAGCCTGGTTATCTGCACCACCATCATATTATGAGAAACTACGCATTCTTGAACGACGTGCCTTGCGTATAGCTTTTCGTATTAAGCTGCCCAGTCCAACCAGGGACCTCTATGCTCGCCTCACATTTCCTCATATCTTATAC
Organism: Thermobia domestica; assembly: GCF_964235325.1. Classification (NCBI taxonomy): domain Eukaryota; kingdom Metazoa; phylum Arthropoda; class Insecta; order Zygentoma; family Lepismatidae; genus Thermobia; species Thermobia domestica. The sequence continues at coordinate 212,052,367 of NC_137465.1, forward strand.
CATCTGGAAACACTTCGCACAAAATATATTACCCGCCGTCTGCAATCCAATCACCCAATTCTCCAGCAAACATTTGAAGAACACGCCCGTAAGCTCTCCCCTTCTGCTACTCTCATTCCTCCGCTTTCATTACTGCTTACTCTATACCGTTACACCATTTCTCCTGACCATCCTGACAGCCGATACTACGCACCATACTCTTCAGATGCTCATCTCCCTCATATCTGGCCATCATATGCACCGTAACACCTACTGTTTAACAGGGCACCCCTGTCTTCATTAATGCCTAGCGCCGCCCCTAGGCGAGAAGATAACACACATTCGTCTTACTAACCGAACCTCTGTGTTGTGATGTGATCTGCACTTCATTTCATCTTTCATCCAAACTTGATGCTTCTCCTCTATCTATACCTATTGCACCTTAACAATGATTATGGTTAAAGGCCATAATGACCTATAAATTGATTATCAATAAAGTATTTCCTTTAGCCACCCATATCCCATCTGTATGTTTGTTCTGCCTGCCATAATATTTTTGAATCTCTTCCCCTACAGAGGGCATAACCCTCTTCGGGCAGTAGCTAGCTTTTGCTAGCGGGCAAAAAAAAAAGTTGTGGAATTAATTAGATAACAAATAACTACCAGCAGCTAACAATACACGATATATTTGAAAACGTTACTAAAATATATGAGCGATCAAATCTGTCACCGACAGGATTTATAATTACTCTCAGCATTGGATTCCAACTCCTTTTATTTGCATTTTCTTACTTTTAAACATTATTTCACTTACAACTAGTTTTCTTTCTACTTTCACTTTTATAGTTCTGGACCTTTGTTCCCCTTTCGTAATGTGTTACACAGCCGCGCAAATCTGTCTTCAACATTGAAGGGGGGGGGAGGGGACGGGTAAGATCGTTCCTACAATCCTTTTTTTTTGTTTTAAGCGTTGTTCAACAATGCTGTGGAGGATCAGGAGAGTAGTTGTCTTCAACATTGGGAGGCGGGCAAATTTGAGGCTTATTCTGGGGGACATCAATTTCATCTCACTTTCCTTTGTGGCAATCGGACAGTCGTCACATTTCTCCCCCCCCAAAAAAAACACATTTCAAATCTAATTATTGGGGGTGACAGTCCCCTCCAGTTCCAAGATTGCAGGGGACATGTCCCCCTCATCCCCCGGGATTTGCGCCAGTGGTGTTACATTTTAGTGAAATCACGGAAACACTGTACTGTACTGATGTCAGCGCCTCAACCTTCCACCGCCCGAAACAGAGAGTAAAAACAGTTTGTTTTTATAAGACTTTCAGCCCCTTGCACTGTCGTCTGCGAAGTGGGAGTCTTAGAGGGGGAGGCCTAGGAGGAAAAACAGTGCAGCTACCACATTCCAATATCGCAAACGTCGTAATGACGTTGCTCAGTAATTAGACATATTCCAATATAATCACATAGCTTAGAAAATAATAATATAAATTAGGAAATTTTAGCGATTCGAAAGATTGTTCGTACCCAATGTATGTAAATACGGTACATTTTGGCGTCGCGGGAGAATTTTTCAGGACACCGGGAATGGTAGTAAAATAACGGGACAATCCCGTTTTTACGGGACGGTTGGTCACCCTAGCCAAGTGGTTTGTTTCTTTTTATACGTTGAATATAAAGTACAAAATTCCAAATGTGTAATGCCTGACACTGAAATATCACGTCACTTGTAAGAAGCCGCTCATGCCACATAGTGCCATGTGTGAGAGAAATAATGTAAAAGGTTCAATTGTCTAGCTGCGTCAGTGCGTTGGTGGCAGTGACTTGAATCAGCCATTATGCGTTGAGCTCACACTCTGTATAACAATGCTCTAGTCCACGTGGCTGTTGTTCCCAAGGCTTCAGTGAAAGATTATGGCTTCGAGAAGATTCAGCACCCACTTTACAGGCGAGACGTAACACTAGTAGAGTGGGGACACTTGGGGGAAGTTTTTTTCCTACTGCGCATGCGCAAACCCTCGACGCTGATTGGCTGGCGCAGGTCACGTGACCCGGCCACGCCCCTTTTACGCTGATTGGCTGCCCACGCCCCTTGACGCTGATTGGCTGGCACAGGCCACGCCCCCTCACGCTGATTGGTCGGTTCCGGCCACGCCCCTTGACGCTGATTGGCCGGCCACGCCCCTTGACGCTGATTGATCGGTGCAGGCCACGCCCCCAGCCACGCCCCTTCACGCTGATTGGTCACGCTCTTTTACGACCTCCTATCTACTGCGCTGACTGGCTGGCAGCGGACCCCGCCCCGTTCACGCTGATTGGCTGGCGCGGGACCCCCGCCGATTGGATGGCACCGGACCCCGCCCCTTAACTGCGATTGGTCACGCTCTTTTACGACATCCATTTTAGGAGTATCTACTGCGCTGACTGGCTGGCAGCGGACCCCCGCTCCGTTCACGCCGATTGGCTGGCGTCGGACCTCGCCCCCTTGACGCTGATTGGCCGGCCACGCGCACGGTCCGCGCTGATTGGCCGGCGTCGGATCACCGTCCACGCACATGCCACATAAGATTCGTTCCCTTTTATGAGCACTTTACGAACACATAGCAGATCGATAACACATTCTCCATCCACCTATTTAACATAGCACATATTACACACAGACTCGTTCCCTTTTATGAGCACTCTTTTAAATATAGCAGAAATTACACAGAGACTACGAACACATAACATAGCACATATAACATAAGACTATCTAACATAGCAGGGGTGTACTCGTTCCCTTTTATCAGCACTTTACGAACACATAGCAGAGCCGATATCACATTCTTCATCCACCTATTTAACATAGCACATATTACAAAAGACTATATAACATAGCAGGGGTGTACTTGTTCTCTTTTATGAGTACATTTTAAGTGGTGGGCTCGTGCCCTTTTATGAGCACTTTTAACATAGCAGAAATTACATGAGACTAGCAGAGCTAATAAAAGACTATGACTTTCGTTCCCTTTTATGAGCACTCTTTTTAAACATAGCAGAGAATAATGGGGGAGTATTCGCCCTCCATTTTGAGACCAATTTTTTTACCTACTGCGCATATGTGCAAAACTGTTCCGATTCCGCCGGAGCAGAACTGCCGTTCTATTTATCAATGGTACCAGAACACACACACACACACACACACACACACACACCAGACCGCAGACTGTTCCAGTTCAGGAGCAGATTACCGCTATGCGCAGAAACATAAAATAAGACATAACACCTCCGTTCTCTTTTACGAGCACTTTATAGCTACATAATAGAGCAGAGAATAAAAAATAACAACACACACACTTGATTGCTTATGCGCAGTAAAATTAAATTTCCAATTAATTACACATTGCACGCATGCGCAGAAAAATTACACTAGACTACAGACTATTCCGGTTCAATAGAGCAGACTACGTGCAACAAGCAGGTCATAAAAGACTATGACCTATTTTGCATCCCCTAAATAACATAGAATACACCCACACTTGGTTGCGTATGCCAAATCCGATTTAGTACAAATAACACGCATGCGCAGAAACATTTACATTTCCGATTCGACCATGCTGGTAAAGAATACCACACTTATTTCTACCAAGGTCTTATAGTTTATGTGGGATACGCCCTTTCTATGACAATTTTAACCGATTTGGATGAAACTTGGTATATGAGGGTTTTCGAACATGCTGATTACGAATATCATACTTATTTTTACCTGGGTCTTATGGTTCATGTGGGATACGCCCTTTCTATGACAATTTTAACCGATTTGGATGAAACTTGGTATATGAGGGTTTTCGACCATGCTGAGTACGAATATCATACTTATTTTTACTTGGGTCTTATAGTTTATGTGGGATACGCCCTTTGTATGATGACATGCTGATTACCAATACCACACCTACTTTTACCTGGGTCTTATAGTTTATGAGGGATACGTCGTTTGTATGACACTTAAAACCTAATAACTCAAAAACGGATCCACATATTGAGATGGTGTTTCCAAATTTTGGTAATTGGTCATCAGGTACTACAAGTCCCAAACTAGTGGCCATCGAGGTCAAAGGTCAACATACTTAAAACCTAATAACACGAAAACTGAGCCACATATTGAGATGCTGTTTCCAAATCTAGTAATAGGTCATCAGGTACCACAAGTCCCAAAATAGTGGCCATCGAGGTCAAAGGTCAACATACTTAAAACCTAATAACACGAAAACTGAGCCACATATTGAGATGCTGTTTCCAAATCTAGTAATAGGTCATCAGGTACCACAAGTCCCAAAATAGTGGCCATCGAGGTCAAAGGTCAACATACTTAAAACCTAATAACTCGTAAACGGACCCACATAATGAGATGCTTTTCCCAAATCTAGTAATTGGTCACCAGGTACTACAAGTTCCAAAATAATGACCATCGAGGTCAAAGGTCAACATACTTAAAACCTAATAACACAAAAACTGAGCCACATATTGAGATGCTGTTTCCAAATCTAGTAATAGGTCATCAGGTACCACAAGTCCCAAAATAGTGGCCATCGAGGTCAAAGGTCAACATACTTAAAACCTAATAACTCGAAAACGGATCCACATATTGAGATGCTGTTTCCAAATCTAGTAATTGGTCACCAGTAACTACATGTTCCAAAATAATGACCATCGACGTCAAAGGTCACCATACTTAAAACCTAATAACTCGAAAACGGATCCACATATTGAGATGCTGTTTCCCAATCTAGTAATTGGTCATCAGGTACTACAAGTTCCAAAATCATGACCATCGAGGTCAAAGGTCAACATACTTAAAACCTAATAACACGAAAATTGAGCCACATATTGAGATGCCGTTTCCACATTGAGTAATAGGTCATCAGGTACTACAAGTTCCAAAATCATGACCATCGAGGTCAAAGGTCAACATACTTAAAACCTAATAACTCGAAAACGGATCCACATATTGAGATGCTGTTTCCAAATCTAGTAATTGGTCATCAGGTACTACAAGATCCAAAACACTGACCATCGAGGTCAAAGGTCAACATACTTAAAACCTAATCACTCGAAAACAGCGCCACATATTGAGATGGTGTTTCCAGATATAGTAATTGGTCATCAGGTACTACAAGTTCCAGAATAATGACCATCGATGTCAAAGGTCAACATACTTAAAACCTAATAACTCGAAAACGGATCCATATATTGAGATGGTGTTTCCAAGTCTGGTAATTGGTCATCAGGTACTACAAGATCCAAAATAATGATCATCGAGGTCAAAGGTCAACCTACTTAAAACCTAATCACTCGAAAACGGATCCAGATATTTAAATGCTGTTTTCAAATCTAGTAATACGTCATCAGCTACTACAAGTTCCAAAATCATGACCATCGAGGTCAAAGGTCAACATACTTAAAACCTAATAACTCGAAAACTGAGCCACATGTTGAGATGCCGTTTCACACATTGAGTAATAGGTCATCAGGTACCACAAGTCCCAAAATAGTGGCCATCGAGGTCAAAGGTCAACATACTTAAAACCTACTCACTCTTAAATGGATCCACATATTGAAATGCTGTTTCCACATTTAGTAATTGGTCATCAGGTACTACAAGTTCCAAAATCATGACCATCGAGGTCAAAGGTCAACATACTTAAAACCTAATAACACGAAAAGTGAGCCAAATATCGAAGTGGTGTTTTCCCATCTAGTAATTGGTCATCAGGTACTACAAGATCCAAAATAATGGCCATCGAGGTCAAAGGTCAACCTACTTAAAACTTAACAACTCGAAAACGGATCCACATATTGAGATGCTGTTTCCAAATCTAGTAATACGTCATCAGCTACTACAAGTTCCAAAATAGTGGCCATCGAGGTCAAAGGTCAACATACTTAAAACCTAATAACTCTTAAATGGATCCACATATTGAGGTGCTGTTTCCAAATCTAGTAATAGGTCATCAGGTACTACAAGTTCCATAATAATGACCATCGAGGTCAAAGGTCAACATACTTAAAACCTAATCACTCGAAAACGGATCCACATATTGAGATGCTGATTCCAAATCTAGTAATACGTCATCAGCTACTGCAAATTCCAAAATCATGACCATCGAGGTCAAAGGTCAACATACTTAAAACCTAATAACACGAAAACTGAGCCACATATTGAGATGCCGTTTCCACATTGAGTAATAGGTCATCAGGTACCACAAGTCCCAAAATAGTGGCCATCGAGGTCAAAGGTCAACATACTTAAAACCTAATAACACGAAAACGGAGCCACATATTGAGGTCGTGTTTCCACGTTTAGTAATTGGTCATCAGGTACTACAAGTTAAAAAATAATGATCATCGAAGTCAAAGGTCAACATACTTAAAACCTAATAACTCGAAAACGAACCCACATATTGAGATGTTGTTTCCAAATCTAGTAATTGGTCATCAGGTACTACATGCTCCAAAATAATGACCATCGAGGTCAAAGGTCAAAATACTTAAAACCTAATAACTCGAAAATGGATCCACATACTCAGGTGCTGTTTCCACATTTAGTAATCGGCCACCAACTACTACATGTCCTAAAGGTACTTACCACGGAGGTCAAAAATCAGACTAGTAAACGAAGCAACATATTGAGGTGGTGTTTCCACATTTAGTAATTTGTCACCAGCAACTACATGCCCCAAAAAGGTCAAATATTTAAACCAGAATAACTCGTAGATTGAGCGTCGGAAAATTTTTGTACCAAGGAGAAAAAGTGAAGGAGGAATAAATTTGAGTGCCCTATTGAATTTTGTACCAACGAGAAATCTCATTTGCAACTAGCTTGGAATTTCTGTACCTGTTTGGGTTATTCAAAATTTGGATAGACTAAGAAAGCAAGATATGCCATTTTAGCTAGCTGAGAATTTAAAGAAACAAAGGGAACCTACTCAATTTTCTATCAACGAGAAATGCCATTTCATCTACCTCAGAATTTATGTGCCTTTTTGTGCTAAGGTCTGTTTTAACTCTTCTTGACTAATTAAATAAACGAAGGAATATTGTACTAATGAGAAATGCCATTTTTTCTAGACCATGTTTTAATATTTAAACAAACGAAAGGGTGAATTTGATTGACCTATTCAATTTTGCACCAATGAGAAATAACGTCGTATTTTAAATAAACAAACATTCGGACAAATTTAACCGGCTCAGAAGTGTACTATTTAAACAAACGAAGGTCTCTTGAGTGAGATTTCCAATTTTGTAGCAGGAAGGACTATTTTCTAACTAACTCAGAATTTCGTCGTTGGTTACTCGTTTAACCGCACACAGTTCTCTTTTCCAATCAGCTACCTTTTTTGCCATGAAAACTAAGGGTAATAGTTATACTGTGATAGCTTTCTTTCGCTATGGGGGAACGCAGGACACTTTGGATGAGTTATTAAAGTTTTGGAATCATGTGTGCGAGTTCAGGCCAAGTATCCAGATTGCAGATTTACTTGGTTGCTTTACACGATGTGGTAAAACTGGCTTTTTTGCGGTATCTCCTGATACCTATCTGTTGGACCTCGCGGTATTTGGAAACTTGGTGAAAAAGAATAACAAATGGTTTTTCTCACAATAAAGCTATACATACAGAATAATCCATTATGGTAAAAAATACTACTTTCTCCTTATGCCTAGTTGGAGTAGACTTCGATACATTGTGTAAGAATTTCCAAATAATAGCGGTATTGCACTGTACTTATAATAGTATGTAATAGTGCCGTTTATTGTAGTCTACCAGCAATAATGATCTCTAAGAGAGTTATTAGGTAAAGATAACAATTACACCGCCATTCTGCGAACAAATTTATAAGACCATATTCTGCTACTCAAACAAACGAAGGAATAAGCTCAGAATTTCTATACGTTTTGTGCTATTCAAATAAACCTATTCACTTTTATACCACCTTTTAGTTTTGTACCAACCACAAAAAAAGGGAAGAAGGACCATTATAACAAGCTCACTATTTTTATAACATTTTGTATTACTCTATTTCATTTTTGTAACAATCAGAAGAAAACAGCTCAGAATTTTATAGCTTTGTGGTGTTACATTTTGTATATTTTTGTGTCATCCAGAGAACAATTTAAATTGACTCTCCCTTCACTATATGGGAATTGACGTGTGTTTAGCGAATTAGGTTTACAAAATACTAACGGCGACGCTAAAGTCCAAAGTTTCCCGGTCACTAACTAAATTGCGTCATAATTCAATTATAACTTAATCCATAGCAATTAGCGTACTGAAGAAAACTGATGAAGGACGACAAATCATGACAGCATGCATGACCATTTTTGATCACAGTGGTGATAGAGGAAAAAAGCAGAAGGAATCATATCAAAGTAAGAATCAGTTCATCAAGGAAAACAAAAGTTTCATGTTCCACACCATCTATAAAGAGTGCGAAATTATTCATTCTGCTGCTGCAGATATTTAAGCAGCGTTACGAATGCGTTACCTAACACTTGTATTGCAAAGGTACTGACTATTGCTCAACGATTCAATTATTTTTTAAACTTTCTTTCCTAGTCTAAGTCCAAAAAGACAAATATATATTTTTCATTTATGTATTTTATTATAATGGAATATAAGATTATGGAGTATATTTGGAAATAATAGAACATACATCATGACTTTATATTAAAGAATTATTTTGCATTGCCTTGAAACATATTATTAAACACGGAGAATGCATAGAATGCTTTTATTGTAGGTATATAAGTAGATGTGTCACACTTGATTTGTTTTTGCGGAAGAGTAGAAAAATGACTAGCATGGAAATTGCTTATGTTTCACCTAGAGAAAAAGAAATTCAGCGTGAAAACGAGAAACCAATACTGTTAATCCAGCCGTCTGACCCCGATTTGCCAGATGAATTACGTGATAAAGTGAGAATCATATACCCAACACAGGAAATAGAAGAAGTGTATTATTTTAGACGGTATAATAGATATAATGATGAAATACTCCCGGAAAGTGATGATGACAGTATTTCAAATATTACCTGTTTTGAACTGGAAGCTAATGAGTGCGAGTGTACTAGTGAAAGTATTAGTCATACATGTGTTATACAATTATTTAATGAGTATACACCAAATTCAGTATTATTATGTGAAGCATGTTCTAAACATAATGAGAATGAAAAAGATCACAACTGTTTGTTGCAGTATGATTACGAATTATTGCAAAAGGTGTGGACGCTCTTAATTAAACGTCAAATGAGAGAGAAAATCTATAAACTTTATATAAAGAAGCATTTTAAAAGTTGTAATATTAAGAACACTTATACTTTGGAGAAAAAATTTAATCTGGTATATGAATACATTACAGAGTGTGATTATTATATCAACAAAATAGTAGAAATGTTTTTAGAAAAAGCTAAACAATTATTTAATTCTGTAAATGAACACTGAGCCCACTGTAGCATATGTATTTGATTGTGTAAGAATAGAAGAACTTGACCTGTTAACTATATTATTTTATAAATGGATCAATTTGTGGTACTGTAATATTACAAACATTGGACCCTGGCAACTGAATTGTCAGTGAGAGTCAATTTAAATTGTTCTCTGGATGACACAAAAATATACAAAATGTAACACCACAAAGCTATAAAATTCTGAGCTGTTTTCTTCTGATTGTTACAAAAATGAAATAGAGTAATACAAAATGTTATAAAATAGTGAGCTTGTTATAATGGTCCTTCTTCCCTTTTTTTGTGGTTGGTACAAAACTAAAAGGTGGTATAAAAGTGAATAGGTTTATTTGAATAGCACAAAACGTATAGAAATTCTGAGCTTATTCCTTCGTTTGTTTGAGTAGCAGAATATGGTCTTATAAATTTGTTCGCAGAATGGCGGTGTAATTGTTATCTTTACCTAATAACTCTCTTAGAGATCATTATTGCTGGTAGACTACAATAAACGGCACTATTACATACTATTATAAGTACAGTGCAATACCGCTATTATTTGGAAATTCTTACACAATGTATCGAAGTCTACTCCAACTAGGCATAAGGAGAAAGTAGTATTTTTTACCATAATGGATTATTCTGTATGTATAGCTTTATTGTGAGAAAAACCATTTGTTATTCTTTTTCACCAAGTTTCCAAATACCGCGAGGTCCAACAGATAGGTATCAGGAGATACCGCAAAAAAGCCAGTTTTACCACATCGTGTAAAGCAACCAAGTAAATCTGCAATCTGGATACTTGGCCTGAACTCGCACACATGATTCCAAAACTTTAATAACTCATCCAAAGTGTCCTGCGTTCCCCCATAGCGAAAGAAAGCTATCACAGTATAACTATTACCCTTAGTTTTCATGGCAAAAAAGGTAGCTGATTGGAAAAGAGAACTGTGTGCGGTTAAACGAGTAACCAACGACGAAATTCTGAGTTAGTTAGAAAATAGTCCTTCCTGCTACAAAATTGGAAATCTCACTCAAGAGACCTTCGTTTGTTTAAATAGTACACTTCTGAGCCGGTTAAATTTGTCCGATTGTTTGTTTATTTAAAATACGACGTTATTTCTCATTGGTGCAAAATTGAATAGGTCAATCAAATTCACCCTTTCGTTTGTTTAAATATTAAAACATGGTCTAGAAAAAATGGCATTTCTCATTAGTACAATATTCCTTCGTTTATTTAATTAGTCAAGAAGAGTTAAAACAGACCTTAGCACAAAAAGGCACATAAATTCTGAGGTAGATGAAATGGCATTTCTCGTTGATAGAAAATTGAGTAGGTTCCCTTTGTTTCTTTAAATTCTCAGCTAGCTAAAATGGCATATCTTGCTTTCTTAGTCTATCCAAATTTTGAATAACCCAAACAGGTACAGAAATTCCAAGCTAGTTGCAAATGAGATTTCTCGTTGGTACAAAATTCAATAGGGCACTCAAATTTATTCCTCCTTCACTTTTTCTCCTTGGTACAAAAATTTTCCGACGCTCAATCTACGAGTTATTCTGGTTTAAATATTTGACCTTTTTGGGGCATGTAGTTGCTGGTGACAAATTACTAAATGTGGAAACACCACCTCAATATGTTGCTTCGTTTACTAGTCTGATTTTTGACCTCCGTGGTAAGTACCTTTAGGACATGTAGTAGTTGGTGGCCGATTACTAAATGTGGAAACAGCACCTGAGTATGTGGATCCATTTTCGAGTTATTAGGTTTTAAGTATTTTGACCTTTGACCTCGATGGTCATTATTTTGGAGCATGTAGTACCTGATGACCAATTACTAGATTTGGAAACAACATCTCAATATGTGGGTTCGTTTTCGAGTTATTAGGTTTTAAGTATGTTGACCTTTGACTTCGATGATCATTATTTTTTAACTTGTAGTACCTGATGACCAATTACTAAACGTGCAAACACGACCTCAATATGTGGCTCCGTTTTCGTGTTATTAGGTTTTAAGTATGTTGACCTTTGACCTCGATGGCCACTATTTTGGGACTTGTGGTACCTGATGACCTATTACTCAATGTGGAAACGGCATCTCAATATGTGGCTCAGTTTTCGTGTTATTAGGTTTTAAGTATGTTGACCTTTGACCTCGATGGTCATGATTTTGGAATTTGCAGTAGCTGATGACGTATTACTAGATTTGGAATCAGCATCTCAATATGTGGATCCGTTTTCGAGTGATTAGGTTTTAAGTATGTTGACCTTTGACCTCGATGGTCATTATTATGGAACTTGTAGTACCTGATGACCTATTACTAGATTTGGAAACAGCACCTCAATATGTGGATCCATTTAAGAGTTATTAGGTTTTAAGTATGTTGACCTTTGACCTCGATGGCCACTATTTTGGAACTTGTAGTAGCTGATGACGTATTACTAGATTTGGAAACAGCATCTCAATATGTGGATCCGTTTTCGAGTTGTTAAGTTTTAAGTAGGTTGACCTTTGACCTCGATGGTCATTATTTTGGATCTTGTAGTACCTGATGACCAATTACTAGATGGGAAAACACCACTTCGATATTTGGCTCACTTTTCGTGTTATTAGGTTTTAAGTATGTTGACCTTAGACCTCGGTGGTCATGATTTTGGAACTTGTAGTACCTGATGACCAATTACTAAATGTGGAAACAGCATTTCAATATGTGGATCCATTTAAGAGTGAGTAGGTTTTAAGTATGTTGACCTTTGACCTCGATGGCCACTATTTTGGGACTTGTGATACCTGATGACCTATTACTCAATGTGGAAACGGCATCTCAATATGTGGCTCAGTTTTCGAGTTATTAGGTTTTAAGTATGTTGACCTTTGACCTCGATGGTCATGATTTTGGAACTTGTAGTAGCTGATGACGTATTACTAGATTTGAAAACAGCATTTAAATATCTGGATCCGTTTTCGAGTGATTAGGTTTTAATTAGGTTGACCTTTGACCTCGATGGTCATTATTTTGGATCTTGTAGTACCTGATGACCAATTACCAGACTTGGAAACACCATCTCAATATATGGATCCGTTTACGAGTTATTAGGTTTTAAGTATGTTGACCTTTGACATCGATGGTCATTATTCTGGAACTTGTAGTACCTGATGACCAATTACTATATCTGGAAACACCATCTCAATATGTGGCGCTGTTTTCGAGTGATTAGGTTTTAAGTATGTTGACCTTTGACCTCGATGGTCAGTGTTTTGGATCTTGTAGTACCTGATGACCAATTACTAGATTTGGAAACAGTATCTCAATATGTGGATCCGTTTTCGAGTTATTAGGTTTTAAGTATGTTGACCTTTGACCTCGATGGTCATGATTTTGGAACTTGTAGTACCTGATGACCTATTACTCAATGTGGGAACGGCATCTCAATATGTGGCTCAGTTTTCGTGTTATTAGGTTTTAAGTATGTTGACCTTTGACCTCGATGGTCATGATTTTGGAACTTGTAGTACCTGATGACCAATTACTAGATTTGGAAACAGCATCTCAATATGTGGATCCGTTTTCGAGTTATTAGGTTTTAAGTATGGTGACCTTTGACCTCGATGGTCATTATTTTGGAACATGTAGTTACTGGTGACCAATTACTAGATTTGGAAACAGCATCTCAATATGTGGATCCGTTTTCGAGTTATTAGGTTTTAAGTATGTTGACCTTTGACCTCGATGGCCACTATTTTGGGACTTGTGGTACCTGATGACCTATTACTAGATTTGGAAACAGCATCTCAATATGTGGCTCAGTTTTCGTGTTATTAGGTTTTAAGTATGTTGACCTTTGACCTCGATGGTCATTATTTTGGAACTTGTAGTACCTGGTGACCAATTACTAGATTTGGGAAAAGCATCTCATTATGTGGGTCCGTTTACGAGTTATTAGGTTTTAAGTATGTTGACCTTTGACCTCGATGGCCACTATTTTGGGACTTGTGGTACCTGATGACCTATTACTAGATTTGGAAACAGCATCTCAATATGTGGCTCAGTTTTCGTGTTATTAGGTTTTAAGTATGTTGACCTTTGACCTCGATGGCCACTATTTTGGGACTTGTGGTACCTGATGACCTATTACTAGATTTGGAAACAGCATCTCAATATGTGGCTCAGTTTTCGTGTTATTAGGTTTTAAGTATGTTGACCTTTGACCTCGATGGCCACTAGTTTGGGACTTGTAGTACCTGATGACCAATTACCAAAATTTGGAAACACCATCTCAATATGTGGATCCGTGTTTGAGTTATTAGGTTTTAAGTGTCATACAAACGACGTATCCCTCATAAACTATAAGACCCAGGTAAAAGTAGGTGTGGTATTGGTAATCAGCATGTCGTCATACAAAGGGCGTATCCCACATAAACTATAAGACCCAAGTAAAAATAAGTATGATATTCGTACTCAGCATGGTCGAAAACCCTCATATACCAAGTTTCATCCAAATCGGTTAAAATTGTCATAGAAAGGGCGTATCCCACATGAACCATAAGACCCAGGTAAAAATAAGTATGATATTCGTAATCAGCATGTTCGAAAACCCTCATATACCAAGTTTCATCCAAATCGGTTAAAATTGTCATAGAAAGGGCGTATCCCACATAAACTATAAGACCTTGGTAGAAATAAGTGTGGTATTCTTTACCAGCATGGTCGAATCGGAAATGTAAATGTTTCTGCGCATGCGTGTTATTTGTACTAAATCGGATTTGGCATACGCAACCAAGTGTGGGTGTATTCTATGTTATTTAGGGGATGCAAAATAGGTCATAGTCTTTTATGACCTGCTTGTTGCACGTAGTCTGCTCTATTGAACCGGAATAGTCTGTAGTCTAGTGTAATTTTTCTGCGCATGCGTGCAATGTGTAATTAATTGGAAATTTAATTTTACTGCGCATAAGCAATCAAGTGTGTGTGTTGTTATTTTTTATTCTCTGCTCTATTATGTAGCTATAAAGTGCTCGTAAAAGAGAACGGAGGTGTTATGTCTTATTTTATGTTTCTGCGCATAGCGGTAATCTGCTCCTGAACTGGAACAGTCTGCGGTCTGGTGTGTGTGTGTGTGTGTGTGTGTGTGTGTGTTCTGGTACCATTGATAAATAGAACGGCAGTTCTGCTCCGGCGGAATCGGAACAGTTTTGCACATATGCGCAGTAGGTAAAAAAATTGGTCTCAAAATGGAGGGCGAATACTCCCCCATTATTCTCTGCTATGTTTAAAAAGAGTGCTCATAAAAGGGAACGAAAGTCATAGTCTTTTATTAGCTCTGCTAGTCTCATGTAATTTCTGCTATGTTAAAAGTGCTCATAAAAGGGCACGAGCCCACCACTTAAAATGTACTCATAAAAGAGAACAAGTACACCCCTGCTATGTTATATAGTCTTTTGTAATATGTGCTATGTTAAATAGGTGGATGAAGAATGTGATATCGGCTCTGCTATGTGTTCGTAAAGTGCTGATAAAAGGGAACGAGTACACCCCTGCTATGTTAGATAGTCTTATGTTATATGTGCTATGTTATGTGTTCGTAGTCTCTGTGTAATTTCTGCTATATTTAAAAGAGTGCTCATAAAAGGGAACGAGTCTGTGTGTAATATGTGCTATGTTAAATAGGTGGATGGAGAATGTGTTATCGATCTGCTATGTGTTCGTAAAGTGCTCATAAAAGGGAACGAATCTTATGTGGCATGTGCGTGGACGGTGATCCGACGCCGGCCAATCAGCGCGGACCGTGCGCGTGGCCGGCCAATCAGCGTCAAGGGGGCGAGGTCCGACGCCAGCCAATCGGCGTGAACGGAGCGGGGGTCCGCTGCCAGCCAGTCAGCGCAGTAGATACTCCTAAAATGGATGTCGTAAAAGAGCGTGACCAATCGCAGTTAAGGGGCGGGGTCCGGTGCCATCCAATCGGCGGGGGTCCCGCGCCAGCCAATCAGCGTGAACGGGGCGGGGTCCGCTGCCAGCCAGTCAGCGCAGTAGATAGGAGGTCGTAAAAGAGCGTGACCAATCAGCGTGAAGGGGCGTGGCTGGGGGCGTGGCCTGCACCGACCAATCAGCGTCAAGGGGCGTGGCCGGCCAATCAGCGTCAAGGGGCGTGGCCGGAACCGACCAATCAGCGTGAGGGGGCGTGGCCTGCGCCAGCCAATCAGCGTCAAGGGGCGTGGCCGGGTCACGTGACCTGCGCCAGCCAATTAGCGTCGAAGGTTTGCGCATGCGCAGTAGGAAAAAAACTTCCCCCAAGTGTCCCCACTCTACTAACACTGCAGCGAAGGTATCAACAGACATGTAGACTGGAGCATATAACAAAATACTTTGGCTTGAGTAATATTTACCTGTACCTTGGGTAGAAAGTACTCATACATATGCACTATACTTAGTAGAATGCTAATTTCTTATTAACAAAAGAAGAATGTTTTTAATATATGTAAGTGATTATTATGGGATAGTTGTTGATATGGACATGTTTTATGGTTACCTAGTCAGTGACTTTGTGTATTTAACAGTTTAAAGAAAAGGATATTTAAGTTATATCAAAATAATAAAATCAGTAAAAATACGACCACTTCGAATTTTTTATTTTAGCAAACGAACCAGGTTTACGACTATCATTTTGATAAGTCGTTGTAAAAATTTGGTTTACCTCACCCGGGACTTTGTAAATTCAGTTCCCGAAGAAGAAGAGTAAGGTTGAATTTACTTTTATGAATAAGAACGTAACCATATTGCGAAGTGGTAAGGTAATCATAAGAAAAATGGACAACGAAGCTATGCAGCAGGAATCAAATACTAGTGACCAAGGTGAAACTAGTGTAACACCAGGTTTGTCATCAGAGGATCGACTCTTGTTAGCTTTACAGCGACAAATGATGCAAATGTCTACCGAGATTAAGCAGACCATAGAGCAGAAGTCTGACGAAGCTAACAAGCGATACGAAGAATTAAAGCAGACCATAGATCAAAAGTCTGACGAAGCTAACAAGCGAAATGAAGAATTAAGTAGACGAATGGAACAGAAGTTTGACGAAGCTAACCAGATCATGGAACATAAGTTCAACGAATCTAACAAGACCATGGAACAGAAGATAGAACTGAAGTTTGACGAAGCTAACAAGCAATATGAAGAATTAAATAGACGGATAGAACAGAAATCAGATGAAACGAAACAAACAATTGTCCAGGTGGTGAACGACCTATCTTCACAGTTCGAGGAAAAGTTAAAAAGAATATCCGATGATTGTCAGGAAAAGCACAATCACCAAAATCAAGAAATCTGTGCTGTAAAAAAAGATTTAGAAGTAATAGAATCTTCCATTAAACAGCAAAAGATCCAGGTTAGCAACAATTCTAATAACATACGTGTAAATACACAGTTGTTAGCTACTATTCAGGAAGAGATTAGAACGTTACAGGCTAAAGACAACATTTTCCGTAATAACTTGGGTAGTGATCGCTTTGAGTTGCCCCACTCACCAGAGATGATCTCGCCTTCGCCCGGATCTGATGAGGATATTATCCTAGAAGAAAGTTATCCGAAGAGTACTGATGAGCGAAACTTAGATGGTGTCACGACACAGCACGTCAAGGATAGGAACTATCACTCAACAAAACCAAGGAATGAGAAAAAGAAGGTAAAATTAAGTATTAAAATGAGTGAAATTCGAGCTATGAGCAAATTCAGTGGTAAGTGTAATGAGAATGCTACTTCTTTCTTAGAGAAATTCCAAGACGAATGCAATATAATGTCTATCGATCGATCACAATATATGAAATTAATACCCCATGTATTACTCCCACCTTGTTCCTTATGGTTTAAGGCAATACGTGATCACATTAGTTCATATGAGGAATTCAAAGCGGCATTGATCGCAAATTATGAAAATGACTTTTTGCTGGCAAATAGAGATGCCACCCTTAGAAATCAACACTTCAATCCTCGATTGCACAAATCTCTTGTAGAGTTTGTTGTAAATGTCTACAACGAATTAAAGGTCGTTAATCCTTTGCAATCGGAATCGAGAATAATAGCATCGATTCGAAATTTGCTTCCATTTAAACTGCAACAGATCTTATTTTCCACACAGTGTATGAGTTTCAGCCATTTATTGATGCTTGTCCAATGCTACGAAACTCAATATCATGCCATGAATTCACAATCAGGAATAGGTAAAAATAAGAATAATTCAGATCATTTGGTGCCTGTTCGGAATTTAAATATTCGGAGTGTGAATAATACAGAACCTAACTTAAGCCGAGTATACTCTAGCAATCAAAATGAGCAAAATAGACAAGGTTATGTAGAGAATCCGCCTAACCTAATTAGTCGTAGCAATTCATATGTTAGACCATATAATCGAAATAGGTTGCAAAATAGACGAAACATTTGGCGAAATTCCAGAAATACGACAAATTACATGAATAGACGTAATTGGAGGTCAAGAGATGGCACTTCATATCAAAATCAAAATCACGATGAAAGACATGTACAACATAATGTAGAACCTAATCACGATTGTGCAGTACAATGTACTTTATTAGATTCATATGCAAGTACGAATGTAACATGATTACCGTCAATGAAATTGGGTTAAACCCATATCAGCTCTAAATTTTCATGAACATTTATTTTATTTTTATTCAATTTAATTCTCTTTAATTCTCATTAATCAATGATAATTCTCAAATGTTTTTAATATATGTAAGAACTATAATTCGATTTATAATTGATTAAGAGCAAAGATTATTTATATTAGATTGATTTGTGTTGAAAATTTAATTGTCAAAGATTATGTTAAGAATAAGATCCATTCTATAAAATCAATTATTCAACGACTACCTGGAATGAGATTCTTCTTTATTATAATATTTTAGTGCTACGATGTATACCTTTAAAGGCAACATCTAACTTATTTATTATATAATGCGCTCGAACTATTTGTAACCCACGTTTGTCCTTTACGATTTTTGAAATCGCACCCGTCGACGACTAATTAAATGAGCGACGATATTTTTAATAAGAAGATATATTGATAATATAGTTAATAATAATGAAATAAATATAATTAATGTAATTAAAGATAAATATTGATGAAATGTAAGATTTGTTTAATGTATATGTAAAATGTAATGAATAGATATACATGGTGCGATCAAAATATGATGGACATATGTAATATAAGAACACTAATGTTAACGGACCAGTGGTTCTTGAAGATAAAAGCCAAGCCTACTCATGACTTTTATATTCAGTCCCTTTGTCGAGCGACATTTTTATATAACAAAATACTTTGGCTTGAGTAATATTTACCTGTACCTTGGGTAGAAAGTACTCATACATATGCACTATACTTAGTAGAATGCTAATTTCTTATTAACAAAAGAAGAATGTTTTTAATATATGTAAGTGATTATTATGGGATAGTTGTTGATATGGACATGTTTTATGGTTACCTAGTCAGTGACTTTGTGTATTTAACAGTTTAAAGAAAAGGATATTTAAGTTATATCAAAATAATAAAATCAGTAAAAATACGACCACTTCGAATTTTTTATTTTAGCAAACGAACCAGGTTTACGACTATCATTTTGATAAGTCGTTGTAAGCATTATCATGCAGTAAGAACTCAACGCACAGCAACTGATTCAAATGACTGCTTCCAACAAACTGACGCAATTAGACAGTTGAAATTGATTAATAATTTCTTTGTCTATACGTCATGTACAGATTACTACCAGTGGCGCAACATTTCAGTGCCAGGACGAAAAGTTTGAAAATACCCTCGTATATTAAAAATCTCTGTATAACCTTACTTTTCATTCACCCTGTAGAACACACAATTTTTATTCTTCAAACATATACTAGAAATCAAAGATTTGTACAACATATTCAGTGTGTTCCCACATGCGCATCAATGGTTGTTGGGTAGTATGACCAGACGATAGTCGATTTGATACTGTACATATTGCCAAGTTGTTGTCTTTTATCTATTTTTTTTCTTTCTTTGAACTTATTTATTCACCGATTGATGGCACTTTGTGTTGGAGATTCTTGGTGGTCCTCAAGTTCCTGTTTTGCTTCTATATATGTTATAGTGTATTCGATTCAATTTTAAACAATTTCACGGTACTTTCTAGATGAATAACCTAAGTATTGCTCAAGTAAGAGTCATGATACTTTATTTACTATAACGAGATGGTGCTCGAGTCAAAATCGGCTCTTACATCGTCGTATGAGAACGAGAGAAACGTAACTCCATTTTCGTAGGTTTACAGGAGAGAGGGGGAAAAAGTTGTTTTCTTTTTAAACAAATGTTTTTATACGATGGTAAACACATTATTACATAGTAGACAAATTAAAAAGAAAGTCAGCTTCAATAACACTCAAATAACACCAAGTGGGGCTTTCAGAATTATGTTCACAATCCAAGCAAAGAAAAATTCCATTCTTGGAGGTCTTTTTTTTTTTTGTTTTTGTTTTTAAGCCTCCACTTTCCCCTGCCTTTGCCATTTCATATGGTCTTATTAAATGGCAGACGCTACTGCGTCTTACTCGTAATTCTATCTCTACTACTTTTTGTAAAAAAATTTTTCGTATGATTTCTCTCTTCTTTTTATGATTGGCCTCAGTTAGAGTGAGGCGAGGCTTACCTTTTATTGGCATGATACCTAAAACAAAATTTAAATCATGCCCTATTCTTTATTTTTTCTTTCTTTTTTCTTATTATTTTTATTTCTTTTTTTTAAAAAAATTGAAAAGATTCTTGGAGTTACCTTTCTCTGTCTGCCTACGACGACATATAAGTGGTGGAAAAGGGCATAGGGTCTATCTGAGTCTGTATGTCGCTTCTCGGACCCAGTGACCAGAGACCCAGACACAGCCAAAAATATCACCTGTGCAACATTACTTCAGAATTTTCCAATTGATTAATGTCCCTGCTCGAGCAGAAATATTCATTTGTTTGATTTCCGGTGTGACACTTCTTAAGCAGCGTACCATATCTTAAATATTTCAATTTTAATTTCTTGTTTATTCGTCTGTCCGTCCGTATCGGGTCGGTCCAGATCACGAGTTTCTCCGGGTCACTCCGGATTACCTGATCTGATTAGCCATGGACCTGACTGCCTTCGGGTCACTGGTCACGAAGTTGATAATCCCTTTCCATCATTGAATCTCTCAGTTATCTACTTAAGGTGATGGTCGGTTGTCGGACGTGGATATCTTATTCTGACTGGCTAGTCCCTAAAAGAAAATATAATTTTCTTCCCATTTAGTGATGAAAGCATGAAGATTTTGTATGCTGAAAGCTGTTGTCAGTTTCCTTGTTTTGTGGTACTTCCTTCACGAATATACAGGGTGTGTTCACAAAGTTTCAAGACTGGTCTGAGAATACAAAATGTGTTGAACATTTTTGTACTGCGAACTAAAGTTCTTTGAAATATGACACTTGGGCAGGCATCAACACACCGCTGTCAGCGTTTTTTCCATTGTTCATAGCCTCCCTGGAAGTCTTTGCGCGCAAGGCTGTTAGGGGACCTCGTCGAAGCTGCCAGGACCGCTAGAATCGTGTCAAATCGCTTCCCTTTCAGCACTTTCTTAGTCCGGGGGAACAAAAACAAGTCGCAGGGAGCGAGGTCGGGGCTATAGGGGGCTTGGGGCAGTGTTGCCACGTTGAACTTAGCCAAAACTTCGGCGCCGGCGAGCGACGTGTGAGAGGGCGAATTGTCGTGGTGAACAACCCAATCGTTTTTGATCTCTGGGCGGACGCGATGGACTTGATCCTTTAAACGGCGGAGCACTCCAGCGTAAAACTGACCTGTGACACTCTGTCCGGCAGGAACAAACTCTTTGTGGGTCAGTCCTTTAGTAATCAGTTTTCGATTGAGGTCAATGATCACTCCACTAGCAATCTTTTCACTCCAACGTCTCGTAGGCAACTGACGTGCGTGCGCTTCGTTAGCTGACACCCCCTCACTACCTCACCCTGTCGGTTGAACGGGAATGCGCACGCACCCCTACTTAGGGAAACATCAGTCTTGAAAGTTTGTGAACAAATCCTGTATGTAGATGAATGTTTTGTGCTTGAAAAAAAATCGTTTTGTTTTTCTGTAATAATTTATGAATGAATATAAAAGAAGGAAAAACAAATAGCGAACATTGTTGCAGTTTCACACAGTGATAAGCAAGTTTTGCACCTTTTCCTTATTATACAGGGGTTAGACAAAAAAATTTAAAAACACTTCATACAGGACATGTAAGTTTGGCCCTCGACTTTACAACACGTGTTGAGGTTGCCGATCGTTTTTTGTTTTCAATGTGTCATGTGTCCTGTGTCATGTGTCATGTGTCCTCTTCTGTCAGCAGTAATCAGTTCACCTGTGAGTGTCGTGGTGTGAAACTGGTGCGGGAAAATGGGCGACCTGATAGACTTCCAAAGAGGCATGATCGTTGGTGCCCGTCTGGTTGGAGCTTCAGTGGCAACAGTGGCGAACATTGTGGGGGTATCGAAAGGCACTGTGTCCAATGTTACGATGGCATACACAATTGATAGGCAAACAACGTCTGCAAAGCACAACAATGGTCGAAAGACAATCCTGTCAGATAGGGACCGAAGGGCATTAAAACAGATTGTAGCAGCTGAAACGAAGACCTCTGCAATGAAAATTACTTTTGAACTCAATACCGGCGTACAGAATCCGGTTTCATCGAAATCAGTGTGACGGGAACTTCACAAAATCAAAATTCATGGCAGGGCCGCTATCGCCAAACCCCTGGTCACAGCAGTGAATGCGAAGAGGTGTGTCCAGTAGTGCAAGGACCACAAGGTGTGGACTCATGAGCAGTGGAAACACGTAATGTGGTCCGATGAATCGACCTTCACCTTGTTTCCAACAACCGACCGGTCGTGTTTACGTATGGAGAACACCGTCGCAGGCCTATGATACAGACTGTCTGATCCAAACTATAAAGCATGGTGGTGGTTCTGTTACAGTATGGGCAGTGATATCGTGGATTTCTGCAGGTCCCATCATAGCCCTGCGTGGAATGATGAATGCTAAGGCGTATGAGGCCATTTTGGGGGACCAGGTTCTACCCATGGCCCTAATGGTGATGACATCTACCAAGATGATTTGGCACCCTGTCACGCTGCAAAAACGGTGAAATCATGGTTTGAGGAGCATGACCAGGAGCTATCACACCTTCCCTGGGTCTCAGAATCACCAGATCTGAGCATCATTGAGCCATTGTGGTTTGAGTTAGAAAGGCGTGTTCGGTCTCATTACCACCCAGCAGCATCCTTTAAGGTTTTGGAGGAACAATGGTACAAAATTCAACACACCACGATTCAGTAGCTGTATACGTCCATTCCACGTCGGATCCAAGCTGTATTGTACGCAAAAGGAGGCCCCACACCATACTAGGTGTGATTTTCACACTTTTGCAAACGTTTTAGATTTTTTGTCTAACTCCTGTATGTCTGTCAAAAAGACAGAAAAAATGGTGTTAGTGAAATAGAATGTGTTTGAAGTAATATTGTAGCTATTTTATACAAGAATACCAATAAATATTATATTCATCTTAAAATCGAATCTTTAAACATATATTATCCATATATTTTACATACCTATCTTTTTTCACAACTTGATATACATGTTTTTTCTCTTAAAAAAGATACTCTAAATTGGCCAGGTAAGTGAAATTTGCGTAGCTGTAAAACCTCAGGAGCGAATGTTAATTCAAATGAAGAGACAAATTCAGGACATGCCAATGTAGATATACTTAGAGGAGATCACGTGGTCAGCATACGCTACGACCACTATTTGTACTTCCAAATGTGAATCAGTTACCCATCCGACAGAGGCTGGGCAAACTCCTCAGCCGCATTGAATGGGGAAGAACGAGAGAATAAACCTACCGTATTTACTCGAATATATGCACCCCATTAAATATTTACGTTGGTCTTGAGAATACGTTTTTCTTTGGGACCTAAGTACCCTTTGTAATATCACTACAATTAATTCATGCAACTACCAAACCAGCGGTTCGTCATTGGCTGCAAAGTCAATGATTTATTAGAAGTATGTTTCCACATTACCAGCAGAGCTTATGTCCAGTCTGAAAAATGCTGTGCTTGAACTCATACAAGAAATATTATGAACTGGAAATTTTCTTCTTATAAGGCTTTTTCCCAGTTAGTTGGGATTGGCTTTTCAGAACGTTATCCTCCACCTGTTTCTGTCTTATGTTATATCCACTGTGGCACCACACTGGACTGTCTTGTTTGTCACACAATCTTGCCACTTCTTCTTTGGTTATTTACCATTCAATTCTGTAGCTTCCAACCGATGACCTACATAATCCGAAGTTCTTCTTACATGCTCAAATCATCTCAGTCTACTTTCTTGCATTTTCTACAATTAGTTTCACCTTTTAGTGATCTTTGGATCATTTCATTCTTAATGTTGAACTTCCATGCCACTCCACACATCCACCACACCATCCTCTTCTCCGCTACGTGCAACGTGTCTTCCTATTTCTTCTTCGTTGTCCAACACTCTGCTCCATATAATATGGCGGATCTCATTACTGTTTTGTAAATTCTTCCTTTAATCCATTTGGTATCCTACGGTCACACTCCTGTCTCTTCTCTCCGTTTCGTTCAACCTCTGATAAGACTGATGTTTACATCTTCTTCTGTCCCTTGCGTTTTCCAGTAGTATTGATACGAAGTACTTGAATTTCCTCGTCATTACCAAGTCTCTGTTCTCGACTAATTTTTCCTGAAAGGTTTTACTAATTCTAAGCCTTTTTTGTCTCCAATGCTCCTCTCCAGGTATGTAATTTCTCTTGCATTACTGCTGTGGTATCACATACCAGCACGATGGTGTCCAGATATAGTATATTCCAAGGCCATAACTTTTAAGAATCTTTTGTAACTTCATCCATCAGTATTGCAAAAAGATGTAGGCTAAGACAACATCCCTGATGAAGTTCCACTTTAACTCTAAACTCATGTTATTCCACACGCGCTCCTCACCCCTGTTCTACATCAATCATACATATCTTGAATTATACAGAGGTATATCTTTGGAATACACTTATTCCTCAGTGCCCACCAAATAATATCCCGTGGGACTCTACCATACTATTTTTATATGTCGATGAAAACAATATGAAGGTGTTTCTGGTTTTCTCTGTACTTTCCATTTGCATCCTAAGTGCAAACATTGCATCCATTGTCTACCGTCCTGGCATGAAACCAAGTTGGTTCTCTATTATTTCTGTTGCTTCACTGAAGCATGTTTCTATCATTTTCCCAGAGTTTCATTGCATGGGGCGTAAGTTTTACTTGTATTTTCATGTACTTGCTGCATTCTTATACATCTAAGTTTTTTTTAAATATGGAGTAAGTAGCTGCTTCTCCTTTCTTTTGTCATATTATCTGTTTCTAATATCCCATTAAAAATTCAAGTAAGCTACTGCGCACCTTCATTTCCATGCATAGATAGGGACATTATTTGTCCTATGGGGTTTACCACTTTTAATCTTTTCTCATGATATATTGTAAGGTTCCGCATGTCTTAACATCATGCTGTAACCATGTGTGTACTACACGTGTTGGAGTAAATAAATACAACACAGACGACAACACGACGAAGAGGAGTCGCCCACAATCGCTAACAGTTGGCAGGACGGAGATCACCGAAGGTAGCGGACATTTTAGGATAAAAAACGTCAGCACGCCTCGAACAGCATCATGGAAACGAAACTTCACATCTACAAGCAAATTCTTCGACCCATCCTTCTTTATGCTCACCCAGCATGGCAGCATACAGCAAAGGTGCACAAACGCAAACTCCAAATTATCCAAAACCATGCTGCTCGAATCATTACAGGACATAGCAGAGACACTCGCATAATACAGCTTCATAAAGACACTGGTCTCCCGTATCTGGAGGAACTGATGCTAATCCATTCTCGCAAATTCTGGATCCAACTTCGAACTTCCGATTATGAAATTCTTCATAGAATCGGCACCATTCCAGCTTACCGACGCATTTATGCCAGACCTCAACCACCCCAGTAATTCCATCATTGGGCAAGGATTTAAGAAGACACCACCTCAGCTCATGCCAGCCGCACCACCTTCGCGTTCTCAGAAAATAGACGCTGCCTAAAAAAAATACTCCAAGGAAGCTGCGACAGTTGCGTTTCCTCTCCAACTACCTATGCCCTACACTTCATATGTACAACTAGAAATGTGAGGCAGGGGTTTCAATTGAAGCCCGGAACTCCAGTAATCTAAACTGTCACATACCCGACCGAGAACAGCATCAATCACTCCACGTTGATCAAGCCACCTAAAGCCCTAATGCGCCCGGCCTTTGGATTCACCTTACCCTCTCACGACGCTTGGTCAATTGAGAGATATCTATCCGTAAACCCTAAGGCGCCGTCCATTGGGCTCCCTTTCTCTCTCACAACGTCCGGTCACCGAGAGACTCCTAATCAAACAAACTCTCATTCCATCTCATGACGCCTGGTCAAAGAGAGTAACTTCACCTATAAAACCCCTAAGACGCCCGGCCATTGGGTTCACCTTACCCTCTCACGGCGCTTGATCAATTGAGAGATACCTTTCCTAAAAGCGCTAAGACGCCTGGTCATTGGGTTCCTTCCTCTTTCTTACCTAAAAATAGAAGAGGAAACTGCTTATTGTAATATATTTTTGTACTCAAGAGGATTTTTTATAATAAAAAGGTGATGGGAAAGTCCAAATTTCTGTGTACCATGTTTTGCTCTACCCTACATAAATAGAAAATTTTACATTTTCCAGATCTACCAAAGTCACAGGCAAGACGCACGGTGGCTCAGTGGTAGAGCGCTTATCTCTGGTGCGTGGTTTCTTTGGTTCGATCCTCTACTAAGTAAGTTTGGGTGGACAACAACGTGTCCGTGGTTTTCTTTCGGGGTACTCCAGTTTCCTCCCATTTCCTAATTCCACTAATTCTTCCATTATCAACCACTTGCTTTAATAATCGTCTTCCTTAGCCTAAAGGATATAATCATGGGACGTTAAAATCAGAGATTTCATTTCACTTCATTTCAAAGTAACAGGCCGAACAAGCTTCTGATTCATGGGTACATTTTAGCAAGTTTTCCTCGAGTTTCCTTTATTGAGAAGTTTCTGGAAATTCTCCTTCCACCCCTTCTTTATCATATTCTCACTTGTCGCAACCTCATTATTTTCATCTCTGATGAAATATCTTTCTTTTGCCTCCATTTTACTTTCGAAAGCTTGTAATTCATTCTTTCTCACTCTTTTGTTTCTAGGTTGTTGTACTGCAACTCACCATAAAGCCCGCCTTTTGTTACTTTAACTGCCTTCTTGCTCCTCTTCTTCTCTTCCTTGTAATCCTTCAGGTCTTGTTGATTGTCAGCGTTCTCTCAATTTTTGTATCGTTCCTCTTTCTCCTTTAGGGCTGTTTGAGCTTCTTTATTGACGTTCCTGGTGGAACTGGTTTTCGGCTCTGAACTGATCAGGTTCTAGAATATCCGATTCCGGAACCGGGTTTTCGGATCCAGGTCTGGAACCGGTTCCTAAGAACCGATTTTGGAACCGTGTTTTCGGGTCCAGGTCTAGAACCGGTTCTCCAAGAACCGGCTCCTCGCGGAACCGGTTCCCCGGAACCGAAACTTTGTGCCCATTCCTAATTTATTCCTTATGTTTCTCCCACTTTTCTTGCTGTTTTACTGAGTGTTACTGATACCCTGGGTCACTTCTCTTCCACATAGGTATCTTCTTCCTTCATTTGCAGTATTTTTGAATGATAATTTTCTTTCGAATCTTTTCAACACTTGTCCTATCTACTTTCCACCACTTCGTTCGGAAAGAAACGTTTCGTCGACCTCTTGTTATCTTTTTGTTGTTGCAGATATCGGTTATTACGAGGCGGTGTTGCACCGTTAACCTACCACCTGGTACTGCTTTGCAGTCCTTTACTTAAAGTAGGTTTTGTCTCCTCTATAGGATTTAGTCGATCTGAGACCTTTATATGTAATAATGTGTTCATTCTTCTTATAGAAGGTATTCAGGATAGAAGATGGCCACTTGTCGTATATCCTCACTTCCTCATTTTTACATAGTTAAAATTCTGAAATCATTGTTATCATTTCCTTTCCTTTCCTTATTTTGACGCATAAGAATCAATGACAGTACGTCGCGATTGGAAGCACCCCTTAAGAATTTTAGCCTTACGTTTTGAAAAGAAAGAGCGCTGTGTTCGAGTAGACACGTCATTCCCAAACAGTTATTGAATTCGATCGTACCATTGTTTCATCTCTCGTAGCTAAATCAGTGTGTGTACATGTAGACAAGCGATTTATTCGGCAATAGATTGTTTTTATTTACACCTGAAAACTTTTTATCTCTTTAAGTAGATTAACCCTGGTTCATGTGTAAGGTAAAGAGAAAACGTAGGAGTTGGTTCCAAAGCGCTTTTGAGAGCAGCGTTGAGTGTTATGGGATCCAATTCGCTTGAGATTAATGGAAAATTCGAAAACAAAATTTTGTTGCAGGTGATCCGCTTTACGTACGTCCACGAAACACAAAATGATTAAAATAGCGTAAGCGAAGCAGCAAAGCTAATGAAAGTTACCCGTTGGCTGTTTCATAGGCCATGCTACCGCCATCGCCTCGCTATCCCCATTCCTCCTTGCTACCGATGGACTTAACAAACCATGCATTCAGTTGCATCGAACACGCTTTGTACTTCACCTTCAGCGTCATTTGATACAGTATTTGGTTACAACCAGTGGCGGTCGGTAATCAATAAAAAGGGGAGCAAGGTCAGTGCGTTATGTCTATGAAAACGGGAGATTAATAAATGAACGGTATTTAATTTGCGCTTCAGTGTTGCGTGATGGCTAGCGTGCATGACTTTTTTTTCAATGGTTTCCTGTTCGATTCTATGTGGAATTAGAGAACATTTGCTGTTGATTTGGCATTATGAAGCAAGCCGTCTTGACTCAGTGGTAGAGCATTCACGTCTTGTGCATGGGGTTAGCTTGCAGTACATAGACTTTGTGTTGGACAAACATCGTGTGTGCAACTTTTCTAGAGTTTCTCCGGTTTCTTCTCAGTTCTTTTCATTCTATAATTCCATTCATTATCATAATCATTGTCTACCTTAGGCTTGGAGAATAATCGTCAGACGTGAAACTAGAAACAAAAAACTATTTTAATTAAGACGTACACATATAGAGCCTAAAAATCCACTAATGAAAAACCTATAAAGAGAAATGCTGACCACATCATTTAAGTAAATCCGTCTGATGGGCCAGTTGTATTCATGGTTTGTAGTGCCAGGAACTTCCTTTTCATTTAATTATTTGTATCTGTGTGTGTGTGTTGATTTGTTGATGTTTAACGTCTGTTACGACACCGAGCCTAAGCACAACATGTAATATTTCGAACTTGGGAAGCCACGGAGTGAAATCGCACATACATCAACCTAAAATACATATTTCACTAATTTGCAATGGGTGTCCAAAGGATTTTCTATAGGACATTAATAATTGTCAGATATGCTCATGTCAGAATTGAAAGTGGGTGCAAAGCAGGCAAAAAAGTAAACCTTGATAGTATTAAACACGTAATGCGTCGGCGAAAAAGTGGATCCAAAGTAGGCAAACAGAAAGTATTGAGAGAAGTGAACTGCTTCCGCGGGAAGTCGGAAGTGTCGGGAACGCCAATCCCACGATTCCGATGCGATATTCGGTTCACTGGGCTCCACATTTCTCTATCTTTTAGTGGTCGGCTTTACGGTTCGCTGCGTTCCACCTTTCTCTATGTTATAGTAGTCAGCTTTATGGCTCGCTGTGCTCCACCTCTCTGTCTTGTAGTGGTCGGTTTTATAGTTCGCTGGACTCCATTTCTCTTTCTGTCTCGGCTGTATGGTTCACTGGGCTCCACCTCTATCTTGTAGTAGTCGGCTTTACGGTTCGCTGCGCTCCACCTCTCTCTATCTTGTAGTAGTCGGCTTTACGGTTCGTTGTGCTCCACCCCTTTCTATCTTGTAGTAGTCGATTTTACTGTTCGCAGTCTCCACCATTTCTATCTTGTAGTAATCGGCTTTACGGTTCGCTGAACTCTACCTCTCTCTATCTTGCAGTTATTGACTTTGCGGTTTTCGCTGCGCTGCATCTTTCTATATATAGTGCCATAGTTACTGAGACACTACACTGCGTCATATCTTCCGTCACACAATCAATTCACTTCTCCTTTAGTTGGCCTCGCGCTCATTTCCTATTCAGTTCTTGAGCTACACATTTCAAAGATTTTTTTTTTACGTGGTCAAATGATCGAAGTCTACTTTCTTGCAGTTTTTTCCCCCACTACTGGCCCCACTTTTACTATTCTTCAGACCACTTCATTCCTAATTTTGTCCTTTCGAGTCACTCCACATTTACACCGTAACATATTCATCTCAACAGGATGCAACTTCTGTTTCTTTCTCCTGTTCCTCGTCCAACATTCTGTTCCGTATAATGAAGCAGATCTCTATTATTACTTAAAAATCATTTGTACAAACTAAAGGGTTTAATACAGCACATCGTAATTTGACTTGAATTATACAGGGTGAGGTTTTGTTTACCCAACTACGATTACAAGGTTATACCTGTTTGAAAATTACATCAAGCTACTACCAACATTATTCAGAAAGGTTAACCTTATTTGTCTGTTTAAACACACAAAAATGACATTATGACATGCAGTACTTATTTCTAAAATGTGTATGCTAACAGGAAGAGACAAAAGTGTGAAAAAAAAATAAGTAAAGAATGAAGAATGAGCAAAATACATGCCTAGATCATGTATCGAAGATTTTTAGGAAACGTTGGGGGGCTTTGTTCCCTAAAGAAACGAATACCTACTCCACTCTTTGTCACCAGATACATTTATTTCTTTTAAAATAGGTATCATTTAATGTTTTATATTGAAACCAAACATTGTTTAAAACATAACAAACGTACAAATCATTCCAACACGTCATTAACATTACCTGAGACGAAGATTGAACTCTTATTAGAGCTCGTATCGACTAACAAGGGATGTGAGATTTGTTCGCGCAGGGATCAAAGTGAATCCCGACCTCGATCATGATTACATGATTATCGTAAGCGTCTTCGATACTGGAGATCCGTGGTTCAATGCCCAGCGGGAGCTGATGTGGTTCGAATACCACGTATAGATATAAATCAACATGTTATATAGCCTCGGTGCTGGAAAGGTGTTCTAAACTCCAAAAAAGCTTTTTCTATTTTAACATGCACCGCGAGTCGCTCTGGTTGGTTGGATTGGTGTTATCGTCTGATTTAGTACCAAAGGCATGAACTGGCGTACTAACAAAGGCATGGACATGCAGTTTAAGATGAAATCTTTACTACCGCTATGCATTCAAATTCCAAGACCGTCTCGCCAGGAATCGGAAAAACAGTAGTCATAGATATAGAATGAAGTAAAATGAGTAACATTTTCAGGAGAGGAAGAAAGTTTTTCTGGGAAATGTTTAGAAAATGGCTAAAGTATAAAGATTCGTCCAAATCTCGTCTCTTACGGTTGGCAAATTTCCTCGAACCCTGTTAGGTTTGAGAGAGTGAAGCATCCATGCCAAATTATCGATCAAAAAGGTGACCCAAGTAGTTCCGTTTAAACTAGATAATTTACTTCGTTTTCATTATTTCGAGTTACTGTTTGCAATTTATTTCCCGACACAACCACTATCAGTAGTAGTGGGGCCACGAATTCCGAGAATGAGAATAAAATTCTGAGACAAATCTTTGTAACCAAGAAGAACGATAATTGGGAATGGCGGAAACTTCATAACGAAGAACTAAATACTTTATACCGTCTACCAAACAATATTAAAATCATCAAGTCTAGGAGCCTCAAGTGGGCAGATCCAGGCCCGTAGCCAGCCCCAAAATTTAGGGGGGGTGGTAGAAGTTAGGGGGGACCCGACCCAATCATATTATACTTCATCACCATATTATAGTTCATTTGCAAGCCTACCGTGAAATTTTATGGGGGGCAGCCAAAATTTAGGGGGGGCCTGGCCCCCTCTTGCCCCCCCGTGGATACGGGCCTGGGCAGATCATGTAGCCAGGATGGAAGAAAGTAGGAACGCTTTCAAATTTTTAACTGGAAAAGCAATCGGAAAACGACCATTAGGAAGACCTAGACGCACATGTGAGGACAATATTAAGATGGATCTCACAGAAATAGGAATATAAAATGAAAATTGGATCCAGTTTGGTAAGGACAGAAGTCAATCGAGAGCTTTTGTGAATTAGGCATGGAACCTCTGGGTTCCATAAACCATAGAGTTAGTTTAATTTTTGTTAGAGGACTACCTGTGATGCTAGGGGACCTGGTTCGATCCCGGGGCACTTGAGATTGAGGTGGACATTATCGTGTTCATGCCGTTTTAAAATGTTATGTTTTTTTTTGCATTCTCATTTCACCAATTCCTTTATAATCATTAACTGGAATGTTAAACTAGAAATTTCACTCTATTATTTCACTGTTTTTTTTTACAACTTTTATTACACTGTATTAATTTTTAAAGATTTTCTTTAACATGAAAATGAAATGAAATCTTTCAGTTTTACGCCCCACGATTATACCGGCTAGGCTAAAAAAAAGATGGTGATGATGAGAAGTGAATGCAATGATGGAATGAATAAAGTGGGAGGAAACGGGAGAACTCCGAGAAAATCCACTCACATGGTGTTTGTCCACCACAAAGTCCACTTGGCGCGAGTTAGAATCAAAGAATCAAACCAGGAACTACGCGCACCAGAGATGAATGCTCTACCACTGAACCACCGTGGTCCTAAGGATTTTCTTGACAAAAATTCCTTTACATATTTACGCCATCTATCAGTGTGTTTGTCCGCCCGGGAGACGAAAAACCTTAAGAAATACTTAATGAATCGTCATCAATTTTCGCCAAGATGTAAAGGATCAGTAATTAGAAATCGCGTTCGTTAATGAAGGTGGTATCCAAATCGAAAGTGATAGAACTCAACTATTTTCAGTTTTAACATTGATCGTTATATAATAAAAACTGTAATGGGTAGTGAGAAGTGGTTTCATGCAATCGATTAAACGCCCCAAGAATATATTCCATATTTACTCTAATTATATCTACTAAAACCGAAAGTGATTGAAATGTCCTATAATATTAATTGACAGAACATCACGCCATAAACCAAAGTCCTTCGCGTGGTGACACTATTATTTGTTGGGAAATGCATCAATAGTGTTTTATTTGTACTATTTTGATGTTAAAAAGTAGGTGGTCACGTAACTATAAAACCTAAGTTAGGAACCGCACCTGATATCAAAGATCAGATGATGTGATTCTGCAAGAAAAAAACTTCCTCTTTATATACACATAGGAATTGCGAACAACAAATCAAATCAGAAACAGAATCCTCTTATTACAGTACGTGTGGGTAACAAAGGAGAGACTACTTTATACCCAGGTAAATATGGTTAGGGACAGAAAACAATGGAATGTAATGAACAAAGGCAATTTACTGAAAGCAGCTGAATGAAAACCAATGCCACCTCTACGTCGAACTGTGCATTCCATCAAATATGGCTTCAGCATTCAACCCTCTGCTTTTGTGAAATTTCTCATTACTAATGAGAAGAAACCATTTCAAAGGATGCGTGCTAATTATTACCTTAGAGATCTTGGCTTTGAAATGCTTTTGTTAGTGGCATGAAAGAAATTACCCTGTTACTAGGAGATTGATATTGTTATCTGAAATGACCAACGTGCGCGCGCGCGTGTGTGTGTGTGTGTAACATATATGATTGAAGTGAAGGGAAACAAGCGTATATCCTTTGTTTCAATTGGCATTTGCTTATGTATGTCTGTCCTACTGTCTCCACTCTGTCTCAGGGACCTGATTGAGGACTAATGGAGTAAGCCTCCGCGTAGAGAAATACGAGGGGTAATCAGAAAGTAAGGTTACAAAACCTGCAGTGAAAGTGTACTTATTATTTCATGCAACCAATGAAGCAAACAGAAAGTACATGCATTAGGTTATTTTTCGACATAGTCTCCATATCGGTAGGTTCTTGTCGTAGAAGATTTCCTCCTGGTAAAAATCCTGTTCTTGCGTGTTCAGCCACGTTGTCACGAAGTGTTTCACCTTCTCGTCTGAAGCGAAGCGACGGTTGTCCTAGGTGCTCCTTCAAGTGCGGAAACAGGTGAAAGTTGCTTGGAGCGATGTCCGAGCTGTAGGGAGCCTGGTCGATGATGTCCCAGTGAAACTGCTTCAACAGTGTGGTGGTCTTCTGGGCTGTATAGAGTGGCGTGTCTTGTCTATCACCAGCAAACTTCCGATACCATTCTGCGAAATGCTGACGAGACATTATACTCTGTTCATAAAGCTGTACCATCTGCCTGTGAATTTCAGCCGCGGTTACATGTTTTGCCCACAGAAATCGAATAACAGAGAGGACTTCATCACAAGATCAGTTTTGAAAAAGAGTCGCCATGTGTGTCTACCTACAACTAGCGCCGCGGTGGCGAGTGGCTGAAACTCTGCACAGTTGCCAACTCCATCTATTAAAATTACTGTACACTCCTCATTCCTCTATAACAGATGAAACTCCAGATATATTCGCCTTGTAATCTTAGTTTCTGATCCTCCCTCGTATATGCCTATTAATTAATAATATAACAAAGTACTAACGCAAAACATGGATCTACGTATATCGGAGGATATAGCCTTCCTCATGGAGAATATGAAATGCCACTGCTTGTAAATCTAATCTATTTTACGGTAACATTCTCAAAATTTGTATGGTTTCAATGAAACTTGGTAGTGTAGACCTCCAATCTTCAAAAATAAATCTATTATTTGGTGTTGAAATTCGTCACGAATAAGGACGAATAATCTACTCTATGTTGCAAGTTTGCTTGTGTACGTAATATGGTAACAAAATCTATATTAAATCCCTCGTAAAAGTCATTTGATTTTGGTACAAAACAGTGTATTTTCTTTAAGGCTTTTCAGCTACTCATATTGCATGCTGGGGGCCACGGTAGTTGAGTGGTAGAACACTTACCTCAGGTGCGTAGCGTTCCTGGCACATAGGTCAGTTGGAAATGGCTGCTCTAAGGAATCACTTACGTATTACTCTTCCTTATTGTGTTTCTCTAATCTTCTCTCAGGTTGTAAATGAGCGCTCCTACGTCATGCATCGGCCATTTGAAAATGACAGCTCTAAGGAACCAATTACGTATTAATCTCTTACGTCATTCCCTCCTCTCTTCCTCAGTGTGTTTCTGCTTTTCTCAGATTGTAAAAGAGCGCTAATACGTCGTACATTGCTCAGCTAAGGGAAACGGGAGGTACCAGAGAAAACCCACGGACACGATATTGTCCACCATAAACTTACTTAACCGAATAAGAAACACCCAAGCACCAGAGGTAAGTGCTTTATCACTGAGCCACTTTGTAGATTCACATCACTTTAAACAGTAGATTCCACCTCTGTCCTAAGAAGGGACGCCAAATTATAACAAATTGTTCAGCCAGCCAAGGATATAATAATAATAAGTAAAGTAATTAGTACATTGTACTAGTATAAAATCAGAAATAACATTTATATTCCGCAGTTCTGTAAACATATTAATATGTATCTATAGCATTATTACTTGATAAAATAATTATTAGCTCTATATTCCATTCCTGAGCACAGCTTAAAAAGGGATGATTTTCACTAAGGCAATGTTAAACCATAATTACAAAATGGCATAAGAAGGATAGCAGATATGGAATATTATGGCCGCATATGACCATCACCGCGTGACACTGCATTAAAACAAAAACAAGGTGCTAACATGCTAGCTTATCATGTAATGAACATTTAATTGCTTTAGTGCTAATGAATCTGATACTAAGATCTTCTAGCCCACAGCTGTTGCACTGGATAAACAGATAGAGCACACACATGTCTCTGTCAACGATGATGTTCTCTATTGTATGCAATGTCACTTTCAATGCGAATACATTTTGTTGAATGATATTTTATGAAACATTATTGTTTTCGAATGTTTTATCCGCTGATTATTTGATCTTACTCTACTAATTAACTCTACAGATTAAAATCTCTAAGCGGTTCATCGTCGATACAGTTCACGGTATCTATTTTTTTAATTTTAGGGAGAAAAATGTTTGTTTTCAAATTACTATTATTGCTAATTACTATTATTAGTATCTCTGTCTTTCATTGATATACTACCAATGTAACAATGTATAAAATTTAGATATATTTCAGAAAAACCATGGTTTCACATTTTATGTCACCATGTTTTCTGTTGAAAGGTCGTATGTGTCCAAAGTTTAATTAATTTAATTTTTTGTAGATTAAACCATAATTTACAGCTACATTCTATATAGTTAATAATCAATCAGTAACCATGTACATTTACACATATTTTTATTTTTTTCATTGTGAAAAAAGTTTTTTTTTTTGCCATTTCCCGAAAATTGTGTTTACTGCACATACGTCCCTTTAAAAGAAATCGGTTCATATAAGGCAAAGGGAGCGGGAAAATTGAAAATCAGGCATATAACTAATCACTAGAGTGTCGCCAAGTGACCGGTATGTCACGTCTTGTTATTTTAATTAAGGCCGGTGACCGGTACAAACTTCTTACCAGCCTATTTATGACCAGTATTTCGAAATCTGTAATCCAGAATAAAACATCGAACATTGAAATTCTTCCACAATATTTCTGCAAATACAAATTTCCGTTGTATTAGACATTAATCGAATATGTCTTATTTTTTAATCTACTGCATTTTTCTTTCATTTAACATAAGAAATTTGATAATTAGATTTTATTGTGGAACATTATTTTCAACAATAGAGACAAAATATAATTTATCATATGTGTACATAATCGCATAAATATAGCGGTAAATTTAACAGAAGTGAATAGTACATTTCTTTCCCATGGATAGGTGCGAACAGAGATAATTCACACTTAGGCCTATGTCATAGCGAAGTTTGAGGGAGTGCCGGTAGTTTTATTTTTGACAGTTGGCAACCCTGGGATGTAAGTTGGGTTGCCTATGCACCTGCAAAATAAGGTGTAACAATTCAGTGGCAAAGTTTTGTATCATTTTCAGTGCAGCGATCTGTACATAATATTATTGAATATTTACAAAATATCCTCTAGATGTCATTAATTAACGTTTGCTTGTCGATTTTATTTCTTTGTGAACAAAGTTAGTTGCTAAGATTTGGCTGGATGTTTCAAGGACGTAATTGAAGGTTGTCACATGTAATTTTGCTTTAATGTTGTTAAAATGTCAACATTCAGAGAAGAACAGCTGGGACTTCTCTACAGACAGTTTCCGACAGTTAACTTATTTAATTTAACGTTGTCAGAACTCAAAAAGTTACCCAAAGACTTGTCGCAGCTGGATGTAATTTAATTCTCCAGTCGCTGCAAATCGGTCGCCATCGCTTTAATGAACGAACTAAATGAGATTATTAGAATTAATTTTCATGAAAGGCATTTTTGGCGTTGTTTTCGTATGTTTCTCATTGACAAGACTGGATTTGTTTCGGTTCAGTTCACGTTGGTCATTTATAGATATTTTTCAACTTCAGATTACTGATACCGTAAAATAGTACGTTTATATTGTAGTTTTATTACGATACTTTTCTATTTTTTTGTAACATTCAAATCTCTCAACGTGCACTTTCTTACTGGTTATAGAGCTCTGAATTTTTGTATAGATATATAAACCCGATGATGGTCCTTTCTTGAAGTTTCACTGTAAAAGGTTAAGTTATTTGTTGTTCTCTGTTAACTATATACTGCGTGTATCAAAAGTTCGGGGCCGTTAAATCAAATTCCGTTACGATTAAAAATAGGAAAAAAATCGGAAAAGAGAAAAATTGTTGAAAATATATGTTTTTCCAATCTAAAAAAATAGAATTAGGACTAGGAATTAGATTTCTGGGCTTTCGGCATCTGTGGCCATGTTAGTCCATCACTAGGATTAGGATTAGGAATTAGATTTCTGGGCTTTCGGCATCTATGGCCATGTTAGCCCGTCACTAGGATTAGGATTAGGAATTAGATTTCTGTGGTTTCGGTATGTATGGCCATCTAAGCCCGTCACTAGGATTAGGATTAGGAATTAGATTTCTGGGATTTCGGCATCTATGGCAATGTTAGTCCGTCACTAGGATTAGGATTAGGAATTGTATTTCTGGGCTTTCGGCATCTGTGGCCATGGTAGAGCGTCACTAGGATTATGATTAGGAATTAGATTTCTGGGCTTTCGGCATGTATAGCAATGTTAGCCCGTCACTAGGATTAGAATTAGGAATTAGATTTCTGGGGTTTCGGCATCTATGGCCACATTAGCCCGTCACTAGGATTAGGATTAGGTATTAGATTTCTGGGCTTTCAGAATCTATGGCCATGTTAGCAGGTCGCGCGTCTGAGATGACGTCCTTCGGCGATTACACTATCCGAGGAAAAGGAAGGAAGAAAGGATTGGAGAGGGAAGGAAGAAGCCTGGGACATATATGTTAGGTACCGCTCCGGCTTTTGCCTTTTGTGAATAAGGAAAATCTAGGAAAACCTCCTTCAGGATGGCTGGCCTAAAATAAAGCTTTTACACTTTTTCGACCGAGTGCCCTCAGCAGAAATGGAATCCGGGACCGCCCAGGACACCGATAACGTTAGCGACTACGTCAATTTAAAAAAGGATAATGGAACTTTTCCGACGGGACTACCCGTTTGGACCCCTCACTGATAGGGCTTCCTATCTTAAATATAAGAGCAACGATACCAGTTCAACAGGCTTGTTTCCTTGGTCACTCACCGTGCCAACAATACGGCATTTGTTTGAAAGTGGATTTAACGTGTACACTACGGTGGGCGAGAAAGGTGAAACTTTTTTTAAGTCATAATACCGCGGAAAAGTTGATAATTAGAGAGACTAAAAAATGAGTAAAAAAGAAATGAAATTGGTTTATATCTTCCGGTCGCGCATGTGCTCTAAAATGTGCCGAAATTAGGAGAAAATTCACATTTTTACGATAATTTTTAATCTGACTTAACTAGGCAATATTTAAAAGTAATATGTCAAGGCAAATCCTACTCAAACCGATAATGATTTAGGAGAAGGAATTGTTCAAATCGGTAAAGGTATTCCGCTCCCGCAACGGCTGTCAATTCTAAGAAACTCAGGTACTCGTTGTAACTCGCTCGTTTCAATAAACACGACACTCCAGCCACTCAGTAATCAGAATTCAAAGAACCTTCAGCTAAGAATGAGTGAAAACGCAATGTTCAATTGTTCAATATGAGTTTCTTCGACTAACGACTCTTCACACAAAGAGTGGTGGACAAACACCGTGCTCGTATTGATGGTGTTTCTCGTTTCCTCCCACTTTCTTCATTCCACCATTTCATTCATTTCTCATCATCACCGTCTCTTTTAGCCTAACCGGCATATGCGTGGGACGTAAAACTTTGGGAAGATTTCATTTCATTTTCTTCACACACACATTCAGTTTTGTCAATTTAAAAAAAAAATCTGTTTATAAATATTACTATTAGTCTGAAATAATTTTATTTTTAAACATTTAAACTTGTATTAAATAAAGAAAAACAAAAAATGTAAGTTGTTAGTATTTTTTTTTTAATCGAACTGTGATCTACCTTTATTTGTAAATTTTATTTCAAACTTGTTTTAACTTTGAAGGTAATACGCGACCGAAAGATGTTGATGGATTTAAATAATATTTAAACATAATTTTGTTTGGTTCTAGTACATGAGAATCTAATCTATTACATTTGGTTAGAAGCTAATTTAAATTTTTAAAAATTATCCTAAAAATGTCAATTACTCCAAATTTTGGCAAATTTTAAAGCACATGCGCGCTCGGAAGATATAAGCCGATTTATTATTATTATTATTATTATTATTATTATTATTATTATTATTATTATTATTATTATTATTATTATTATTATTATTATCTTTTTTTTTTACCCCTTTGTACTCTCCATAACTTGCAACTTTTCCGTGGTATTACGACTTCAAAACAAAATGACTTTCTTCGGCTCTCCAAGTTTTCCCTTACATCATAATATGCATGTTCCAAGTGTAATTTTACGTGACTTTAGGTTTTGTTCGAAAAGCATACTGAATGGAAACGTTCTTTTTTTTAAAAACATAAGCCTTACCAGTGAAAATCATCATCATTTTAAATTTAAAATCACCCATTTTCAGTAGCTTACCTCTTTATTTTTTTCTTTTATCTTTACTCATACGTAATAGTCTTTGATGGCTCTGGATATCTGATACGCCGTTTAGCTTATGCAACCAAAATTGCTTTGAAGTTGTTCTGTACAGTATACAATCCAGGGGAAATACATATGATATATTGTGAAACTATCAAGGGGTAGATAAGACTTCAAGAACTGATCAAATGTAAATGCATCTTACAAGAAGAAATTAAAAACAATAGTCGTAAAAAGAAAGAATTAAAATTCAGAATTAGAATTAATAAGAATTTACTTCCATCTTTCCATCTATAGCGTCATCAAGAGACTTTCTTCGCAAGGTATGTCCAATCTAATTGCTGACAAAAAGCATTCTCTTTTCCCTTAACTGTTCTTAAACATTTTCGTATTGTTATTCTCTCTTTCCATTTTGTCTTCTCTATCTTCCTCCAACACCATATTTCGAAACTTTGTACTTACTTTTTCTCTAACTTCTGTAATGTCAAAGTCTGAATCATACAATCCCGTTCTCCATATATAAA
The DNA here is from genome assembly GCF_964235325.1 of Thermobia domestica. Lineage (NCBI taxonomy): Eukaryota > Metazoa > Arthropoda > Insecta > Zygentoma > Lepismatidae > Thermobia > Thermobia domestica. The sequence goes on from NC_137465.1 coordinate 212,092,762, forward strand.
ATTTGGCCAGCTTCTTTGTTAGTCTAATGGTAAGCCTGCTGTTGAATGTCTTTTTGGCTACGACAATTCGGGATCTGATCTTTTTGATGCAGTAGTGCCTCTCTCTTTAAAGGCTTCCCAGATATTTGAACTGATCGATCTCTTCAAGCTCCCTTTCTTTTTACGAAAGAGGGCGTATTTACACTTGACTTCATCATGACTTTAGACTTTTCGATGATGATTTCCATCTCATATTGTTACCTCAATATACAGGGTGGTGCAAAAATAGGTATACACCTCTGCATTAATCAAGTATAACATTCTATCTTATAGGTTTATTTGCTTTAGCTGTTCCGAGCTTAAGACATAAATAAAAAGATATTAAGAACAAATGATGAAGAAACTAAGTCTACCTGACGGATAACAATAAGAAATGGTATAAAAAACAATGAGTTGAACAGTACGGGACTGTATACCTACTTTTGGACCACCTTGTAGATTAGGTCAGCAGAGTAAAACAAATATTAACTTAGAATAACCTAGACCTTATCAAGACTTTGATATCTTATTGTCAAGGCAATGGAATTCGTTTTAAACATGTGTACTCTCCATCCAAAACATTATGATCATCTGTTACTTTTTGAACGAAGAGTTTGGCCGATGTAGGAGACGTGGTTGAGTTGATTTTAGTTTAGCGTCCCTTTCAGCAACGAGGCTATATGAAACGTGGACCTACTGATTAACGTGGAATCCGAACCACAGGAGCTCCCGCCGGGAATTGAACCCGGGTCTCCCACGGCAAAGGCACGTACACTAAGTAGGAGACATGGGACACAACAGAACTGTTCACCAGATGGTGAAATTAATCTCACTCGATCAGTCAGTGTGATGCTTTTGCGCAGAATGTGGAAGGCCGACAATACATCAGAGTTTGATACGGGAGAGATTGTTGGCCAGACGGCTGAGAACAAGCATGTTGGAAACGGCGCGAGTTGTGAGGTGTCCATGACCTGGCAAGGTTAATGTTCTTCCAAGGTAACAAAGGGATGGTCAAACCAGCACCAAACGACAAGGCTTAGAAGGACCACACCTCATTAAAAATGTTGAACATTGTAAGCTGTAGAGGTTGGTAAAATAGGCTGGGGCACAATTGACAACAGACTTTAACAGTCGAGTGTGATTGTGGCTGAGCACACAGTTCACCGTACACTGTTAGATATGGGTCTCCGCAGCCGATATTTTACACGTGTACCGTGTTAACTGCATGACATCATCGACTACTACTGGAGTGGGCAAGTGCCCATCTTCATTGGAGCACCAAGGAATGGCACAATATTGCATGGCTCGATGAATCACAACATTGCTTTCATCGCATCGATGACCGGGTTAGAATCCGTCATCTTCCAGGAGAACAGTTCGAGGCGTGCATCATAGGACGTCAAGCCCGTGGTAGCTCCATTATGATTTGGAGAACCTTCATATTGTTATCCACAGAAGCGATAATGCGTGTGGAGGGCATCATGACGGCTCATAACTATCAGGATCAATGCTGATCATGTACACCCATTTATATGTCCATATTTCCAAGTGACAATGGCATCATTCTATAAAAAACAAAGCCAATGTTGTGCTGCAACAGTTCTAGGAGCACAGTGGTGAGTTTAAATTGCTAGAATGGCGCCCAAACTCACCAAACCTTAGCTCAATTGAACACCATTGATGTGTTATTGAACGTCAGATAAAAGCTCATCGACGTCTTTCGAGGAGTTGGCAGAAATGAAATGACTTTTGTGTTGTGCAGATATGGTATGTCATGCCTCCAGCCATCTGCAAAGGGCTGATTGGTTCCATGCCAAACCGAATTGTTGCGTCCCGTGAGCCAAAAGTAGACATATAAGATATTAGGTAGGTGGTCATAATATGTTCTGGCTGGTTAGTGTATTCCTGTTAAGGAGTTGATGAAGAAGTACTTAGAAATGTTGTTCGAAATGCTGCTCATACTAGCTTTGGAATTCCGTATAACTTAAAATAAATTTTGACGAAGGCAGACACTTATTACTACTAATATGTGTTGCACTTTCGGCAATATATCATTGCCTTCATCAGATGTAATATATAACTGTAATGCAAATTACTAATAGAAAGTATCTTAGTAATGGAGTCAGTCTCATTTCGTTTTAGAAAATGGTATTTGTTCCTCCCAAGGCTTGGCGTTGTCTCCAGATTGCCTGGTGATACTAGCGACATCTTTTAGCGTCAGGTAGAAGATAACGGAACTAGCGACAGCTATTAGCCTGGAGCTCCTCCGTGCTAAGCGGTTAGCGTACACGCCTTCGGCGTGGGACACCCGGGTTCGATTCCTGGCGGGAGCTCATGTGGTTCGGATTCCACGTTAATAAGTAGGTCCACGTCTCATATAGCCTCGCTGCTGAACGAGACGTTAAACCCAAAATCAATTCAACTATTAGCCTGATTCTGTACTATTAAGAGTAACGCTGACAGAATCAGTCGTCTTGTTTTTATAATAATGTTTGAGATTATGCTTTGGGTATTGATTACGTATGTCAGACAAACCTAGTATTAGAAAGGTATTGATGGTTGCGTTTGGCTTGAGGTTTAATACCCCGTTCAGCACTGAGGCTATATGAGATGTGGACCTACAGCGTAACGTGGGATCCGAACCGCATAATCTTCCACAAGGAATCGAACGCGTGTCTCCCGGACCTAGATAAGCCATGAGTTAAGTGTTCAAATTAGGAGCGTCATCCATGAATTTGAGAAATAAATATATTTCGTGCAATTGTATAATAATGATAATAAAAAAACGTGAAACTGTTATGTGGTGAGGGTCCTGCCCTCCTTAAGGAAAATTTTAAATGATGCTACTGATTTAGATTTCGTTGTATTGAGATTGAATAATATTGAAAGAATAATGTGTGAACCAGAATATTAGACTTATTTGTATATTCTAAGCGTAATTAATTGTTTACTCTGACTCCGAACAGAGCGATTTATTTTGGATTATATAGGGTCGTGCTCGCTCAGTGGTAGAGTGTTCGCCTCTTATGAATGGAGTCCTTGGTTCGATCCCAGATCGCACCAAATGAATTTTGTGGTGGACAAACACTGTGTACGTGGGTTTTCTCGCGGTTCTCTGGATTCTTCCCGCTTTCTTCATTCCACCATTTCATTCATTTCCCGTCTCCTTTAGCCTAGCCGGCATAATGTGGGACGTAAAACTTAAAGATTACATTTCATTTTTGGATTATATTATGTTTTAAAAATATATATATAAGCAGTGACGCTTTTGCCACAAGGTGACCATAATTGCCCGCTTAAGGGAACAAAGCTGTAGGGGGCGCCGAGCAGCCGGTGAAAAGAATTAAATTGATAATTGAAAAATTAATATTGCATTTGAAAATTTATTTCATTTTATCTTTGTTCACCATTAACAATTCACTCTCATATCAGGTGAGCTGCCTAGGCACTACCACTTTGTTTCTTGTAAAGAATATAAACATGAAAGTTGTGGCCGTTCTCGGAAACAAGGTGGTTAGGAAGAGCGGATACTTCTAAACCATTGGATGTACCTCGGAACCCAATCCACAAGACCTTGGTTTCGATTTCACAACATTCTCATGAAAAGAATATGCTTTTATGCATGAGTGTTGGGTTGTTAAAAGAATTTGGAGAGTTAGAAACAGTATATATGGTAGTGCATTGATTTTTTTTATAGTACGGATATTGAATGCTATAAGTGAAAAGTTTCAGTCAGTTGATATAGATTTGTTCACGATTGTAGAGCTTAATGAACCTCCCATTGAGCTAGTTAACGCTACTATATCTGAGTTTGCTACATTTGAAAAGAATCAATTTAAATATCTCATTACAAAATTGGCATTCAAAGGAAAACAAAAAAGAAAGAATTCTCTGATTATACCGAAGAAGAGAAGAACGAACAAGTGTGACTGGGCAGAAAACTTCGAAAGAGAGAGGGGAGGGGAAAAGTAGTTCTTGTCGTGAAAAGTTGGAGACAGAACTTATCCAATGCTGTGCAGCTCATAAAAATAATTTTACGAAATTCGTACTCCATCTCTTAATCCATGTTCAAACGGGAAGTGGAAGAAATCTCCACTTCCGGTTTTAAAGTTGACCGTCATGCAATGAAAACGGTAATAGATAGCGAGAAGCGGTTATCTGTAATCAATTAAGCGTTCCAAGAATATTGAAATGATTTGTGTAGATAGACTCAATAATGGACCAGGAATCTAACCTTTCACCTATTTATTATTTATAAAAATACAAAGTAGTCTTTACGTTTTACAAAGTCAATACTTCAGAAACTCCTTTATGACCAAGGTTGAAGGGAAATTATGTTTCATATCGGAACCCCATCGCTCATGGAAACCACCGGGGTGTCTTGTAGTGACTCCAGGTTATGGTCCTAGGAAACCTCACCTCATAGGAGCCTCGTGAGGTACGGTTGTGTTGAGGAATCCCTTTCGCTTCAGAGCAGTCTCCAGGGATGTTAGGATAGGTAGAGCCCCCTTAGTTCCAAGCGACCTCCAGAGCTGTAGTGGGTTGGCGATCAGTGGTCAACTGATGCCTCCTTCCTCTGTGGTTCCTCTTTTATGGGCCTTCTTCGGGGTGGCTCGTCGTCTTTCGGTTCCCTTCGTGTCTTCCTGTTCTGTGTATCGTCTGCTTGTTTGTACACTTTAGTATGTGTCGTTCATAAACATGTGCTCATGTTGTGATGTGGGGATCCTTACAATATATTCTATCTTTACTCTAATCTCTCTAGTAAAACCGAAGTGGTAGAAATCACACAATTCCGGTTTTAACATCGATCATTATAGAATAAAAATGCTGACATATAGCGGGAAACAGTTGTATGCAATCAATTAAGCATTCCAAGAATATATTCTATCCTTACTCTAGTCTCTATACTTAAATCGGAAGTGGTAGATATCTCCTGGAACTTCTAGTTTCGATATCAGTTGAAAAGTGTTAGCCATAGAAACCAAACTTCTTCACATGGTGTACACGTGACACTGCTAGTTCTTAAGTTATTAACAGCACTGTCCGTCAACGTCATTCTTTAACTGATACTCTTAAAAGTGTTGAGTATCCACGCCATCTCCTTCAGCTTATTGACTTGCATAAGGACTTATTTCCTTGTTTTCTGCAATATAAACTAGAATTGTAATGTTTTCATTTTGCTGATTCTACCAAAAATCATATTTTTTGATGTATAATTTTAATATTTGTAAATAAAATTTAATATAAGGAATATTAAAATTATATACGAGGATAGTTCTGAAAAATTATGTATCCAAAGCGCTGAGGATTCGAGGAAATTCGCTTCGTGCCGCTACTGGCAACGCTGTTGTGCTTGTTGTTCCTCTCATTTGCAAACAAACCCGCACACACTCCGCTGGGATGGTTACTGTTGGACTAGTGTTCGTAGTTTGAGATAAATTTCCCTAAGCTATTGTAATTTCGTAGGTAAATTTAGCAAAAATGGTAAAAAGAATTTTTTTTTATAAAACGTGAAAATCCAGGGGAATTGTAGTACTGGCTGATTGATAAATATAAATACTTAAAAATTTTATTGTTCTAAAACCAATTGACATCCATCGCCAATTGACAAGTGCATTGCGAGTCTTTCATATGGATCTAAAAATAGTCGTAGGGAATTTGCAGCTGGTTGTACTAAAATTCGCGACGAAGAGAGGAGCGTAAGACCGCCAATTTCTGATGACACAGTCGCAAATGACTAGCACCTGTTTGGTAAGTTGAAAGAATATTTAGGCGTGAAGGGATTCAGCAACAAAAGCGAGGTGAAAGATGAGATTCAACACTTCCTCAAATACATGACGGCGAGCTGGTATGACAGGCATACAAAAACAGCCACAGCTGCTACAAAATTGTATCGATCAAAATTACGATTATGAAGAAAATGTATAAATGTACAAGCTTTAAAATGATATAAACACTATTGAAAATAAACATTTACTTGAAATTCCAAAAAATAGGGGACGTTACATTTGGGATTACCCTCGTACAATTCAAATCAATTTTGGCAAAACATTTATTAATTGACATTTAACTAGACTTGAAAAAGAAATTAATAAAATCGAAATATTAAAATTCTTGTTCATTTTGAAGAAAAAGAAAAATATTTCTCCATAAGAGAAGCAATGGAATAATAATAATAATAATAAAAACAAATGTGATGACGGAACTTGAAAACCCGTAATCTATTCGATGTCGCTTTGTTATTAATGTTTTGAATTTAATTGTTTCATTTGTGCGTGTGATACACCGCTCTCGTTGAACTTGAATCAAGAAACAAACAGAATTTCTAACACTTGTTTGTCTTTTAGTCCATTAGAAGGACAAAGGAGGGTTGTTAAATATTAAAAGGTGGACTTTCAGGGCGTGGAAAATAATTGGAAAAAGAGATCCTTTGATGATGGAAAATTGATAACCACAATCGCTGTCCTCTGCTGCAACTTCAAACAGAATTTACAAAATGTGTGATCTGTTTTGGATCACTAGCAGCAATAGCTGCTGCTCTTTTGTCCCAACATATGCATGTCTTTAAAAGTTCTCTTTGTACAAGAAGTTTGTTTATAGTACTTTCTTTTTTTTAAGTTCAAATGGTAAAATGTCAGTGCTGTCTGGTGTTACTTGTTATTACTTAATAGTATAGATTATTTACTCCAGATTAGTGCTCTCAAACGGGTCGGGTTACGGGTCGGGTCGGGTCAGGTCAACTCGGATCGGGTTGTCGGGTCGGGTTGTCGGATCAGGCTACTCGGGTCGGGTTATTCGGGCCGGGTTGTCGAGTCGGGTCAATCGGGTCAGCTCGGGTCGGGTTATCGGATCGGGTTGTCGGGTCGGGTCAATCAGGTCGGATTACGGTTCGGGTCAGTCGGGTCGGGTCGGGTCAGTCAATTCGGGTCACGGGTCGGGCGACCCGACCCGTTGAGAGCACTACTCCAGAGTAATCAATGCTTTTTTAATACTGCGTATATATATTGAAATGTTTTTCGGTAGACTCAATAAATAATCCGGAATAAGCTCTTCACCAATTTTATTATAAGAATAAATTTCTATAAACCATTTATAAAGTTACTTTGTAATATTAATAAAAGTGTTTCCAACTTCAGTTATATTCTTAGCACGCAGCAGTGACTTCGGATATTTAAGGTGCAGTTAGGTTTGTATGGGAACCCCTTCGCTCATGGCAGTCTCCAGGGTGTGTTTGTTAAAGGAGTCTCCTTTGTGCATAGCGGGAGACGGTTTATAAGAAACCTCCCTCGCTCATGGCAGCCTCGAGAGGTAGATTGTAGTTAGGATATCTCCTTTGCCCAGATCGGCCTCCAGAGATAGGATTTGGTTAGGAACTCCCTCTTCCAAAGCCATCTCAGGAGAAGGTTTTCTAGCTTAATTGATGAGTCAAGAACTGATGCCTTGTTGCTCTTGTGGTCCACTTTTATGAGTGTTCTCTGTGCGATCTTCTGTTTCCTCCGAGCCAGCTTCATGCCTTCCTGTTTCCTCCTAGTATTGTCTGCTTGTAACTGTGTTGATAAGCAATAGCACGTGCTTACAGTTGTGGCGTATGTTCGTAGAAGTAACATACAGTAGAAGATGAGAATCCTTACAATATATATGTTGTAACGCCCTAATCATGTGACACTAGAAACCAAACTAAATATAACGTACTTGGGATTCAATTCCTGATTGTCTCTGGTCGGGAAGCCGTTCCTTGACATTCACGTGGTTCAATCCCTTTTTGAAGGGCAGAAGCCAATTTGTATCGTGTCCTAAATAGGAAATACGAGTTATCCAGCACTAGGTTAGTCTCAGTGTTGGTTCGACCTGAGTCAAGGTTGATAATATAGCCACTGGACTAAATGGTTCGGATCACAGAGTTCAGGTCAGAACATTTGGGCAACATGTGCTAAAGATTGATTCTAATTATTCTATCAGTGCTAATACAGCTCAATAATATTAATGTTATTGAGTTGTATAAACAGTAACTTAGATATGCTGAAAGAGAAAGAACAATTTAAATATTTATATATCTTAAAATAAATCTCTTATATCTTAAATCATGTCGTATATAATTGTACAGTTTTGAAGGGATACGTAAAATTTATATTTTATAATTTTAATTCACAACACTTAAAAATCACTACCCAAACACTACGCACTTTAAATTACAAATTGCAATATATATGCGTTGGCACAAGCATTTAATTAATTTTGAGGTGATGCAGGGGTAAAGGTGAGGGGGTACGCCGGCGGACGCCGTCCCCCCACTTTCAGAAAATATCTCTGACGTCCCCCCACTTTCTAATAATATTATAATGGGCAAAGATAGGCAAGGGCGACGACGTGACGTCATACGTCCCCCTACCTTCTCAGATCCATTTTAACCCCTGAGGTGATGAATCACTTTTTATGCTAGATCCAATAATTACGTTTTGCATTGTACTCGCAAAAGACGCGTTTGGTCGGTTGGTAATCATTGTTTCATTAGCGACAATTGATGATTCCATTTTTTCAAATAACTTGCAGCCAAATTTTCTTGGGTGCTTCTGGGTTCCTTTCTGAATAGATTACTTCATTGGCGTACGCTATGCACCGTGGCATAATTTAAATCTTACTCCTTTTTGTGAATAACGAAACAAAACATTATTAAAGAAGAATTTCCACAATGTTCTCACTGTATATGCATAGAAGCGTAGATCCTTGTTACATATAATTTTTCTTGCTGCGTCTACTTGGTGAGGGCACATTTCAAGTGACATGATACATGGCTGTTTGTCACATTAAATTAACTGCAAGAAATTAACTGTATTTTACACACAACATCGTTCAATCGCTGTTTATCGCTCTGGTATTGAAGACTGATTGTCGATTCTTTAGCCTGTCCTACTTTGCTCCAACCAAAGGAAATATTCCATTTTTACTAAGAACGAAAACCAACTTACTTTTACGTTGTTACCAAAGTTTGTTTCAAATATATTTACACGACATAACAGTAAAGAGGAAATTCTCTTAGTATAGAACTTTTACTGCGGTATTGGAAATGCAACATATGGCTGTTTATTATTTAATTTTGCAAACAGAACTCATGTTATCTGTTGTAGTGTTTACAATCAGAATATCTGAAACACGTAGAAAAGTATGTCTTTGACTGAGATTTTAATATCAGCGCACTTGTCTGGCTTTAGTATGTTTATGAGAATTATCTGCAATAGGCAATCCAAAAAGCAAGTGGCTAGTCTATAGTCGCTGATCTGGTGGTTAGGCAACCAAAACAACGCCAATGATAAAGGGCTGCATAACCTGGCAGAAAAACAATGATATAGAGTCAGTCCATTCTAAGTGATGAAGCATGTGCCGCTCGACCATATCCAAAAAATCTTTCTTTTTTTTATCAATGTTTATCCTATATAAGAGTACTTCAAAACCACAATTAATTATTTTTTTTTCCAACATCGTATGGCGACGCAGCGGTTGCCGCCATTTTGCGTTTTCTCGATTTCAGGCGTTTACGTTCTTTTGATATCTCAGCATGTATTTGTCCTACCAAATTGAAAATTGCTGGACGTTTCCAACTTGTACAAAGCTAAAACTTTGATCTCTTAACATTTTTGTCTAAAACCACTTGAAAGGGGTGAAATCGGGGCCTAGAGTAGCAACATTTTTTGACATTGAAGACATGTTTGGGAAGAGGAAGCAACCGACGTAGAGGTCTGAATTTTATGTGTGCACGTAGTCCGGGGTCATAAGTTTATAGTCAAAACTTTTTAGACCTGTAGCTGCTCCCAAAGGCCTGAAAAATATCGTAAAGTTGTGGAATTATGCTAATGTGGCATATTTCACTGTCCAATATCTCCAATGGGCCTGGATAAAAAAAAAATCAGAAATTTTGGGAATAGTTACTCCTTTAGTATACCATAACACACAACAAAGCGCGTTTTGTGTTTTTGAGCGGAACGAGGTCAAATTATTAAGGAATGATGCCATACTCTAGGAGGTGTTTTGTTCACAAATTCAACTAGAAATTCGTTGTTGTGACGTAAAATAAAGTAGGATGAATGGTTAGCCCAGTCAAGGTTCCCAAGCTCGTTTCTTTCCTGTAATTGTGACTCACTTTCTTATCACACCCACAGCAACATTAGTGAAGAATGCCGCTATCAGCAGAAGGCGAGAAAATTCAGACACTTGACAAAAAGTCCGTAACTACTCATTGCTCTTGCTGCTTGCCAAAACAATGATATTCAACCATGTTTATTCTTGTTTGAAAGATCAACTCATGCAGAAGACTGTTGTCCTTTCGTTTGATCTACACTCCCCAGTCAGTGTTTACAGCGAGTGGGTACAACGACTGGTAGAATACTGCTGAATAGAACTTGGGAAGTCAGTTCTGAATAACATTCCGAATAACAACTATCAGAAGAATATGAGTATGAGGTATATACTGAAAAACTTTCTTAGTATATCACTTCCACTTTATGCCATAACATATATATGTTACCAAAAGGGGGATAAATCTGTACGTGAAGAGTGTAAACCTAGATATGTTTTTTTTTATTCAATCAAATATTAGTCCATTAGTGCATCCTTAATATTCAGTACTCTTGTATTAGTCTTACTATGATTCCAAACAAATATATTATTATTATTATTATTATTATTATTATTATTATTATTATTATTATTATTATCATTATTATTATTATTATTATTATCATTATTATTATTATTATTATTATTATTATTATTATTATTATTATTATTATTATTATTATTATTATTATTATTATTATTAAAGTATTGTGTTTTTCGACAGGTCCTGGCACTAATGAGGATATTTTTTTTTTTTTCAATTTTAGATTTGGGCCTGGAAATGTTTCTTTCACGTTTCTCGATTTTCATCTTCCTTTTTTAACTCCCAATATTTTCTTCTGTTTCTCAATCATCGATCACTTGTGTTCTTCTTCTTCCTATTCCTCGCTTCCCTTCCATCTTTCCTTCTATAGAGGTATGAAGAAGACAATTTCTTCGCAAGATGTGTTCAATCCAATTGGCCTTCCTACGAAGGATGGTGGCTAGAAGTGTCCTCTTCTCTCCTATACGTTTTAAAACGTCTTTGTTTGTTACTCTCTCTCTGTCCATTTTCTCTTCTCCATCTCCCTCCAACACCATATTTCGAAGCTCTCTAACTATTTCTTTTCTAACTTCATTAATGTCCAAGTCTCTGAACCATAAAGTCCAATTCTTCATATATAGCACTTGACCAATTTCTTCCTTGGTCCAATATAAATTTTATATATATATATATATATTGATAGATAAATAGATAGATAGATAGATAGATAGATAGATAGATAGATAGATAGATAGATAGATAGATAGATAGATAGATAGATAGATAGATAGATAGATAGATAGATAGATAGATAGATAGATAGATAGATAGATATCGAGAGAGAGAGAAAGAGAGAGATTTAGTATAACCCACGTCCGAAATAAAAATAGTGAATACGTCACTAAATACTTCATTGTACGACAGGGAAATCTTTCTCTGTCGTTCGAAACTTCTTAGTATACAATATTGAGATTTTGTTCAACTAATACAATACTATTTCCAATTAGAAATTCTTCAACAAAAGTTACCACATTCCTTTGAGTGAAGTCTTGCATGAACAACATAAAATTCCTCTAAATCAAAATTTTCAACTCATAGAATTGAAATGAAATGAAACGAAACATTTTAGTTTTACGTCCCATGCCCTTATGCCGAGTAGGCTAAAGAAGACGGTGACGATGAGAGTGAATGAAATGGTCGAATATAGAAAGCAAATGAGAGATCGCAGAGAAAGCCCATGTTCATGGTGTTAGTCTACCACAAATTCCATTTATCGTGAATTGGGATCGAACCAGAGTTCCGTGGTACAGAAGTAAACGCTCTGTCGCTGAGTCACTGCGGTCCCAACACCTGTAATTCATACTTTTTGAACATTTCTTTTAAGAATTCCACATCCTTCTGATTTTGGCCTTGTTCAAGAGATACAACATATCTCTGATTCAGGTTGTATCAACATTTATCTGATATAGAAGTTCTTCAAGAAATACATTTTTCTGGTTCCAAATTTCTTTAACAAACTCAATAACGTTGTTTCTCTGATTTACATTACCTTAACATTCCTCTGATTTAGACTTTCCTCAACATTCATATGGTTCACAATTCCTTCAACCTCCACAATTCCATAATACCTCTTATTAAGACTTTCTTAAAGAAATACATTTCTGTCATTTCCAAGAGTCCGTATTCTTCCGTGTCTGGAGTATTCTGATTCTTGGCTGTCCGTTGATTTGTAAGTGACTTATAAAAAAAACTCGATTTAACATAAGAAAGAAATTCACACAACATGCGACTGTCCATCTACCCCCACAGCAATAACTAGATTGGGGACAGGTTCTTCTATAACACTGTTACGTCCTAGAATACCGTTGGAAGTTTCTTTAATCCTCAGAATTAAAGGGCTATGGCCCCTTCAAAACAGAATATCCTAATTGCGGCAATGACTACATTTCATTGTCAAAAGGGATCTTCTAGAAATGCTGCCAACAATGATGGATCCGCTAGGAGAAGTGTATGCTATCCTGTGGAGACTATTTTGAAAGTAATTGGATAGGTGGGTAGGGTTGAAGTTCCTTTTTATCACTGACATCAAATATTAAATCTATACAGTTTACCGTAGGATCCGGAGCACTTGTTCTCCTACTGAGATTAGAACCCGGTTTTCTGGTTTGATGAGCAGCAATTAGACTATTTAACCACAAAGAATATTTTTTTTTTACAATGTTTGACGTGTTTCATTCTCGTCTTCAAGCTTGTTTAATTTACTGTTATTTGATTTGAGACTTGTATTTACGCAAAGGCAGCTCATTTTAATGGCCTCCGAAATGAGAGGAAAACAATATAACACTAGTTATTTTCTCTATATTCTTTTGTTTCATCACATTAGGGAGAGAGAGAGAGAGAGAGAGAGAGAGCTTTTGTGTTACTAATTAAAATTCTGATTCAGAGGTTTTCCAATTGTTTTGATATTTAAAAGCAAGGTAGTATTTGAGGAAAATAAGGCTTCAGCAATATCATTTCATCAAAAATGACAGCCTCTCTTTATATCACAACATAATTGGATTTGTCGTTGAAACAAAACTGTTTTTTAACTAATTAATATCATGAATTTCCTCCATGGTTCAAAGTGACCATAAGGACAACCTTTCGGCTCTAAAGTAATTTAATTCTTCTTCTATGGTATCTAATATAATTGTTTTATTTTAATGGGTTGAGTCTTTTGTTTTTCGAGATATGAAACTGGCAGATGAAATACAGAGGCTGATACGTTTCCATCAGAACAACTTACATATAACATCTGTTAAACAGCGTTTTACAGAGCGACAAAACTATATTCACCCATTTAGCAGTCTTTCAGGTGCTGTGTAGCAGAGTTAAAGTGTTCTTAGGTATTGTAATGGGGAAAGTGCCGCCAAAATCAATCGCTTTTGGAAAGGGTACACTATCGTTCTTTCCCATTAAAACTTTAACATTTCGTGTATAGCAAAACAGTATCAGAAGCCAATGACGCCTTGGTAGTGCGGGATACTGTTATTATTATAGTCAAAACTTATGCAAAGCACATTCCTCCTTAACCCATATCACCAATGAAATCACATCCAAATGGGGCGTCAATCAAACCCCCAATACATGTGCTAAAGATGATCCGGGATATGGTGCCCTTTGAGAATCCATTACCACAGTGTGTTATGCTGAAGTGTCTATATTTGGCCACAAAAAACAGTGAGCCGTGCATTCCATTACAAAAGATGACTGCAAATTGCACTCAATGCTAGAGTACATGCGTTAATATCACGGCATATCATGGAACGAGAGAAGGCAGAAGGATGTACGGGTGCAACTTAGCAGCTGATTGCTGGAAATATGTTCTGATATGGAGGCGGCCTCTGTCTACGTAAGTGACTGTGGAAAAGTTCGAGGTATCACCTACAGACACATTCTTGTAAAAGACCGAAGTAACTTAGTGCGTCAGTGAAAGAAAGCTTCTCAAAAGGTTGTATGGTTGTTAATGGTTTTTGCAAAAAGAGAAACTCAAGATTCACGTCTAAGGATGAAGGTAAGTCTGATGTAGGGAAGTCCGTAATCTCTTACTAGTCTGTCGTTGGTTGGAAGAAGTTTTCTGTAGGCCCACAACAAAACAACCGCGATTTCTAGGGGCGATTGTTAACATTTTCCAAAGAATGATAATGCGATACGTCCATTACCTCGTAGTTTTCCTAGTAGTGGAGAAAATTTCACTAACGAGTAAGATTTTAACATATATTTAGTATATTCAGTATCGGTAATGAAGCGTTTATGCCAAAATCACTTCCGCCTAGAGGTGTTTGGAGGCATATTATCAGTACTAGTATTGAATTGCATGATTTGACAACAACTAGCAAAATCTAACTCAATCTGGGTGATTAGGAGCTTAAGTTTCTACCCTACGTACTTCGTACTGGAAGCCTAAGGCAGACTACGAGTATAATAGAAGATCCGATCGAATATTGAACAAAAGAAATTCAGCCAAGCCGAGGCAGAGAATGGGCAGGAGATAATGCGGAGTTTTGTGCTCCTCAGTCAAACAAAGTAGATCCGGCTGAGTATTGAGGAGAAGAAATCGAGAAAAGCAGCCTAAGAGAATAGCAGAAGATAATGCAGAGTTTTGTGTCCCTCAGTGAAAACATTGGAAAGGCCTTTGTCTAACACATGCTCGGATTAAGTTGTGGTACGAGGCGAGTACTGGACCTCAGCTCTTCTGCCTTGTCCTCTGGTCAATGTGCGCCTGGGCTATGCTCAAGTGAGTATGTGGTACGAAGCTTTGTTGCATTGCTCAGTACTATATCGCGGCTCGGCTGCCCTGTCCTCCGGTCAATGTGCGTCCGACCTATGCTCGAGTTAATATACGGTACAAGGCTTTGTTACATTGCTCAGTACTATATCTCGGCTCGGCTGCCCTGTCCTCCGATCAATGTGCGTCCGACCTATGCTCGAGTTAATATACGGTACGAGGCTTTGTTACATTGCTCAGTACTATATCGCGGCTCGGCTGCCCTCTCCTCCGGTCAATGTGCGTCCGACCTATGCTCGAGTTAATATACGGTACGAGGCTTTGTTACATTGCTCACAGTACTAAACCTCGGTTCAGCTGACCTATCCTCAATCAATATCCAGTCGGCCTAGTTGCGAAATACATTGGTAGTATAATAACAACCGTAAGTCATGAAAACACAAATTTATTCAACTCCTCTTCGGACGTCCTTTATAAAAATAAAATATTATTAGATGTTTACCATTCCTGAAAGTGTTATGTTGTCCAAGAAAGTTTAATATCCAGCCATTATCTACCTTATCACCCTAACAAATATTATTTTCCGACATTATTAGTATATAAAAAAAGGAAAAATCAAAATATGATTCACCTACCAATCAATACTTCTTATTCGTTAAATTATTATTATTATTATTATTATTATTATTATTATTATTATTATTATTATTATTATTATTATTATTATAGGCAATAATAGTAGTAAAATAAAATTAATATCAATAATAGTTTCTTAACTTTACATTATTTTATAGCTGTTATTGGGATACCGATATACCTGCAATACATTATTATTTGCCTAACATGTATGTTTTTGTTTTTCAGAAAAAATACAAACGTACGAATGCCCGGAATAATTAAAAATTTTCAATTAAACGTGCCATTTCACAAATGTTTAATAACTCCTCCATCCTGATTTACTTTTATGAAGCAAACAAGATTTTTAATTACAAGTATATAAATATAATATGAGAGGTTCTCAAAGATAAAACCCACAACACACACACACACACACACATACCAACATACATACATATGCATATTATGATAGCAAATATCAATATAAAAATGTAATATTACGAAAATATAAATGCTGTAAGTTGAAATTACAGTATCTGGCAACTCTTCTTCATTAGCAAGCATGTTTTTGTTTTTGAAGTTAACAAAGAAGTATAAGTATCTTTCACGTATTGTACGGTCTCACTCTATCAAGTGCTACAGCGTTCACAAACCAACACCAAGGGAAAGAGAAAACCGCAGTCATGATGTGACAAAACACAGAACCCTTCTAAAAATTTAAATTGCTGCCCCATTTGAACGATGAAGTATTATTCGACTGTCCAGGCATTCAGTCACTACTGAACTGTGGATCTCTGGTCTACCTCCGATTCTTGTTTCTAGGATTCGTGACTGGCGAACGTGATTTGCTGCGGCGGATGCACTGTTAGTTGATTGATTACTGCCCTTCCCTTCTCTATCCACACAGAGGACGGTTACTCAGTGGTAGAGCGCTTACTTCTGGCGTCTAGGATCCCTGGTTCGATCCTCCGGCAAGTATGTGGTGAATAACAGTGTGTTCCTGGTTTTTCTCGAGTATTTGCATTTCCCCCCACATTCTCATTCCACAAATTATACCATCGTGATTTAGTTGCTTCCATAATCGTCTCATTTAGCTTTAAGGGCATAATCGCGGGACGGTGGGATTTGTCACGTGTTTTTGTTGCATTTTTAATGTTCAGCAGTATATACGAGGAAGATTCAGAAAGTAATGTTTACAACCCCACTACTTGACCAATAGTACTACAAACATTCTGAACTGTTTCTCATTAATGCAATGGTGTTTAAGCTATAGAATTGACTTTATTTTACATTCCTATCTCTTCTCGTTCCAAAGTAATAGAACAATCCATTGCATTCAATGATTACGTCATTTTGAAGCAGCGGGCTGTCATTGAATTTCTATCTGTGAAAGGTTGTGCACCCAGAAATATTCATCACCGGCGACGAGTCGTGGTTATACCATTACGATCCAGAAACGAAGTGTCAGTCGACGGAGCACCGCCACACGTTCTCTTCTCCGAAAAAAAAAAAATCAAAGTTGTTCCATCTACTGGCAAAGTGTTGTTGACCTTCTGCCTCATCCTGCCTACAGTCCAGATATTGCGCCCTGCGAATTTCGGCTCTTTCCCAAACTTAAGGATCATTTTACAGACCAACGGTACAGTTGTGACGCGGAGGTGGAAGCAGCAGTTCGCCACTGGTGTCGCCAGCAGACACCACAATTCTTCGCCGACGGCTGAAAAACTTATTTCACGTTGGCGCAAGTGTATTGCCCGTAATGGGGACTATATTGAAAAATAATGCCACCATTTGTAGCTGACATGCAAACTTTCCGCTGGTACCTGTATCGGTGTTATCTGACAAACGTTCACGTTGGAGGCATTACTTATATATATGTAACTGAAAGCATGAAATGCTTAATTATTTTGTCTTAGCGTACGCGCCTTTGGCATGGGAGACGTGGATTCGATTCCCGGCGGGAGCTCATGTGGTTCGGATTCCACGTTAATCAGTAGGTCCACGTCTCATATAGCCTCGCTGCTGAAAGGAATGTTAAACTCAAAATCAACTCAATTGTTTTGTCTATATCATAGATAATCTTTCTTCATCTTTGACCACCAATCTCTCGAGTGTTTTGACACAGTATTACATTCTTTCCTATCTGATCCCAAACTCTTTCTTTCCTTGCACTTTTCCTTTTCACTCATCTTTTATTTCTTGCTGTGTATATGTTAATATGGCATTCTTCTAGGTTGTTCCTTCTGCTAATATTGTAGTTGCTCCATGTCTCATAATGTATTCAATCATTTTATTCGACATAGTTTTCAGTATACCTTTTTTTCTATCATTTTAAATGCTCTTTCATTTGACACCTTATTTAAAAATCTAATTTTCAACATTCTTCTGTATAGCACTACATTTCAAATGATTTTATCCATTGAGTTTATTCTTTTATAGTAAGTTCATGCATCGCTAGGGCCGGATTTAGGGCGGGTGCAAAGGTGCACGTGCATCCCCCCTTCATTGTAAATATACACTACCTAAAGTGAGAAGCTAACAGTGAGTTTTGCAAAATCAATAGTTTAAGACAATTTTCTGAAGGTTGAAAGAAAAGAGTTCATCGAGAGCAGACACACAGCATTTCCAAAGGGATTCCCCATTCACATCACAGGTGCCTAAAGGCATTTAAAAAACTCAAATTTAATTCAAATGTACTGGTAGTTATTGGTGCACCCCCCCCCTCAAAGAATCCTGGATCCGGTCCTGGCTCTAGCCATCAATTCCAGAAAACAGAATTCACATATTCGATTTCGTTCAAGATATTGTGTGGAGTAATGGAACTAGCTACGAATATTACAATCTTATCTTGCATGGTTCTAATAAATAACTATAATACATGTTGTATTATGTATAAAACAGATAAATATTTTTCTTTCAGATATGCAATAGATAATCATAAATTTTCTTTTAGTCTGTAATATGAATAAGATAATCTATCGCCTATTTTAACATGTATATATTTACAACAGAATATTCTCTTTTCTGTATGATGTAAAAAAGTTGATTTTAACTTTTGTTTCTCTCTGAGATGGCATTCTTTTCATTGACAACTTTTTTCACATAAATATTTCGCTCTGCTTTTTAAACAAAATCCTATTTTCTTCTGAAGTTTATGAATACATTCCAGAAAAAAAATCAGAATCCACTTTACTAAAATTCGATTGTGAGAAAGCTTTGTATGCAAATGTCTCAATTCGTTTTGAGTTCAACCTCTATTTCAGCTCCTTTTATTTCCATCTCGGTTTGTTGATCTTCTCCAATTATATATTCTTTTATTTCCAATTTCCTTTTTTCAGTTTCTTTTACTCAACGATTTCCTGTTGCTGAATAAAAACATCTTTTTCTTCTGTATAATTTATTTGTATCTTCTAGAAATTTTAAAATCAAGAAATGAATATTGAAGATTCAAGAAAAGTACTTGTTATGAGAACTCTTTCGAAAGTCACCAGTAGAACCCAGTGTAGTTCTAAATGGTCCTCTATACTGACAATGTATTCAAAGTGACTTTGAGTTTATCACCAGCGAGAAAGAGCCATTCGACTTCCGAATTAACTGAAATCAAGAATCTTATCACACTGCACACATCACAGGCAGCGTGATTCTCACTTTTGTCAAACACGTTCAAGGCTCCCAACTTCATGGCTTTCATGGTCACGTCTGCATCGTCTCACTATTTAGTTCAAAATGAGGGATCGTAGGCGGTGTTCGTACATTTCCTTCAGAAAATTTCCCACGACTGACAAAATTTCCCCTTTTCGTATCAAATTTTCCCTAGTTTCTTGAATGTCCAATTTCTATGATAAAAGTTATGTGATAAAATTAATTTATGCTATATTAAAGGAAGTTCCGACTACATTTGTTTTATTCATTTGCTTTTTGCTTCTAGTTTTTACTTTGTCTTTCACTACTTTGAAAGGAAAACATATGCACAAAAATACACCCAGTCAACAATGGGTGTAAATTATACTACTTTGAATATATATATACTAACTGATGGTATTGGATTGGTTAATTTCTGAAGAAAGAAAAATTAAGTATTTAAGTTGGTCAATTTGTCAGCGAAGGTATTTACCTGGATTTTCACATTTTATGGAAAAAAATTACAATTTTTTTCCTTTTTGCTAAATTTACCTACGAGAACATGCTCATAAGACATTATTCCAACACACTCTCGAGACATTATTTAAACACATTCATTAGACATTATTCTAACTCCCTCATGAGATATTATTTCAATGCACTAATTAGACATTATTCCAACCATTCATGAGGCATTATTAGAAAACACTCATGAGATATTATTGCACCACGCTTATGAGACATTACTCCAACCACTCATGAGACATTATTTCAACACACTCATCAGACATTATTCCAGCACATTCATGAGACATTATTCTAAGACTCATGAAACATTATTCCAACATACATATAAGCCATTATTCCAACACATTCATGAGACATTAGTTCAACACATTAATCAGACATTATTCCAACACATTCATGAGACATTATTTCGATACACTCATGAGAAATTATTTCAATTCACTCATTAGACATTATTCCAACATATTCATGAGACATTATTCCAACTACTCATGAGACATTTCAATGCACTCATGAGATTATTCCAACACACTCACGAAATATTATTCTAACACGCTTATGAGATATTGCTCCAACACATTCATAAAACATTATTCCAACATACTCATGAGACTATTCCGACACACTCATAAAATATTCTAACACACTCATGAGACATCATTCCAACACACTTATGGGGCATTATTCCAACGCTCTCATGAGACATTCCGACATACTTACGAGACATTATTCCAACAAGTTCATAACACATTATTCCAGCACACTCATGAAACATTATTCCAACATACTCATTAGACACAATTTCGATACACTCATGAGATATTATTCCAACACACTCATGAGGTATTTGAACTCATTCATGAGACATTATTCCAATACATTAATGAGGCATTATTCTAACACAATCATAGAACTGTCCAACACACTCATGAGGCATTATTCCAACACAGTCATGAAACATTTTTCCAACACATTAATGAGGCATTATTCTAACACAATCATAGAACTTCCACACATAATGAGACATTATTCCAACACACTCGTGAGGCATTCCAACACACTCATGGGACATTCCGATACACTCATGAGATATTATTCTAAGACATTCATAAAATTTATTCCAACACACTCATGAAACATTATTCCAACAAGCAGTGTATCTATATTATTGGTTGCAGTCTACGCACCTTTATGTATCTATGCAATGTTTTGGTTTTTAACTACAAAGGTAAACTGTGTATTTTACTCGTTGAGCTTTATCTAAACAATTTCAATACATGAACACAAAAATCTGTCAAGGTAATTTAATATCCACAGTTTGCTGTGGAACATAATATTTTGCTTTTGTAATATAAAACGTAATATAGCTTTTTCTTTGTTGTTTGTTTAGTACTAACTTGCATTTTTTTAAAAATGTTATGAAAGCTTTAACAAAAGAAATTTTAAGAAATACAGCGCGCTAATGTATTGAATTATTTTAATATATGAAGTTACTTTCAAGTTTGCAAGTCTACCTTAAATGTATTAAAGTAATTATAATGTTCAAAAGTGATTATAATGTAAATACGTTAAATTCTAATATTTTTACAAATATATTAATGTATGTGTTTCTTCCTTTCTTTTAGGTATGTACGTGTTCTGTTGGCATAGAAGGTACGTTAATTAAAAGCGCTGCTAAATATAACAGCCTTGGAAGAAATTAAATCGTAATTTTGGGATTTCTGAAATGAGAGTAAACCACGTTGGTAATAACAAAGTCCTTTTGTGTGGTTAGTATATAAGTTGGATGAAATTTTCCCGCTCTGCCTTTCTGAACAGCGTGTGAGAAGGGTTACATTATACGAAGTTCGTTGTGTATACTGCAAACCTGGATGGAGCGAAACATAATTACAATTTCAAAGTTTCCATGATAGTCGTTGTTGGTTAAGAGAAATTTTAATGATGGTATGATTAATATAAATGCAATTATGAATTCTCATTTTCCATTTTGAATAGCTTTATGTGCACACAAAATGGTGTGCTTAATGAGAAGTAGTGTTGTCCACAGGATAAGAAAAGTCTTGTCTCGTCTCGTCTCGGAAAACAACATTAGAAGTATATTTTTAAATTCTGGGACAAGATGAGAAATTTCTCGAGTCTTGCCGGCAACACTTGTTCACCCAAGTCTTAAATTTCGAACATTATTCTAGTCTTATATAATTCATACGAGAGAGGACCGGAAACTAAGGTTACAAGCTCTATATTTGTGGAGTTTCGTCTGTTACAGAGGAATGAGGAGTGTACGGTAATTTTAAAACATAGAGTTCACATCTGTCCAGAGATTCAGTCATCCACCACATATAGCGCAAGTTGTAGGTAAACACAAATGGCGACTCGTGTGCAAAATTGGTCTCGCAAAGAAGTGCGCTCAGTTATTCGATTTATGTGGGCTAAACATGTAACCGCAGCTGACATTCGCCGGCAGGTAGTAGGTGGTTACAGAGACGATGTAATGTCTCGTCAGCATATCGCAGAATGGCGTCGAAAGTTTGTGACTGGTAGAGAGAACGTCACCGACGAGGAGCGCAATGGCCGACCCAGCACGGTATCATCAGATTTAAACGCAGCGCACGTGCAGGAGCGCATTCAGTATGATCACGTTACGCTCCAAGCGACTTTCACCTGTTCCCGCACTTAAAGAAGCATCCAGATGGCCGTCGTATTGCTTCAGACGACGAGAAGATGAAACACTTTATCTGAACAAATGTCAAGACAATGTGGCTCAACACATAAAGATAGGATTTTTAAAAGGGGGGAGTATCCAAACTCATGCCAAGATGCGACAAGTGCCTCAAATATAGAATATTATGTCAAAAAATAAGCTAATGTATGTACTATCTGTTTTCTGCATTGGTTGTACGAAATAGTATATACACGTTTCACTGCATGCTTTGTAACCTTACTTTCTGATTGCCACTCATAGTATAAAACTACGTATAACTTGCTAGTGATTGTAAGAATATAGTGAAGAATATTTATCAACGGTTACAGCTGCGAAGTCATTACACAATACAATTCAATATTAAATATAGATTAAATGTTGTTACACCACACTATTCGTGAAATTCTCATGACTTGGAAGGATTCTGATTAATATTAGATGAAATTAATTAAGAAATCAGGGCATACATTTTGTATAATACGAGACTAGAAAGAATTGTTCAAATATTGAGACGAGACGAGAAGAGAAAAATATATCTCCCACCGTCCTGTCTCGTCTCGTTGAGACCACTACTAAGAACAGATTGGAACCTACATCAAAAGTAAAAATTGGATTGTATCTATCTGTGTTGTAAAAGTACTATCAATGTGAATTGCAATACGATAGGAACTAGAACTATCAGTTGTCATCTACCATGAGACGTTGTTCATGTTTCAGTTTTTAGAGTGTTAAAGCGTTTATCGTCCTGTTGCGTTTACCACTCAATACCCTCCTATACCAGTTTAAATTTACTGATAGGAGACCACCTAATACCCTCCTGTACCAGTAGGAATTCACTGATAGCATATCACCCAATACCATCCTGTACCGGTTTGAATTCACTGATAACATATCACCCAATACCTTCCTGTACCAGTATGAACTCACTGATAAGAGATCACCTAATATCCTCCTGTACCAGTAGGAATTCACTGATAGCATATCACCCAATACCCTCCTGTACCAGTAGGAATTCACTGATAACATATCACCCAATACCCTCCTGTACCGGTAGGAACTCACTGATAACATATCACCCAATACCCTCCTGTACCGGTAGGAACTCACTGATAGGAGGCCACCCAGTACCCTCTTGAACCGGGGTCCCAAAGAGATTCGTTACAGCCCTGAGTAAACAAGATATTTATAGAATTCCTTATTCGTATTTAATTTTGTAGCGAACAAAGTTCGTTGCAGTGAGTAATATGACAAATATGACTGCTGTGAAATAGTGGTACATTATATATATATATATATATATATATATATATATATATATATATATATGTGTGTGTGTGTGTGTGTGTGTGTGTGTGTGTGTGTGTAAGAATCACTGTTCCTAATATTTCGGAGTTGAGAACGCATTAATTGGTTTCTTCTATCAAGGAGTTAGTTTGAACAATATACTTTTCTGATGGTCTGCTTATACGGTGTTCTTAAGGAATTTCTCAGAACATGCTGTCGGTCGGTGGCTGCGGGCCTCCATTTCTCAGTTGCCATCAGCACGAAATTTAACAAACGAACGACGTGTGGTGCAGTCATTCCTCACTCGATGCGCAAGTCCACTTTTGATGTTTTTCGCGATTAGATGCGTAAAATGTTTCAGCTTGAAGAGAAATTCTTAGCAATTGTGTGTTCTCTATGATTTCACATGAACACCATTCTACAACACGCTACTTCCCCAATTTTTACTGAACATGCGGCCACGCAAGTAGACTACTTGTCGCCTAGAGCAAGAACTCGCATTAGCGTCCCCTCCCCTGACCAACCAAACAAACACTCCAAGACTACACTTGATATTGTCATCACATAGTAATTCTCCTATTCCAGTTTTTCTTCAAGTGGTAAAGCTTGATTTCAAAATTGGAGTACTTAATTTAATTTTTAGTACAAGATAAAACCCCAAACTAATTAGTATTTGATTGCCAAATATTCTGAGAGTGCCATGTTTGACGTACTCTTATAGGCATCATAATAACTGGAAAATCCAAATGTTTTTTGGAATTATATTGGAATGTGCATATGTATAGAATGAATCAACAGTCTGTTGCTTTAGAATAGAATATTTAATTATGACAAGCAGTCAAGCTGTTGTCTCGAGTATTATATTCTAACATTTTGCAAATCTCTTAAGTTAAACGATGTAAGTTAAAGGAAAACACAAAAAGCTGGAACTAAAATTTAACTTGGCGGGCTCTTTTGGCTGTAAATGTCCTCAAAGGATAGCTTTGATGCTAACCTATGCTATATGAACATGATCCTAATGTTGGTGAGTCGCTATTGTGCTAAGTTTCTGAGGTAATTTTTTTAGAGTGCTAAAACTCCTTTCCTTGCCTTATAGTGAAAATAAATATTTGACCAGTTTTGTGCCCCCCAATTCGGCGTCCGGGGCACAAGCTCCGTTTCCCCCCCGTTCGTTACGTCACTGTGATCATGTACGGAATTTGTGATTTCGTACTCGTGACTTCCGTTCAATCATTTGTTTCATTACTTAGTATAGTTTCCCATCAGACATAAAATTGGATATTTCAATCGCATAACTCAATATTCAGCAGGAAATACGCACAAAATTCAGGACGCTAGTCATTTGTAAGTAGCAAAATAGCAAGATTCTTAATTTAAGTAAATTAATATACAAAAAGAAACATCCTAACAAATCTGATATTTTGAATGTACTGTATTACATAGAATTTTTAATCCAATTATTAGATAGAATTCCTTCGTGGCTAAGCGGTTAGCATACGCGCCTTTGGCTTGGGAAGCCCGGGTTCGATTTCCATCAGGAGCTCGTGTCGTTCGGTGTCCACGTTAATCAGTAGGTCCACGTGTCATACAGCCTCGCTGCTGAAAGGGACGTTAAGCTAAAAATCAACTCAACTCAATTATTAGATACTTGTGAGATGCTAAATTATGCGTTTAGTTTTATAAAATAGCTTGAATTAGGCATAGCTTAGAAGAGTGGTTCTCAACCTTTTCTGACTGACGGCGCATTTTACTGAACGTCCAGGACACACTTGTTTGATGTTTTTATTAGTAATAACAGTCTAATAATAATAATAATAATAATAATAATAATAATAATAATAATAATAATAATAATAATAGCGTAACCCTGGAAGTTTTTATAATGTAAGAACTGTATGTAGTACTGAGTATCATTTGCTGCCACTTGGAGGTGTTGACTGGTACAGTCTGTGAGGGCGCGGTGGCTCAGTAGTAGAGCGTTCACATCCGGTGCTTGGGGTCCCGCGTTCGATCCCAACTCGCACCGTGTGGACTTTGTGGTGGACAAACACCGTGCTCGTGGGTTTTCTCGTGGTTCTCCCGTTTCCTCCCACTTTCTTCATTCCACCATTTCACTCATCTCTCATCATCACCGTCTCCTTTAGCCTAACTGGCATAAGCGTGGGACGTAAAACTTAAAGATTGGTACAGTCTGTCTCAAAATTGATTTTAACTAATTATTATTAAATTCTTCGTAATTTTCAACGAACTTAAAAAGTTCCTTACTGAATCCTCTATGTATGTCTCTGTGTGTCTGACTGTCTGTCTGTTATTTGCGAATTTTTCTATTTTCAGCCATCCATTTGATAGAGCATTAAAAGCTGTTTGAAACAAGTGTTGAAATTTTTTCGCGTCACTCTTACCGATCCCGAGATATTGCCCAAAAACAGTTCCGATTTCGGGAGATTTAAGGAACCATATCTCGGGAATCGTAAGTCATAGAGAGATGATATTGATGTTGATCAATACCTAAGAGGGTGGTGAACGTTTTGATACCTGTGGGTACTGGCCAAACTGGCCACCGTTCCTCAGATATTGGGGAAAAATGTTCGGATTTCGGGAGATTTAAGGAGCCGTATCTTGGAAAACGTAAGTCATAGAGAAATGATATTTTGATAATGTTTCAATTTTGAGCCCTCCATTTTGAACATGTGTCTTCGTAGAACAACATATCATAGAACTTTTTAACAGAACTCTTGAACACGTTGAAAAAAATTAGTACTCAAGGAAATTATAAATGGATAGATATATTACAAGAATTGTTTAATGTGTATAATAATAAAGTATAAATGGTATAAGTCCTGTAGAAGTTAATAAGAAAAAATAATTATTTTTAACTTCGTTCTGGCGATGCTCTTGGAGCATTCTCAACTGGTTAAATTCTATAATTTCGCGACACATCCTAGTGGACGGTGTGACGCACCAATGTGTCGCGATGCGATGGTTGGGAATCTCTGGCTTAGAAAATGAAGCTTAGTTGTATGAGGTATAGAGTACCTAGAATTTAATATTAACATCTTTCTGAAAGCTTTGTAATACAACACACACAAACGTAGAGAAACTATTGAGTCCATTTGTGTATAAGAGATCAGTGTAGGAAATGAGGAAAACCACAACAATTCTCCCCAGGCAATCTTTGTGAGTATTGTTGTATAGAGACGGTTGGTGTCACATAATATTCTGTGTGAAGCATATTTGGAGACTTCCAAAGTCCAGCGGCTTTATTTTTAAAACTTTTGCGTTCGGTTTTAAAAATAGCTCGAGCTTTTATAAAAGAGAAATAACAAAGCACTCAAGTGGGAATACGTAGATTTTTTTTTTCATCTGAAGAAGAATTGTGCTTTGAATTCATAAAAAAGGCTTTCTTTTTTCTTTTCCTCTTTTATTTTTTGAAGTTGAATGAAAACAGAGTTAATTAAATGCAAGGGTACATGCATTTATTAAATTAGGAAACAGGAAAATGACTTTTAATGTTCTAATTTGAGATCCCCTGAGATTTACAATTAAAGTTAAGATTTGTTTGCATGGAATAAAACCGATATTACAATTCCTACCTTTACAGCGTCAATGGGCTATGGCTTACCAGAAAGCTTTTCGTTGGATAATGCAGCGTCAAGATATCATTACAACTCAATTCCCGCTATTTTTAAAGCGTCATATTAGTCATTACAGAGTTTTTTTTTTTTTTTTTACTTAAGTACCTCCCAGTTGCCTCAAAATACTGAATCAACAACCACTGAGAATAGAATCCAAAAGAAGGAGCACCCAGGTTTATACGAGGAGGTATCATAAAGTTCGTGCAATCATCTAGAAGAAATCCACTCTGGATAACTCTAACGCCATCAGTGGCGTAGGGAAGGGGGGCCGGAGGGCCCCCCAAAAGAAGTCCGACAATGTACTTTGGTACTTTGATGTTTGTAATTTTTATATATTTTTTGTTTGTAGTTTTTCTATATGTACCTATAACAGCACTTGCCCCCCCAAACACACATCGTGGCTACGCTACTGAACGCCATGATGGTATTGGTCAATCTCTATGTAGTCTCGATCCCTAGTGACACAGTTTTGCCAGTTGTTCTCCACTTTCCGTAAGCCCGTTTTATAAAAGTCTACAGTTTGACTTTGAAACCACAGTTCAATCTCAGAAATGGTGTCATCCCTGCTGTCAGAATGGCGTCCTCTGAGTGGATGTTTCATTTCTGGGAAGAGAAAGAAGTCACTTCGTGCTAGGTGCGGTGAGTAAGGGAATGTGGCAATATTTTATATCCTAAGTCCACTGCCTTCATCATGAGTGCAATGGCAGAATGAACTGGTGCATTGTCTGCCAACAGTAGCATCCATTTTGTGATCAATCGATGACGTTTGTTCTTGAATTCCTCTCGTAACGTAGAAGATGGGAATAATAGGTAGTAATAATAGTTTGTCCCTGTGGTACGTAATCTGTCATGATGACCCTTGCACAGTCCCAGAAAAAGGAAAGCATCACCTTGACTCTGCACTCGTGTCCAGGGGGGAGAAGTGTTTCCAATGTTTGCTCATTTCCTTTGTTTCTTGGATCATAAAGATAAACCCAACTTTCATTGATTGTCACTAGTCTGCTGAAAAAGTCCTCTTCATCGACCTCACAGCGATGCAACATTTCTCTGGCAGCATTCTCGCGATTTCTCTTCTGAAAGGTGTGAGCAGTCGTGGTACCCACCGTGCTGACACTTTCTGAAGATGTAGCTGGTTCTGAATGATATTCCAGGCAGACCCATAACTCATAACTATTGCACACTAACACTTTCAATGTTTATTCTCCTGTCTTCTATCATGATCTTCTCAACTTTCTCCTTCGAGGCAACGTCATCAGTGAAAGATGGTTTTCCAGATCTAAAGGCGTCCGCGGTGGTCATGTATCCAGCTTCCAGCTGCAGTTTCCACTTGGATACCATCTCATAGGATGGGCTTTCATTCCCATAGACTTCGTTTATATCTTCGTGGGTCTGCTTTGCTAATTATAATTTCCCCTGAATATCGAGGAACTTAATGACACTCCGTGCAAGTTTGTCAATCATTGCACCTTCAGTGATTTATCTGAAAAAAAGAAAATAGAAAAAAGAAACAGAAGAGTTCTTCTGACAAGTCCATAATTTACTACATCTGTTAAAGAAAAAATAAAAAAAAAATGTTTCCACCTTCAATGATAAGGAACTTGTTTGTGACAAAACTAGTTTTCATATCAAAACTGTGATAACTAACTAAATGGAACACGTGTTCGCTACTCTACGAGAATTGATTTCTTGTATTTGACAACAATCAAGTAGTTTATGCTGAAATTTGTTTGACCATTTGCTTTAGCGCTGTCCATGTGACCTTAAACTAATGCGATCTAAACATGATTTATAAATGTAGTATTCAAATAAAAGGTCAACTTAGTAAATTTTACTACCATCATCATGAAGTCTGTTTCCAACCAAAAGAATATATTTATTTTAAATAATATAGTTATGACAGTTTTCGCTGCCCCTCGAAACTTCCTGCCCCGTGCAAATGCACATGTTGCACCTATGGTAGAGCTGGCCCTGATCCACACATCCCTCAACTTAAAATCGCCGGATATTCAGTTTAAAGTCTTTGGTGTCTGGATAATGTTGCTAAACCTTGATTTAGTTTACATTGGAAAAAATAATAATAGATCTATAAAAGTTTCTCTTGAACTTTTTCTGGTCTTTTTGTATACATAATTTTCCCTCTCCCTTTAGCGGTTCTCGAATATCAAAAAAGTTGAGATTTACTGATTTTAAATCAAGAAAGGAAATGGATTTTCCATAGATGTTTTTGAATTGACAGGACATGAAAGTTAAATCTTCATTCTGTAATGTCATAGCTTTTACAAACTTTATTTATCTTTTCTTTTTAAATGGAAAATTCACTTGAAAAAAAAATAGTGTATAATATTATGAATTCGACAAGTTTCGAGGAAAAACGGCTTTAGCAATCAATGCTATTCAGTGGCCACAAATAGAAATTCGATAAAAAAAAATATACATTTTCCGTTTTATTTTTTTCCCCTCTTCACACCATACGCTTCTTGGCGACGTGTAGGATTATTGACTCACACTTTCTCTCTCTCTCTCTCTGTTGGTTATCTCACGTTTATTTACGTCGCAAGCGATAACCATGTATCTCCCAACTAGAAATGGAGTTTTTTCCCCTACGTTCATCCAACGCTAATATATATATATATATATATATCTATGGCCTATGGAACCCGGAGGTTCAATGCCGCGTTCACAAAAGCTCTCCACTGACTTCTATCCTTAGCTAACTGCATCCAGTTTCTACTTTGTATTCCAATCTCTGCGAGATCCATCTTAATATTGTCCTCCCATCTGCGCCTAGGTCTTCCTAATGGTCGTTTTCCGATTGGTCTTCCAGTCAAGACTTTGAAAGCGTTTCTACTTTCTTCCATTCTAGCTACATGACCTGCCCACCTAAGCCTCCTAGACTTGATGACCCTAACAATGTTGGGTAGACCATATAAATTATGTAGTTCCTCGTTATGAAGTTTCCGCCATTCCCCATTCCCGTTCCTCTTGGGTCCGAATATGGTATATGTATGGTATATGAACTTTTAACCTAATTGCAACATCATTTATTGATATTTACATAAGGCATAGTTTGACTCTCGCAGAAGATTTTAGAGTAAACTAGTAGAATACCCGTTCTTCGCACGGGAAGAATACGTTTCATTTTGGACATAAAGGATTGAATTTGGATTTAAACGCCATCTGAAGTGTCACTGTTCGTCTCAGGGACCTCAAAAACTATGAATTCGACAGTAATATCGGTCATTTTCGATCATATATATATATATATATATATATATCTTACCCTCCGCCAAGTTACGGGACTGAATTTGGATTTAGACGACATCAGAAGTGTCACTGTTCATCTCAGCGACCCGTAAAACTACGGATTCGATACTAATATCGGCCATATTTATTCTTTTTTAAATATCTCCCCTTCTCCTGAGTAGCACTGTCTAAATGAAATGGTAGAAACCATTCCAGGCCCGAACCTCATCTATGTTGAAAATTTGATCGAAATTGATTGGATGGTTCAAGAGTTATTAAGCTTAATCCTACTACAACACGAAAGATAGAAGTTCGCAACTGTGTGTATAAAGTGTTTATGGTCTATGGTTTCATACGTTCTTGAAATGTGTAATTAGTGTGATAGTGTCACATTATGATCAACTGAGAACTTTCTTCTTTTAGGTATTCAAATAATACAAGATCAAACGGAACAGTATACAAATTAGAAAGTGTTTTTTGACATTCCACACACACATACATACATACATACAAACATATATATATATATATATATATATATATATATATATATATATATATATATATATATATATATATATATATATATATAAAGGGTTGATTAATTCGTGTGTCAATTTCATTTGTTCACTGTGCAAAAGTGGTATGAGGTAAAGCCGTGCAATTTGGTGTAACTTTAGACGAAGGATATAAGTTTTGTTTCGCCATAGAAGCATGTCACTTGTACTAAAGATTGAAGAGATATAGGGTCAAAGGTCAAATTTCGATTTTTTTCCTTATGGGATTGCAATGGTGAATTCTGAGAAAGCTTGAAAAAACGTAAATCGAAATGATAACAAAGAGAAAGCTGTATGGTATGATTCTATGTCGCAAGCCGACCAAATATGCGTCAATCAAATGCTATGGTCAGAGGTCACTGTCACATCAATGTCACAAGTCACCTTGAGAACCCATTCGACATGATGAGGTACGGACATTGCGTTGTTTTCAGTGTATTCAAATGGGTTCTCAAGATGACCTGTGACCTTGATCTCACCGTGATCTCTGACCTTGACACTTGATTGACGCATATTTGGTCTCCTTGCGACATAGAATCATACCATACAGCTTTTTCTTTGTTATCACTTCGATTTAAAATTTTTCAGGTTTTTTCAGAATTTAGCATGCAGTCCCACAAGGAAAAAGACGAAATTTGACCTTTGACCCTATATCTCTTCAATCTTTAGTACAAGTGACATGCTTCTATAGCGAAACAAAACTTATATCCTTCGTCTAAAGTTACACCAAATTGCACGGCTTTTCCTCATACCACTTTTGTACAGTGAACAAATGAAATTGACACACGAATTAATCAACCCTCTGTATATATATATATATATATATATATATATATATATATATATATCTTGCAAAATGATCCATGATTGTAATTTTCTAAGGAAGTGAGATCTTTTTAAGACAAAGACAGCATACGATAGCCCTTTCCACATAAGAAAATAGTTCTTTTTATATCATATATAGCTGCAGTTCAATTTCCTGTCAATTTCCCTCTCGAAAATAAATTTTTCTTTAGTTTCCTCCTTACAAAGTCAGGTCTCGATCTCGGGAGTACTGGACAAAGAGATCCGAGTTCAATTTAATTCCCAGACGAATGTACTTCTCCACTGACTCAGGGCGAGACTCCTAGGCTTCCTCTGACCCTGGGATGGATGGTTTGATGATGGGTACTGTACACATAGAAGTCGAATGGTCCTCATCTTGAACCACAAGTAGAATGACAGGCGGTGATCACCAACAGAGTCAGACCATCAACTAGAGAGAATAATAACAACCGCAAAAGACGTGACCACTTGATGAAAAACAGCCCAAAAGACTCCTTGACCTTTGTGACCTGTGTATTTAAGATTTTATTCTGTGGGCATCATGTCTGCATGACCTAGATCGTCTCTTTCAGAGGGTGTCCTTTCTGGTAATGGCCACGTTTCAGAAGATGGAAAATTTGAGATGGAAAATGATGCCTTACAGATGATTGTTATTTTGACAACAAGTGGATAGGAAAGGAAAGTTTCTGGAGATTTTATTGCATTTCAGTCGAGTTACATATGTTTATGTAATGTAAATTTCCGACGAAATGAAGTGGTTTATGTAACTGACAAGACTTTGAAACTTCCTCCTTGACTATGCGGGATAATATCCTGTCATGCCATTGGTTCTGTATAACCGATATCAATCTGTTTGCACCTTATACTTCCAATCGCACGGCGGATATACGTGTCGGCTGTTAATGATGTGGAAATATTGGAAGACTTATGACTCCGCTTCGTATAAAGCATACACATTCGCCGTAGGCTGTCTGTAAATTACATCATTCTTCAGATACAAAGGACGGTAAGTGAATGTATTCAGCCACGTAAACATGAGGGAAAAAGCTTTCAGATATCAATACTTTGAGGAAAATTCTGCTTTTTTTTTTATTATTACAAAGACGTAACGAAAGCCAGAGAAAGAATTTATGCGAACTGTATGCCAGATACTTATTGATTTTGCTTTTGGCTTTGCTTTTCTACCTGCATTTAGCTAAAACAGGAATTATCCAGAACTTCTAGCTCTCTCTTTCTGACTAAAGTTTCACCTGCTTCTGTTTCTCGTTCTGGAAAGGAAACAAAAAAAAAATAATTACATCCGTCCTTTGACGTCAAATCTGTTCTCGTATTTCGCAGATGCAGCCATTTATCTTAAAAGATATGGAAAAGGTCCGGATTCCGAATGCTGGATAATGGGGCTTTTTTGACGCAAGTAATGTCGTGAATAAGAAAAGTTTACTTTTTGCACTTGTTCGTCTCTTAAGAGACAAAGCCTATACAGAGTGTTTCTAAACAACACCGACAACATTTAAAAGGTGATACCTGACATCAAGATAAGACAATAAGTGTAGACTAATTTGGGTATCGAAATCTGTCATTTCAGAGTTTTAGACTGCCGAAAACATAATGTTAGTTAACTAAAATCAACAAAGATACACACTTAAATTCTTCTGTAACTTTACTTTTAATCTTTGCCGTTATATAACACAGCTATCTATATCAATCTTACTTCACAAGTACATTAATCTTGTTACCCATCAATCTATATCATTATACTCTGACTTCCAATATAATCTGACTCCTATTATGTTCTAACTTCCATTATATTCTAAGTTCCATCATAATCTAACTCTATTTCCACATACTATATCTCTTAGCTACCGTAACAGCTTGTTTCTTATTTTTAAGCACTTCGCACCCTATTACCATATCCTACACATAGCTCCAAAACTATGGGATCTACCGTAGCCGGGTCAAGACTTCACTTAGGAACTAGTATGTGCACTATCCAAAAATACATGTTTCAGAACCCTGTGGTACTTCCGAAACATTTTTTCTTAAATATAGGTAGTTGATGAGTATTTCAAATAATATGCCCGTAGCCAGACTCTCTCCATAGAAAAAAATTTCATGGTCCCACAAAATAGTATTTTCTTCCTTCTAAATGCTTCTTTCACTATTCCTATCTTCGCTTTTATTTTACGTTCACACTTCATATTATCACTAATAAACTCATAGCCAATCTATACCTATATAAATAAAAATGTTTATGACTTAATAACTCTTGAACCACTCGACCGATCTTGATAAATTTTTCAACAGAGATGAGATTCGGCCTGGGATGGGTTTTGTCATTTCACTTTAACGATGCAACTTTGGGGAGGTGGAGAGGGGATATATATATAATAAATGATCAAGAATGACCGATATTAGTACCGAATCCATACATTTCGAGGCCGTTGAGATGAACGGTGATACTTCCGATGCCGTTTAAATCCAAATTCAGCCGCGTAATTTGGTGGAGAGGGAGAGGAGAGGGATAAAAATGACCGAAAATGGCCGATATCAGAGAGTTCTTCAGTAATACTAAAAAGTGACTGACTAACGGAAGATATTACTAATTTTTCATATTTTAATGCAGCGAAAAGAGTAATTGACGCTAGTCCATTATAAATGTATGTTTGACACGAAACTCTTTATTACCTTTAGGAAAGTTTATTTGATATTTTTTTCACCACTGATAAAACAATTTGTTTCACTTCTAGTTTTAGTACGAGGCGCTTTCGAAAAGTAACCTCCGATTGGTCAGTGAGCGTGAAGTAGTGGGGCAGCGCCACCATCTTTACACAGACGTACGCGTTAGATTAGTCAGCTGTAGTCAGCTGTAGTAGAGTAATGGTTATCTGATCATTAGTTCCGCTTGTGTAGTGTCTTAAAATATTTGCTGCAAAAATTGAAGTGCGAGGCGCGAACTGTTATACGTTTTCTTACGGCAAAACAATATTCGGCACCGGCTGTTCATCGAGAACGTACAAGTGTGATGAGTGAAGGAGTTGTTGGTGAATGGGTTCGTTCATTTAAAAGTGGACGAACAAACATTCATGACGAAGAGAGGAGTGACAGGCCATCAGTGGTCACTAATGAACTCGTTCAGCAAATTGATGAAAAAGTTCGTG
The DNA here is from genome assembly GCF_964235325.1 of Thermobia domestica. NCBI lineage: Eukaryota > Metazoa > Arthropoda > Insecta > Zygentoma > Lepismatidae > Thermobia > Thermobia domestica. Next base: position 212,127,850 of record NC_137465.1, read on the forward strand.
AAAATTGACGTTTCACCCAGCGATTATAATCTCTTTATGCATATGAAAAAGTGGCTTGGATCTCAGCACTTTGCTGATAATGAGGAGCTGAAAGATGCGTTCACAGATGGCTCAAAGCACAGATAGGAGATTTTTATGCTGATGGAATTTTTAAGATAGTGCAGATACATGATAAGTGTTTGAATGTTTATGGAAACTATGTTGAAAGATAGAGGAAAGAAGTAATTTTCAGATGTATATTATAAATTATTCTTATTTACTTCGTGTTTCTTTTTTAACCAATAGAAGGTTACTTACCGAATGGCCCTCGTAATAACACGATTATTATTCAATGGAAATGCAATCACATATATTTTGATATTTGTATCTGTCGAGGAATTTGAAGCTTAAAATATACAAAACGATAATCATGCCTGTTGTTCTGTATGGTTGCGAAACATGGTCACTTACTCTGAGGGAAGAACATAGACTGAAAGTATTTGAGAACAAGATCCTCAGACGAATATTCGGACCCCAGAGGAACGGGAATGGGGAATGGCGGAAACTTCATAACGAGGAACTACATAAGTTATGTGGTTTACCCAACATTGTTAGGGTCGTCAAGTCTAGGAAGCTTAGGTGGGCGGGTCATGTAGCTAGAATGGAAGAAAGTAGAAACGCTTCCAAAGTCTTGACTGGAAGACCAACCCGAAAACGACCATTAGGAAGACCTAGGCGCAGATGGGAGGACAATATTAAGATGGATCTCGCAGAGATTGGAATACAAAGTAGAAACTGGATTCAGTTAGGTAAGGATAGAAGTCAGTGGAGAGCTTTTGTGAACGCGGCATTGAACCTCCGGGTTCCGTAGGCCATAGAGTTAGTTAGTTAGTTAGTATCTGCACTGAATACTTTTCACTAGAAAAGAAAAATAGGGAAGTTGAGCAACTTAGAGCTGGTATACTTCTATACCTTAGAATGAGATATTCTTTTTCCGAAATGTAATGAACACTATTTGATAATTTTTTGCTTTCTCAAAGTTGTATATTGACTTAATCTTTAGTATTACCATGATAAATAAAGCATTAACTTCATTATAATTCTCAACACATGTAATTATTTTGTCCTTAATGTTATGGCATATTTAAATATAGAGCTTTAGTTATGTCGTCTGTACATAAGGTAAATAAGAGGAATGTGGGCGGAAAGATTTCCTCCTTGTAGCACAGCAAGTACAAGATAAAATTTCTTGTTGCGTGGGTTGGAGCACAGTTGGAATCTTGGCTGCGACTGTAAGTTGTATGAAACGTGGAAGCAGAAATTTAAGAGAATATTAATGGTTTGAAGGTGAATGATGTTCAATTTCCTTGCCTCATATAAATGCCTGTTGTTATTCTGCACGTATAAAACATAAGATAGTGTCCGAATATACCTAGGTATAAAAGAATTACGAATATATCAAAAGAATCACGTGTTGAGCCCAAGGTGTTTTCCTTTGTTCGCGAGTCATGGCGCGCCTTGCAGAACAGTGTTGCAAACCTAAATAAAATATAGCAAGATGGGGTAATATGAGTTAAGTCATTCGAGATAATATGGGTACTTGAATTTACGTGCTGAATATGATCAAGAGACGAAAGGTCTCGTGAAAGCGACACAGGGTACGTTTCAAAGACAGGGCTTGATGGGTTGAACAGTGCGTAAGCCTCGCAAGTATGAATCCTGTCCCGTCCCGTGAAAAATTGTAAATAAAAAATCGAAAACAAACACATTCAAAGTTGGGAAGTTTCCTGCTATACAGTAAAACAAATACAATATTTTCGTAAATTTTAGGCACAGTATTCAGTTCCAAAGAATTGACAGAAGACGAAAATCTTCTCATGTTGAAAAACAGAAGGAAGTCTACAGCGACAAAGAAAGGTAAGACGACGATGATCGCCGAAGTTTCTGAGGATAGCACTGGCTCTCAATGTTCAGTGTGCCAAGGGTGGTTCCATGATGATCACAATAGAGAAGAGTGGGTCAAGTGTACACAATGTTTGATGTGATATCATTTTGCATGTGTTAATTTTGAAACCAAGAAGAAGTTTATCTGTCCTCATTGTCCTTAGGCAGAATTCTTAACTTCACCAGTTCCAAGTTCCTTTATCATAATACGTATTGAGTTCCTAATATTGTCTATAAGAGTATGTTTGTCACTAATTTTTGTTCTAAAGCTTATTATTGTAGAATTTATATGTACTATGAGACGGTTAGTTAATGTATTTGTATTGCTCATATTCCCCACAATCTAACTAATATTACCCTTAATATTGGGGTAATATGTTCTGTTTTACATGTGTCACAATTATGCGTGTAGTACTAAACAGTAACCGTAATGTACTAATGTTTGCTAATACTTCTATGGCGTAATACACAAGTTTTGTTATTACTGAATGTTGTTTCAATTGTTTAATAAATTACTGATATACAGAGCTTTATTTCAGAAACTTCCCATATTCCCCCTATTTACCTTATTGAGCATCTGTTAAAGACCTTAGAAGCGTCAGCTGCTACGCGTTACTTGCTTTGTGTGAAAGATAGATAGCGCATTGTCAATTTCCTTTCCGAGGAAATGGAACAAAACTAACAAAGAACACCAAGGAAATCTTTGTTCGAAGAGACTATCGTGGAAAAAAGATGTAGCAATTCCACAAATCAAAACAAAGTAACAAAGAAATAAAAGAAAAAAAAGAAGTATAAGTAAATAACGGTGTATTACATTACAAGAGCGTCCACAGCGAAGGGGCAAGAAGAACATTTACCCCTCTGGATTTTCGAAAAGGGTTCGGTTCTATTAGTACTCATTAACTACAGTATTTAATATATGACCAGCTCTGGCGAATATCGTGATAAACGCCACATCCGGGGAAGTAGAGCAGGCACGTAGCCAGGATTTTGTAATAGAGGGGTCCGTGACGAAATACTGTGGTTATCACACCTAGTATAGGACTCAATCATTCTAAACTATTTTACTGACAACATATTGTAAGGATCCCCACGTCGCAGTACCATGCAAAAGCCATGCGTACTACTAACTAACTAACTAACTAACTCTATGGCCTATGGAACCCGGAGGTTCAATGCCGCGTTCACAAAAGCTCTCCACTGACTTCTATCCTTAGCTAACTGCATCCAGTTTCTACTCTGTATTCCAATCTCTGCGAGATCCATCTTAATATTGTCCTCCCATCTGCGCCTAGGTTTTCCTAATGGTCGTTTTCCGATTGGTCTTCCAATCAAAACTTTGAAAGCGTCTCTACTTTCTTCCATTCTAGCTACATGACCCGCCCATCTAAGCCTCCTAGACTTGACGACCCTAACAATGTTGGGTAAACCATATAAATTATGTAGTTCCTCGTTATGAAGTTTCCGCCATTCCCCATTCCCGTTCCTCTTGGGTCCGAATATTCGTCTCAGGATCTTGTTCTCAAATACTTTCAGTCTATGTTCTTCCCTCAGAGTAAGTGACCATGTTTCGCAGCCATACAGAACAACAGGCATGATTATCGTTTTGTATATTTTAAGTTTCAAATTCCTCGACAGAATTCGCGACGACAAGAGATTTTGAACCGAATAGTAACACGAATTCCCTGCTTTTAGTCGACATTTAATTTCTTCGTGAATATGATTTTCCTCTGTTAATATTGATCCTAGATATTTGAAAGTATCCACTTTATCAAAAGTATTATTTAGTATTTTAACGCATCCATAATTTGCTGTATTCCGGTCCCGACGCACTTCCATGTATTTAGTTTTCTCTGCATTTACTTCTAAACCCATGTCCCTGCAAGCGTTTAATAAGATCTCTGCATTTCTTTTTATTGTTCTCCTATCATCTCCTATTAAATGTACGTATTATTAACACATGCGTACTACACGTGTTAATAATAAACACAAACAAACAAACGACGGTCCCGAAGAGGAATCGCCCATCATCGCCAACAGTCGGAAGGACGAGGATCACCGAAGGAAGCCGACAATACAGGATAAAAGGGAGCTGCACGCCTCGACCAACATCAGTCTACCCAGGTTGGTCGAACCACCTAAACCCCATACTCGAGGGTTGGTCACCGAGAGGTACCCATCCTTAAGCCCACGACGCTGGTCACCGAGTTCCTTTCTTCTTTCTCACGACGCTTGGTCACCGAGAAAGAGAGAGAGACACCTAATCTAGACCCCTCTCACGACGCTTGGTCATTGGGTTCCTATCTTAATCTTACCCAAGTAGATATTAGAGGAATTACTTATTATAATTTGGGTATATAAGAAGACTTTTATAATAAAAAGGTGAAGGGAAAGTCCAAACGCTGATTCATTTTTTACTCGTTTCTTTCAGTTTCGTCCTTTCTTAATATTTTTCATTTCTGGATCCGAACAGGAGGGGGGCTTCGGACCCCTCGGCTACGTGCTTGAATTGACACATTACATGAAATGGATTGGGATAAGCGGCGCAAATCTGTCTTCAACATTGTGGGGGGGGGATGAGACTGTTCCCATAATCTTTTTTTTCCTTTTCTTTAAGAGATGTTCAAAATATTTATGAAGTTAAAAAACGGTGTCTTCCCACTTGCGACAGTCCTATTAGCGACAGGAACTGTTAAGTGTCCTATGAGCGACCGATTCGATTTATTAACTGCCCTATGAGTCACCGATTCGTTCATACTAAGATAATGGAAGAAGATAAGGTTATCTCTTCTTTAACTTGTTTAATGCTAATGTGATTTGGAGCCTAACGAAATGTACTATGAAAAATTTCGCTCTACCTGAATTTAATACGTGAGGATGCTCTCATTACATTAACAATCTTTTATACGTTTTTCTATTATATTCTTGAATTAATTTCTATGAATACATTGACTATATCAAGGGGAAAACTAATTAAATCCTTGGAGTAGCTCCGCCTTTGCATATGATTCTAATATAATTAAAAACTTCATGTTAAAATTATGGCATAAGAAAAAAATCAGAAAGAAGTAGGGGCGCCCGAAGAAAATTTTCTAGGGAAGGGCATCTCCATGGTTGCTGTATCACGTCTGGTATATCTGATATTTGATATATGTAGTTTGCTATATTACGTATACATTTTTGTGAGCCAGGGGGGGGGGCAACCCCTGCCTTCCCATCGGGCGCCCATGGAAAGAGGGTGTTCACCACTTGAGGATATCAAAGAAATCTATAAACAAGGTGTATTCGAAGAAATTATTACACAAGTTACAAATCTCTCGCAGGACTTAAAAGTTCGTTTAGTTATAAGGTACTATTTCAGATTGCTACACGACAAGCTTTTATATATAAGTCAAAACAAGGAAGGAAGGCAAATTAAGTTTACGTTTTAGTAGCTTACAATAGGGAAGAAAGTAGTTTAAAGACTTCGTTTACCTTTTGGATTGTTTAGAGTGAACTGCGTTGCAATTGCTGGGATTGGTTGAAAATAGCCAATCAGATGTAAGGGATCTCAAAAGCGGTCTTTTGTCATTGACATATCTATTTTTTTTCTTCATTTTATTCACGGCGAAACTGTTACACGTTTAAGTTTTTCAAAATAAAATATATTACTGGGCTTAGTGAGTAATTAGATTTGAATCAAATTAAGTACAGAAAACAGAGCTTTTGAAGAAAGGGGATATTACAACTGGATTTTCAATAATTACATAGGAATATACTTTTCATGGAAATATCCCTGTTGTCTCGTCAAGTTATTTGATATGTTTTATGTCAAATCTAACTCAAAATTAAAATAAGTTTTATTTGCACTCGCAGTAGAAGAAAAATATATATGACGAACAGTATCATTGGCACGTACATATTTCATACCAAGGTTGTTTGGGCGCTATTAACGCCAGAGGCAAACGTACTTATACGAGATGGAATCATATCATCTTCCATCATCTCAATATAAATGAATCGGTCGCTCATAGGACAGATAACAGTTCCTGTCGCTAATAGGATTGTCGCTTCTGGGACTAATTCTAAAAAAAAAACAACCTGTAGAGAATAAGGGAGCAGAGTTGTCCTCAACATTGGGAGGCGGGAATATTTTTAGGCTTATTTTTGGGAGGGGGAGGACATCAATTTCATCTCACTTTCTTTTGTGACAATCGAACAGAAATAATCACATTTCTCTCCCAAAAATACATTTCAAATCGGATTATTGGGTAGACAGTCCCCCAGTTCCAAAATTATCGGGGCATGTCCCCTCATCCTCCAAGGATTTGCTGAGTTGAGTTGATTTTAGTTTAGCGTCCCTTTCAGCATCGAGGCTATATGAGACGTGGATCTACTGATTAACGTGGAATCCGAACCACATGAGCTTCCGCCGGAAATTGAACCCGGGTTTCCCGCGCCAAAGGCGCGTACGCTAACCGTTTAACCACGAGTGAGCTCCCCCAGGATTTGCGCCAGTGGTTGGGCTTGAACCATAGAACAGTATTTAAGTAGTTTAATTTCAGAAATGTACCTGTAGATGGTAGGGAAAGTGTGTCTGGCATGTCTTATTGCATTGAACTGGATGGGAATGTTAAACTTTGTTTCCCACTATATCGAAAGTTAGAAAATATGACATACCATTATGCTTCTCCGAGTTGCTTATATTTACTGTAGTGAATAAAGTTATGCTATGTGAGCAAATAATTGTTGTTTTACACGAAGTATGATATGAATCAAGATTTGCGTATTCACGACCTTCCTGTTTTGCCTGGTAGCCCTCCAGCACTCAGTAGCAAATTTTTGATTTGCCTAATCTTCATAAAAAGGGATATTTTACGTTTTAGGGAAACTTAATATGAGGGGAAGTCCGAAAATAAGTTTCCCTACTCGTTTCTCTCAGGAAAGCGCACAGCAAGGGGGGGGGGAGAAGCAAGATAACGGTTCCACGCGCAACACACCCAGACACAAGTGGGTATCGTTCGCTCGCGATCCTGCAGATGGCACTATCGCAATGCCTGCGCAAAACGGTGACGTCTCTCAGTCAGTGTTGCCAATTTGGAGGAAAAGTCGCTAAATCTAGGGGATTCGACTTTTAGGATAGTGCCAAAAGATAATTTTTCCGATTACCGAATTTTTGGTGATTTTTGAATGACAATTTTGCGACTTACTTACAAATCTAGCCACTTTTGTGCTGCGAACAACTTGTCCTATGTAATCAAGTACTATGACCTCGAATCATTTTAGATATATGTTCATTTTTCTTTTGCTTATTTGAATCAGCGCTGGTGTTGACAAGCTAGGAAAGGGCATAGCATTTATATCCATATTCCCACTTTGATTGCTGCTGTATCTTGCCCTCTAACGGGGACAAACTCCAACATTTAATGCCCTTTAGTTTGCAGAGCTTCCGTTTAGAGGCACAAATAATACATTAGCAATAGCAAGCTGATTATCTGTAGAAGCGTGAATAAAAATGAATTGAATATAAGATTTTTTCTTTGTAGACTTTTACTTTTGTTCGTTATTCAAAACTTATTTTTGATTTCGTTGAAGAGAAATTGATCATAAAGTAATTGTATTAATATAGTATATGTTGTATTAAAAGTGAAATTATTGTTAGTAGCATATGATTCTTTCACTAACGTTTTCAGGTACGACGTACCGGTATACGTTTTTGTAGCGTAGATAGTATAATAGCTTGAAGTGACCATACATCTTTGTATATGATATATGAGAAGGACTAAAATTCCACGAATATTTTTTAGCGACTTTTCACTCAAAATTGGAGTCATTTCGTCTCCCATTTAGCGATTTTTTGTATCAACTTGTTGTGAACACTGCTCTCAGTCTGAGCTTGGTAGCTATGGAGAGAAGTCGCGTTTTGACTTCATGGTCAAAGGAGGAAGTGCGAACAGTTGTTCACTATGAATGGACACGTGGCGTATCGGAAACAGAAATCCATGACCGTGTCATGGAAGTCTATGGGCCTGATGTGATGTCGAAACAAATGGCACGGAGACGGTGTCGCCAATTTAGTGAGGGGCGGCAGCAAGTGCTGGACACACCGAGACCTAGAAGGACGTGTACGGCCACTACAGACGAAACAGTCAGGGTGGTGGATGCAGGCCCGTATCCAGGGGGTTTAAGGGGGCCCGAGCCCCCCTAAATTTTTGCTGGCCCCCTAAAATGTTCACGGTAAGCTTGAACTATAATATGATTGGATCGGCCCCCCTAACTTCAGCCGCCCCCCTACATTTTTGGGGTGCCTACGGGCCTGGGTGGTTGACATGGGATTGTGACGGCACAGGCGCTTTGGAAGCAATACTGAAGTCGCAGATGCAGTTCGACGTTCCGTCCATATGCAGAGCCTTGAATTTTTCCTGAAAGGGTTTTTTGTAGTATATAGACTGGTATGACAAAAGTCTCAATGTACGTGGTACTTACGTAGAAAAATGAAGGTACACATGCTTTTAATCTCACATGCTATTTTTGGCCTTGCATTCCCACCTCTTTCCACAGTTGCCTGGGGAAACTTATTTTCGAATTCCCCTCGTAGTACAGTAATTATCTTCCCGACAGCCGCAGTTGGTTTCTGGGCTTCTTGTTTCTCCAATATCACTTCGTATACGAGTATCCTACCATACAACTTTAATTACATTTTAAACCGTGAGTTATAGAAATTTCTCTTTTTCCGTTGATCACGAACTCTGATTGGTTAGATTTTCACTTTCGGAGAAAAGAAAACAAGTAGTGGTCTGTGATTGGCTGCAAGTATGACCTCTTCTCCAATAGGTGAATTTGGTTGGAAGTAGATTAAAAGCATACACGCATATGTGGATATGTGTCATTATTGAAAACCAAATTATAAATAAAGCCTGGAACTCGAATATGCTACCTATTTCCCTTGGGCGCCGGCTTCCGAAGAACTCCCTAAGAAAACAGCTGATAACAATTCTGGTCCAGGCTCATACTCTGTTCAGGCGCAGATTGATAATATTGAAATATAACAAGTGATTTGACATGAGCAACGTTGGTGCTTTTGAGACTCAGGTTGTATTATACTTAACGTAACGTAACTGGCAAGCCGACTGCTCGCAGGGATTCACGCACACATGAATGAAGACGATAATATTTCCTTAGATGAATTCCTATTTATTAAACATGCATATATGTGGATACGGAGTAGAATGAAAAATATATTAACAACACATAAAATTTTCACTTTACAGAGCTTAAACGCTCAAACAGAAGAAGTTGCAGTGACGCAATCAAATAAACGAAATGATGAAAATTAAAACACTTAACGTTGCATAGTAAACGTAGATATGCGCACACTGTATAAAAACACTAAAAACATAGCCCTCGTATTTGATATCACTTGCACTATAAACTTATGATTCGCACTGAGATGAGACTTTCCCTGCCTGTTTATGACAAGGAGAATGGGGAGGTACAGGAAACACTAGTTGCGATGAAGTTTCTTGACTCCAAAAAATGTTACATTTTTCAAATATGATCATTCACTCTTTAGCTTCACATCCAAGTAAGATTCTTCTTACATATTTAAGTATTTCTGATTATTCGTTCCTCCTTCCTACGGCGACTACCACACACTCTTTTCTTCTACTAACGCTTGGGAACAACCCGTTCGCTATACTTAGGGTTGATAGTGCATTGTACAAAATAATAAAGAAATGTTAGTTTTCTGCATTCATACACATTACAAATATAACGACGGTATATTGGAGAACACTGGCAACAATTTGTTTTGGTCCCGTGGGAGCGAAGTTTGGAAGTGATAGTAAAAAAAAAAAAAAAAAAAAGTGTTGCAGTCTAAACTAGTAGATTCTTTCCATGACTATTAGATTTTTATACACTACTGTTATACGTAAAACAGTTCAGTGGAAAGGAGCGAACGTTGGTAATTGTGTGAATGAGTCATTTCACCTACGACTCCTACAAGCCATGAACACTGTTCTCACGGTAGGAAGGATGACGTAATATGAGTACATGGGAACATGACAGACGACGAAAATTCGTTCACACACAATATCAACTTCGTATCCAAAAATATTCCCAATCTTAAAAATGTTCTTATGAAGAAAATATATATGGAACAGTCATGGTAACGAAAACTATAAGTTGGTAACTATTTTTAGGGAAAGAAAAAAATGAGTCTGCTGCTACAAAGTACTTTGTCCAGACGATAAGCGTTGTGTTGAAAAACAACAAGTTCTTTGTTCCATCGTGAGAAATGATAAGAGCGACTGAAGAACACCTGCAGGCAAAGAAAGAGTTGAAGTTCTCACAAAAAAAAAAAAAAAAAAAATAGCTTTTCTTTTCTATGAGTAAAATAATGATTTCGTTGCATGAATAAAAATTAAAAAAGAAATACACTGTTCGTCCAAAATCGTAATTTTGTGGCCGGGCTGACGGCCACAAATAATTGATACAAAAAATGTTTATTGATTTGTTTCGTATTTATCTTAGAAGTTCCCATATGGAATAAACACAATATTTGTTGGAGATAATATTCAAAACTACTGAACTAATTTTGACAAATATTTTATCATTGAGGAGTAGGTTTTTCGATGCTAAAATACTACATATTATATCATATTTTACTTCGCACAACTGAGCTGAGTTTTTACCTAGGTATATACAGCACCTTACTGCGCTTACACTAATAACCGTTGTGTAGACGGTCAAGCAAAGATCGGTAGATGAATCGTAAATAGAAATAAATGAATAGAAATAAATAGATCAGTAAATAAATGCATCTCCGTGGTTGATCAGTGGACAGCAAAGTTTAACTATTTTTCATGCTTCGGAAATGAAAACTACTTTTCCTTATGTGATTGAGGGTGCTGAATACGAAAATAACAATAAAAATGCTGAGCTGGTTAGAGTTTTACTGTAATCGTAAGATTGTATGTTATGTATTGTTGAAGGAAATTAGTTGTGTTTACAAATGGAAGTGATAAAAGCATAACTTACATGGAACGGCATTCTTTGCCTGTCACTTGTATTGTGGTTCTGGAAAATCTCTAGCGATTGTCCAGCAATAATCAACAAGCATAGACTTACTTCAGTGGCCCCGATATCGTTTCTTAATTTAGATATAACTTGCTGAAAACGTTTCCCATTTTCAGCGCTGATTGACTTGGATTTGAGGGGGAAGGGGAGAAATATATGTTGAAGTGCAACATATGTATTTTTACTGCCATATTCCTTGGTAGAAACATATTAGGTGCTCTATTAGTTCCTTATAATTCTGACAAGTAAACCTTACGTTTGGGTGAATCGAGTTGCTGACTGAGACACATATGAGAAAGTAGTACTAAATGTGGTCAGTATTTCAGTGAAGTTGTAGGTGCGAAGCTCCAGGGGTTTATGAGATACAGCTACCAGAACATCACATGGAAGTACAGAATAGTCTACATACAGTTGGAGGTAAAAGCCCTGTAGGACATCTTGTAACGACAAAAGGTGAATAACAAATATATAGGTACATATTAGGACTAGGGGGAAGTCATATAGTAAGGGTATACCTGACGGCGGCCATCTTGAAATCCGCCATTTTGAATTAAGGTTAAGTTTTTAAAATAGGAATATGGTTATGTGATACATGATTTAAGGCGCAAATTTAATCAGAAGAACAATGGTGACGTTAATTTTGATTTACGCGCAATTGGTAAAAAGTTACAGGGAAATTAAATATTGTTGCAGCATATGTATTAGTCCTTTACCCCACCTTGTAAATTTTGCGTTAATTATAATAATTAAATAAAAAGCAGGTGGATAAATATTAGGTCTATGGTAAGAGTTGCCTTGATGGCGGCCATGTTCAAATCCGCCATTTTGAATCAGACAAAAGTTTTAAACAAAACGCATAACAGTGACACCTTATTAATAGCAAATTTTGCCATAAATCCAACGGTATAACTATTTTTGCTTTATCATTAACCAGCACAAAATTAAATGGGAATAGAGTAATGCAATAGATGACTTCGGGCTAGAAGTTAATCAGAAATACAATGGTGGCGTTATACCGTTGGATTTATGGTAAAATTTGCTATTAATAAGGTGTCAATGTTATGCGTTTTGTTTAAAACTTTTGTCTGATTCAAAATGGCGGATTTGAACATGGCCGCCATCAAGGCAACTCTTACCATAGACCTAATATTTATCCACCTGCTTTTTATTTAATTATTATCATTAACACAAAATTTACAAAGTGGGGTAAAGGACTAATACATATGCTGCAACAATATTTAATTTCCCTGTAACTTTTTACCAATTGCGCGTAAATCAAAATTAACGTCACCATTGTTCTTCTGATTAAATTTGCGCCTTAAATCATGTATCACATGACCATATTCCTATTTTAAAAACTTAACCTTAATTCAAAATGGCGGATTTCAAGATGGCCGCCGTCAGGTATACCCTTACTATATGACTTCGCCCTAGTCCTAATATGTACCTATATATTTGTTATTCACCTTTTGTCGTTACAAGATGTCCTACAAGGCTTTTACCTCCAACTGTATGTAGACTATGCGGTACTTCCATGTGATGTTCTGGTAGCTGTATCTCATAAACCCCTGGAGCTTCGCACCTACAACTTCACTGAAATACTGACCACATTTAGTACTACTTTCTCATATGTGTCTCAGTCAGCAACTCGATTCACCCAAACGTAAGGTTTACTTGTGAGTTCGCACTTCTCCTCCCTCAAAAAATCTTTCATCACGTTTCGGAATAAATCCCATGCAATCTTCCCCTTATCTTCTAATAATGTATCAAATTCAGGATCTTTGAAGAGATAAATATTTCCTCTCTGATCTTAGTTTCAGCAACTCGTGGAAATTCACGCTGCATATTACCGACTTGGTTACCATATGTTTAACGAAGTTCTTAATTAAATACAGCCTAATATGTAAAAGAGAAAGTAAAATTCTTCTAGAATCTATCCCAAAAATATGGTGAACATTTTGTATTCCTGGCCAATCTTTTCTTCAGTGGAGAGTCTTATTGCGGGTATCTTACACAAAAGCTAGCAGTATTTTGTATAGCCAAGCTTCAGGCCAAGATGTGTGGCTAAAACTTTGAAGGCCTCACAAATATTCCATTGGTATTCGTTATAATTTGTGGCTTCCAGCAGTTTTTCATATTGGCACATATCTCCGTCTAGTGCACTGAATAAACGGTTGGGACTAATAGCAACACATTTCCATTGTTTATTAACACAGCTTTTGGACTTAATTTTGATGATTTAATAATCAGCCGCCACTCATTGCAATTATTATGTTGTATGTTAAGTGTACTCGTAAGACCAGTTACATTTTTTCATTAAATGTCACTTTGCACTGAAAATTATTACTCTTTCATGGGCTTCTCACCTGCGAGAACACTTATACTTTAATGTATTCAACAAGAGATCGCCACTTTTTGGGACTGATTGTCAGTACTTCTACGCCACTTTTTGACAACCCCATTCCTTCACAAGGTAATTTAATTCATAGTAAGTAATCATATAGTGATTAGGTGACGACTGTTGCTGCAAGTTAGAATCGGTGGATGACGAGCAATTTGCAAGAGGGTTTGGCATTCCAGGGTCGAGTTTGTCCACTTCATGTTCTTCATCGGGTGAAATACTGGAGTAAGATGCTGAAGGTTGTGGAGCATATAGTTTTTCAGAATGTGGCACAAGACGATCAGCTGAAGGAATATTGGAATAAATGATAGTCCACTTTTTCTTTTTGGATTGGCCATGGAGAAATCATGTGAAAATAGCGTTTTGAACTATGAAATATTTCGTTCAGAGATTCAGAGGCGAATAACGTGTTAAATTTCTTTATTAAACAGAAATTGTGTTACACAGATAACAGATACTAAAATAACTCTTTTAACACGTTGGCTACCAACGTCCCATATATGGGACACAGCGGATTTACGAGGACCGATTCATAGACATAAACCGCCACTATAGACCGGTCATAAGAAAATTACCCACAGACCATATGCTAGAACGAGCCCGAGCGTCTCACATATGGGACACTGTCCTTGGTGAAAACCAATGCGTCCCAAATATATTTTTTGTGTTGGTAGCGAACGTGTTAATAAAAAGTTTCAAGTTCCGCAATTCAGCGTTTAGAAGAGTTTCAGACATCCTATAAGAGGTCAGGTATTGTATGCACGCTATGTTGTCTAAGGGAAGCTTTTTCTGCCACACTTACACATTTAAACTTTAGTCGATCAAATCCTTTTGTCCATGATTCCGCGCAACTTTCTGAATGAGATACAATTTTTTATAGAGTTATTTTCAAATGTCAATAACTCACTACGAAACCGGAGTAAGAGTGTAGGCTAATCAAGATGCTGTCAAGAGTTTAAACAAGCTGTAATAATTTACCTTACGGCGATATAACTCTGACAGGTTTAGTGTGGTTTCTCAGACTATAATGTTTGTGGAAACTCGAGCAGTCAAGCAACAAATGTGTATAGAAAACTCTTCTTGATTATTGGAAAAATAATAAAATTTACGTAAACTATATTTCCTATTCACTATGGTTTGTTTGTACTAATTCGCAGCAGAAATACTGTAATTGAATAAGGTACGTACAGCATTTTGTTTCTCTATTATATCATGCATAGGAAGATAGAATATATATATATACACCTTCAGTAACTGAAATTCCACCTTTACGGGAACTTTTGCAAGTCATGCTTGATTGTCTAAAGACAGATTTTAATCTACCTCTCTCTCTCTTTCTCTCTCCACACACACAATTTTCTCAGATTCGAAATTTTATATGTCAATCATTAGATCATCGTTCGATCACGATTGATATCTTTTTCAGCGTTGGATCGGTTTCTCAGCACGAGATATATCAAGCATTCAAAAGGTAGGAGGTCAGACCCACTACAACTCTGATTCAACATTTCTTCAGGTCATGTTTTGATCAGACCTGAAAATCGTTTCCAATGTTTGATCGTCTTTACTGACAGAGATATAGACTATTTTTAATAGTGGGCTGATGTGAACTTAGATCTCCTCTCCATTTTGTCAGATTGGAGGTCTCTCGATGACAATTGTTAGATCATCCTATTTGACTGACCACTTTCAACATTTGATCGGCTTTACTAACAAATACGAGGGGTGTTTCATATTGATGTACACTTTATTATTTATTTTACACTTATAAGAACCTTTATGCCTCGGTAGATACATCTACTTTCTCAGCATAGTCTCCATTAAGAACTACATACCTACACTACCGATGTGGCAACTTCTCTATGCCCTCTGCAAACCACTTTTTCAGAGTCTGTCGCACCTACGTCCGGACAACGTCTTGCAGTTCCTGGAAGTCGGCGAAATGATGTCCACGCAGCGGTTTCTGCAATGTCCCGAAAAGATGGTAATCAGAAGTGACCAGCTCAGAAGAATAAGGTGGGTGTGGCAGCACCTGGAACCTCAGCTCATTAATGGCAGTCGTGGTTGCCCGACTCGTGTGGAGACGAGCGTTGTCGTGTGGCAGGAACATACCTTTCGAACATATTCCTGGTCGTTTCCTGTAAATTGCACGGCGCAAACTCCGAAGCATTGTCACGTGTGACTCGCTGTTAACGGTGGTCCCGGGTTCCAGCCAGTCAATGAGGGTGTTTGCACCCTTGTCCCACAAGACTGTGGTCATGCGTTTGCCTACGGAAGGCTGTGTACGGAACTTCTTTGGTGTAGTGGGACTGCCTTTATGTTTCCACTGTGTTGATTACAGTGGCCGACGTCAGTTTAGTTATATAAAGGAAAACCTCTGATTCTGACTAATTTCAGGATGCTGAATCGAAATTGATAGCCGTTTTACTACATTAGCTTCTATTTTGGCGTTATGCATTGTTGCCAATTTTGCCATTTTGTAGGTACGGCTTCAGTTGTCATCGAAGTATCCGGTCTGACAATGCTATTTGGGTAAGAAATAAATTAGATTTCGCTCAGTTGGTGACAGATAGGACCCCCCTTGTTGGCATATATATAAAACAATGAATACCGGGAGGACGGGGATGATTGAAATGCTTGACACTTGTGTTCCTCCCCCTCCTTTGTTTGTTTCTTTTTAGACCACTGAAACCGGTTTAAAAATAGGGTCTATGTGGCAACAATGAGCGGCACGATGACGCGGGCGAAAAAAGCGCCGACTGCGTCGTTATTGGGTGGCTCAGTCTTGCTCTTATTCATTACAGTAAGTAATCTCTCAAGTGTGTAAGTAATTTGTCGGGAGAATTGACTTGGAATTTTTTACGTCAGTAACTTCAGTTTTATTTTACCGTATTTTTAGAACGTTTGCCTGTGTTTTCGGTATCTTTTAGTGATTTTATGGTTTAAGTGGTTGTGCTGATGCTCTAAGTTTCGCTTTCCTGTGCAAAATGTCAAGTTCTTGCCGCAGAGGATGTAAAAACTCGCCGGATGACGTTAGGAAAGCATATTATTTTTATTTTGGCTGCAAGATCGGTCATCAAGATAGAAGCTGGGCCCCTCATGTGTGTTGTTTGATGTGTTATGCGGCTCTGACTGCCTGGCTTAAAGGAACCAAACGAAGGATGCCTTTTGCTGTTCCGATGATATGGAGAGAACTCCGGAATCATTATGATGATTGCTATTTCTGTATGACGAATACAGCAGGAAGTAACAAGAAGAAACAACGTGCCATCGAATACCTAAACTTGCAATCCGCGATCAGACCACTTGCTTATGGAGAAAATTTACCTGTACCTACTCCTCCGAAAGATTGGGAAACTATCGATATTACAGCGCCTACAGGAAGCGATGAGGACACCAACTCAATATCTGCAGATAAAGATCAGAGAGACAGGTCCTTCCACGTAAAAGATGAGCCTCACTTCATCCTACAAAATGAGTTGAATGATTTAGTAAGAGATTTACAACTTTCGAAAAAGAAAGCTCAACTTTTGGGCGCTAGACTCAAAGAGTGGAATTTGCTGGCTCCTGGAACTACTTACACTCACTACAGGGAAAGGAGCGAGCCCTTTTCAGAATACTACAGAATGGAAGGTTCCCTTTGCGTATGCACGGACATCAATGTTCTGATGAATGAATTAGAAATTGAATATGATTCATCATTTGGCGTATTTCCATAGATTCATCTAAGTACAGTGTGAAAGCAGTTTTACTTTATAATGGAAATAAGTTGCCGTCTATTCCTGTGGCACACTCTGTTTCGATGAAACAGACTTACGAGAATCTCGCATTCATTTAAAATCTTATTACCTACAAAGAATATGGTTGGCAAATTTGCGGAGATTTGAAAGTTATTGCAATATTACTTGATCTGCAAGATGAATTTACAAAGTACTGTTGCTTTTTTGTCTTTGGGACTCAAGAGCCACAGGAAAACATTTTTCACAAAAAGAGTGGCCCCCTAGAGAGACATTTAAGCCCGGTACCAACAGTGTCAAGTATGAGCCTCTGATCGATCCAGCCAAGGTGCTGCTTCCACCTCTTCATATTAAGTTGGGCCTCATGAAGAATTTCGTAAAAGCTATGGACAAAGAAGGTGAAGGATTTAAGTATCTTAGACAGTGTTTTCCAAAACTAAGTGATGGTAGTTTAAAAGAAGGAGTTTTCACAGGACCTGATATTCGCAAACATATCCATGACGAATTGTTTGAACAGGGTTTAAACGACAAAGAGTTAAATGCCTGGCGTGCTTTTGTTCAAGTTGTAGAAGGTTTTTTGGGCAAAACTAAAGTTCAAAATTACAAGGCTCTGGTGCAGCAACTTTTGGTCGCATATTAAGCTCTGGGATGTTGCATGTCTTTGAAAATCCACTTTCTGCACTTCCACCTCAACTTCTTTCCAGAAAATCTTGCAGATGTAAGCGACGAAATGGGAGAACGGTTTCACCAGGATATAAGACGATGGAAACTCGATATCAAGGACGTTGAGACCCTGCAATGATGGGGGACTATTGCTGGTCGGTGATGAGAGAGGACCCAACATTTCATAAAAGAAAAAGAAAACAGATGGTGTTATTTGCAGCTCTAAACATTAGACTTTATAAATTACTCTGTGTATGTAAATGCTAATAGGCCTACACTAACAAAATATATATAGTTTTCTAGTACTAATACACAAACAGAATATATAGTTTTTTAACTGGTTTGATTCAATAAATTAATTTTAACAATTTTTAAAACTGAATGTCGTTCTTGACCAACTGTCGAAATGAAGTTGATTTCCTTTCGGCACGCAAACAGCTCATTGGCCGGTACACTTCATGATAGCTCATTTTCCCTATTTTGGTAAATCTGGCAACTATGCGTTACACAAAAATGCGAGCTAATGTAGTAAAATGGATATCATATTCATATTCATGGACCTAAAATTAGTCAGAATCAGTGAGTTTTGTTTCTGTAACTTTTCAAAAGTTTAAAAACGTCGCCCTGTGTTATGCTTTGGTGTCTGGCTCATGGTAGTGCAGCCAAGTCTCGTCGGCAGAAACAAGTTTGGACATGAAGCCTTGTAGCGTTGTAGATCATTGCTCACGTCCTTGCACTGTTGTCTTTGTGCTGCATTCAAGAATTTGGGAAGCCACCTAGCAGACACCTTACTCATCTTAAGGTGTTTGTGCACTATGCGGTGCAGAGTAATTCTGGCAAGTGGCAAGTCTTGAGGCCGCCTCCAGTTCTGTGAACGTAATCCACATGCTCTCCTGAATAAGCCGCTCCACTCTTGAAATGTTCACTGGTATTGTCATAGTCACGTTGGCTCCAGAATTGGTTTCTTCCTCCGTTGATGTACGGACACTTTTCCAGCCGTCCACCCAGCAGTATACGGTTTTGTGTGCGCACTCTCCACATACTGCCACCAATCACCTGTGAATTTCCTCAGTCTGTACACCCTCTTTCCACAGAAACCACGTTCTCCAGCTCTATTATTGCTGATCACCTTCCTTGTTGTCCGCTCACGTACTTACAGCTGTTGCTGAAATGTGCTGAGTTTACAGGGATTACACTTCTCTGTATTGTTCTTCCACCTGAAGGCAAACCTAAGTATTACTTCCTTCCAACTGTAATGACGAGCTCAATGATGGACCCTGAAAGAAGCAAAGAGTGTTAATCAATATCTAACTCCCCTCGTATATTGGCATTTGCTTTTTTAAACAAGAGACTGGTGTGTAGTTAGCTCTCACGCTTCATTCGAAATGTCTTGATGGCAATCGTTAGATCATCATTTAGTCAGATTTGGTCAACAAATTTCCAGCGTTCGATTATCTTTAAGTTTAGAATAAAATATTAGTTTCTCTCTATTCTCTAAAAGCAGGCATGCAGATAATTTTTATTGATAAGAGCTTTCGCTCAATACAAATTCCTCATTTGTATGATACGATCGATTCCTCATTTTTGGCCATTTATTTCTCATTGAACAGAAACTATATCATAGATTTATTCTTTTAGTATACGGTTATGTTAAGATGAGATGATAGCCTGCATTAATAGTCAGATACCAATACTACAATAGTAGTTACATATTTTGTGTACCTGCAATGTTCAGGTAGCAATATTTCCGCTTTAGAAATTTGAGATGTATATTCTGTAATTAGAGGAATGTGTTCTTAACGAAATTCCAGCTAATGTGGTACACACCTTCATCATGTTTCATTATTTATCTATGAAGACCATAATTTTTAAGGAAACTTCTTTCCGTGAATAATTAGAGTATAATGCATTGTATTTTGTAAACAATTTCCTTGTCTCTTGTTAATTAGAAACTATGTATGATAGTAGAAGTGTTCTGAATGTTGAAGCCAGCTACATTATATTTTGATGAAAGTGTAAAATGAAACCATTGTTTTTACGTTCATCAACTTTCAACTCTTTACAAAATTCTGATGTTTCCTTTGTTACGTTACTTTTTTGTTTGTTTCGAAATACTTATAATCATATAAGGAAGTTACACTACGATTGAAACCCAGAAGGGAAAACAGTTCTCGATTTTCATTTAACCAAAGAGTTTCAGTTCGGGACTACCTATTTGATGGCACTTTTGTTGTTCTTCATCTTCTAAACTTTTTTTTTACAGTTAGCTGTGGCAGTATTAATAGTTTGAGGGGAAATTTCGTAGGTAAATTTCGCAAAAAGGTTTTTTTTTTTCGATAAAACTTTGAAAACCTTCGCGCTGGCTGATTGACCAATATAAATGCTTATTTTTTTCTTTGTTGTTCAGAAATAAACCAATACAGTAACAATAAGTTTTCTTTTGTGTGTACATGTTGCAAAGTACCATGATTTGCAATTATTGTTGGCTGGGTATATTTGTGTATTTTTTTGTTAAAGTGTAGGAAAATGTTGAAAAATAGAAGCAAAAACCAAATCAACAAATCAAATATGGTTACCACTTCCTTTAATATAGCTAAGTTAATCTTATCACATAACTTCTGTCAAATTTCTAGTTCGTTAGGTATCAAATTTCTATGTTACTTAACAAACTAGAGAAAATTTGATAAGAAAAGGGAAATTTTTGTGTTAGTCAAGCGAAATTGTCTTAAGGGAACCTACGAACACTGAGCTGGGGTCGACTTTTCGGATCGCTATCCACCATCTGGCTCATGGAGGATACTACTGGTACTATATTTCTCCATCTGGTACTATATTTCTCAATCTGGTACTATATTTCTCCATCTGGTATTATATTTCTGTTATCTGTTCCCAAACAATGTTAAGCATACCCGTCAAGTACACCTGGGAGAGATTGTTCACTGTCCCAAGGTACATTCGTGAAGTGTTCTCGGTACATTCGGGAAATTCGTGTAAAATTGTTTCAAATGCAAAGTTCTACACGGCCCAATATGTATTCTACTAATGTTAGCAGCCCATACCGGTAGTTTGCATATTATGAGCCTTCATATTTCCGGAATTCAATATTAAACTACTATCTAGGTATAACACTTGGACATAAAATTGCTTTTAGTTTCTTTAGATGTAACTGGACACGAATGTGGGCATACGCAAAAGAATTTGGTTCAAGTACTGCTTATCTGACACATGTTACACACCCCGGCTACTATCTTAGATCCGCCATATTGCTATCAACTATGTTTTTTTTTTTTTTCAAATGGGAATAGGTGCAAGTGATACATCAAATTCATGTACTTCTCGGAAATTCACTTGTGTAGTGAGTTTTATCTATCTTGTACGGTTTGCGAGGTATTGCATGTTAAATGTCAGGCACTTCATAAATATTGAACCAAATAGAAACTTGTGCAAGACCCTGTGTGCATTGTGCTAATTGCCGCAGCCCATACAGGAGAATACATATGCCTATGAAACTCTACGAACCAATCCTGTAAGCATAAATATAGCGACAGTAAGCACACTGAATGAAGTTTATGATTGAATTGCGGATATATGAAGGCTCATAAATATGCAAATTACCGATATGGGCCTCTAAAATTTAGTACAATACGCACTGGGCTGTGAAGAACTTTGAATATGAATGAATTTTACATGAATCCTGAGGGAACACTTCACGAATGTACCTTGTCAAGATTCATAACTATCTTCTTATCAAGAAACCCCTTACCGCATGCCATGCCATATATGGCACATTCCCTGTTTTCCACATTAGCTTTTGTGTGATTTATCAAAAGCGCCAAATGACTGTTTCGTCTGCTGTGTGTGATATTGACGTGTATGAATAAGAGATTTTTGGCGTCATCTGGCATGTTCTTTGTGATATTCTGTGTGTGTATTTTTAATACTGATTTTTTTTCGCTGAACGAGAAAAATCATGCAGAAAGGGGTTAAATCTTTTGAATTTTACGACCTACGCTTATGCTGGCTAGGCTAAAGGAGACGGTGATGAGAAATGAATGAAAATGGTGGGGTGGGGGTAGGAATGAAGAAAGTGGAAGGAAACGGGAGAACCCCGAGGAAACCCATGCACTAAGTGTTTGTCCACCACAAAGTTCACTTGGCGCAAATTGGGATCGAACCAGGGACCGCATACACCAGAGGTAAACGCTCTACCACTGAACCACCGCGACCCCTCCTCTTATCAAGAAGAGACAAAGCAAGATTACACACAACCAGTCTGCAGGTTTGCCATAAATTAAAATCCGTGGTTGTTCAATATCTTCATCGTTTACCAAATGATATACTGTATAAGCTAAGAAGTTGAGACTCTCAAATGTGACAATAACAATAACAATTGTGAGGGAGCAAGATTAATTGTTTATCCATGTTCAGTACCAAGGCTACAGGAGACGGAGCTGCGGCTTAAAGTTGGATCCAAGCACTACTGGAATTTGTATCTGAGGAAAGAACACAATTGTGGATTAAATTAGGAATTATGTGTGTAGAAAATGAATGCTTTAATTACGTAGTTTGCCGCAAAAGGAGGACAGGATTAGATTTGATCTACGGTCTGTCTGTTTGCGCCAGCCAGTTTAAAGTTTTAATAACATAAAACTCAAGGAATAAACCCTGTTGAGGTGTGAGTATTCGTTGTTATGCGAAATCAGGCGTGATTCATTACTTGAGCGCTGAGACTTCCTTGTATATGTTAGTAATTGTCTATATGGATATAAAATATCGTATCAGATTTTTCTGTCATATCCACACACAATAAGATAGCAGATTTGCACAGCTTACTTGCTCTATAACAATTATCATTTCAAACATAGTTTCTAACATAATAGTTTTGAATATCTTCTTAATAGTTTTGTCAGTCTACAAGATATCAGTAAAATAAATGTAAAGCATTAAATTCATACTCTCCTGGGTGCAAGGTAATTGCTCTAAAAAATCAATATAGGCCTACCTGTAATTAAAATTAGCAAATTAATAGGCAAAATAGTAGGCCTATTTGTAAAATTCTTTCAAATATACATTTTTGAGGGCCGCAGTGGCTCAGTGATAGAACGTTCACCTCTTGTTGTATCCCTGCTCGGGCAAAGTTAAATTTGTGGTGGGCAAACACCGTGTGCGTGTGTTTTCTGGGAATTCTCCCGTTTCCTCCCAATTTCTTCATTCCACCATTTCATTCCTTTCTCATCATCAACGCCTCCTTTAACTTAGCTGGCATAAAACGTGGGACGTTAAAACTTACATATTTCATTTCTGTTTTTTGCACATTGAAAGCCATAATATTTCATTTGCATATACGAGGGCTATCCAGAAAGTAGATTACGTTTTCGTCTGTGTCCGCTAGGGGCGGGGCTAGCGCGGCCATCTTGGGGTCAGAGCGTTGCGCAGCTCAGTCGGCATCTAGCCGTGCTAGTGAGAGGTTCGTGCTGTGCTCCGTTAAGATACTGTGACGGTTTGAAATGTCTGCGTTAATTGAAAATCCCGCGAGCTGCGAGGTGCGTGCAGTAATAAGGTTTCTGACAGCAAAAAACTGTAAACTGATAGAAATCTATCGGCAGCTGTGTGAAGTGTATGGGGACAACATTATCACTGAAGGTGGAGTGCGACAGTGGGTCATAAGATTTAAAAATGGCCGAACCAATGTTCACGACGAAGATCGAAGTGGGAGACCCAGCAAAGTGACTGCCGAACTTGTCGAAAAAGTCGATGTTAAAGTCCGTGAAAATCGAAAGTTCACAATAACGGAACTTTCTTTGAGTTTTCCACAAATTTCGCGAAGTTTGTTGCACGAAATCATCAGCGAAAAGCTTGGTTACCACAAGTTTTGTGCAAGATGGATTCCAAAAATCTTGACAGAGGACCACAAAAATCAGCGAATGGCTGCAGCGTTGTACTTTTTGGACGCCTACAATAAGGATGGTGACTCTTTACTCGATCGCATCGTTACTGGTGACGAAACATGGGTGAAACACGTGAACTGTGAAACGAAATTGCAATCAATGCAGTGGGGGCACACAGGTTCTCCCCAAAAACCCAAGAAATGCATGCAAACAATGTCGGCAAGGAAGATGATGGCGACTGTTTTTTGGGACAGAAAAGGTGTGATTTTGGTGGACTTCCTGGAAAGAGGCACTACAATAAACGCTCAAAGGTATTGCCAAACTCTGCAAAACCTCAGAAGAGCAATTCAAAACAAGCGCAGAGGAATGTTGAGCTCTAAGATCTTGTTGATTCACGACAACGCCCGGCCCCACACGGCAAATGTCACGCGTGAAGTTCTTGAATCTTTTCAGTGGGAGTTGTTTCCTCATCCGTCGTACAGTCCCGACCTGGCACCGAGCGACTTCCACCTATTCCCAGCAATGAAGAAGTGGCTGGCTATGCAGCGTTTTGATAACGACGAACAGCTGCAAGAAGAGGTAACGAAGTGGTTGAAGTCGCAGGCGGCCGAATTTTTCGACGAAGGAATTTCCAAGCTCGTACATCGCTACGATAAATGCCTTAATTTGAATGGTGACTATGTCGAAAAGTAGTATTTGTGTGTGGCTTTCATCTGTATATAATAAAATTTGTTTCCTATACTTTGTTGATTTTTTATTCCAAAACGTAATCTACTTTCTGGATAGCCCTCGTAATATGTTCTCTATATTGGATTACCAAGTTACCAGAAGGCTGCTGGACTCGTAAATTGAATAAACAAACAATCAAGAAACAAAAGAGTATGTTTTTGTCTTGTTTATCAAAAATAACAAATGATGCATTTAGAACGTATTGGAGAACTACATTTTTGCACTTTTTCTTTCACCTTTACCAAAACATGGTCCTGAGCAACACAAACACAGTTGAATGCAAATTGTATCTTTGGGTATAAATGAGGCGAACACAAAACGAAGGAAGGTTTTATATACGAGATAAAAAAATTGTTGTGTTTGTTTTTGTTTGTGTGCGCGAAAGAGAGAGGTCAAGGGGAAAGAGGTAAAAGCATTGAAAAACTTACCTTTCAACGTTCACTCGTTTACTAAGGGCAGGAATCCTCTCTACAAAATGTAAAGACGAAGAGCAAAAGAGAAGTTATTCGTTTTACCTTTAGTAGTACACAAAGAGGTTTTCCTCTGTTTTGCTTCTGCATTTATACAGAGACATAGAAAGTGAAAAGAGACCTACCGACACAGCAAAGATGTAATCATAAATTTTCATACAATATTTCAAACGAAGCCTGCACGCGCACACATCTACAGAGACCTTTACGGAAAATACTCTTTGCAATCCAGCAATTTCAGTATATACGTATTTCAACAAAGAGCATTTCCTTTATGATGCACTACTGAAACAGAAAATTAGGAACTGCATTCCTCAGAGAAAGAACTGGACATTTAACTCTGAGGAAAATACGGGAAGCGAAAAATCACATGGACACGGCTTTCTCTATCATAAATTGATATAATTTGATATTGAACTATGGACCCCTTAACAAAATTATTTGTAATTTAATGTCCCACAATTGTGCACTGAGGCTAAGGAAGATAGTAATGGTAATAATGAAGGAAATGGTGGAATAAAGAAAGTGGAAGGAAAACGGAAAAGCTCCGAGGAAACCCAAGCGCAAGGTCTTCATTCATCAAACAAAAACCACTTGGCCGAAACTGAGATCAAAACAAGAACCCCACACATTAGAGGTGAGCGCTTTACCACCAAGGCCCCTAGCACCGGTTGTTGTTCAATAGAAAGTCGTTACCAATTTGATACTGTTCAGGAGCGTTTTTCAAGCGGTGGGCAGTGTCTTCGTGATCTGACCTTATTGTCGTCAGTTAAGTATCTGGCAAACGATTAAAAAGATGGCACATGCTAAAGCTGTGTCATATAGAGCACTTTATTGTGCAGTTGCGTGTATGTAGAAGACAACGGCCTATTCTGGGTCAATCAATGCCAAGTGATCGAGAAAAAAAATTGCTGCTCGACCATTTCAAAAAAATCTGATTTTTAAAACGAATGTTTATACTATATCAGGGTACTTCAAAACTAGAATTAATTATTTTTTAAAACATCTCATAGTGACAAAGCTTCTCCCGCCATTTTACGTTTTCTTGATTCCAGGCGTTTACGTTGTTTTGAATATTTTAGCATGTATTTGTCCTACCAAATTGAAACTTGCTGGGCGTGTCCAACTTGTACAGAACTAAAACGTTGTCCTCTTAACATTTTTGCCTAAAACCACCTGAAAGGGGTAAAATCAAGGCCTACAGTAGCAACATTTTTGGTCATTGAAGACATGTTTAGGGAGAGGAATCAACTGACGTAGAGGTTTGAATTTGTGTGTGCATGTAGTTTGGGGTCATACGTTTATACTAAAAAAATTGCAAACCTATAGCTGCTCCCAAAGGCCTGAAAAAATATCGTAAAGTTGTGGAATTATGCCAATTTGGCATATTACACTGTCCAATATCTCCAATGGGCCTGGATAAATAATCTGAAATTTTGGGAATAGTTACTCCTTTAGTGTAACATTACACACAACAAACCGCGTTTTGTGTTTTTGAACAGAAGGGGGTCAAAGTATTAAGGAATGACGTCATACTCTAGAAGGTGTTTTGTTCACAAATTCAACTGGAAATTCGTTGTTGTGAAGTAAAATAAAATAGGATGAATTTATTTCTCACCAGTCCTAGCTACTCCAGTCAAGGCTTTCAAGCTTTCTTTCCTCTAGTTGTGGCTCACTGTCTTATCACCCACAGCATGACTGGTGAAGAAAGCTGCTATCACCAGAAGGCGAGAAATGTCAATATGCACATTTGAAAAAAAGTCCGTAAGTACTCATTGTTGTTTGCTACATCAATAATATTCAAACATGATTATGTTTGTTTTAACTGTCAACTCATGGAGGAAACTGTTTTCCTTTCGTTTGATATACATTCCCCAGTCAGTGAACACTCACTCACTGTAAATACTGACTGTGGAATGTAGATCAAACGAAAGGAGAACAGTCTCTTGCATGAGTTGATAGTTAAAACAACAACAAACAGAACTGAATATCATTGAAATAGCAAGCATCAAGAGAAATGATTACTTACGGACTTTTTGCCAAGCATGCATTTTGACTTTTCTCCTCTTCTCCTGATAGAGGCATTCTTCACAAGTCCTGCTGTGGGTGATAAGACAGTGAGTCACAACTACAGGAAAGAAAGGAGCATGAGAGCCTTAACTGGACTAGCCATTCATACTACTTTATTTACTTCACAACAACGAATTTCCAGTTAAATTTGTTAACAAAACATCTCCTAGAGTATGACGTCATTCATTAATACTTTGACCCCCTTCTGCTCAAAAACACAAGACGCGGTTTGTTGTATGTTATGGCATGCTAAAGGAGTAACTATTCCCAAAATTTCAAATTATTTATCCAGGCCCATTTGAGGTATTGAACAGTAAAATATGCCAAATTGGCATAATTCCAAATTTTACGATATTTTTTCAGACCTTTGGAAGCAGCTAAAGGTCTGCAAATTTTTTAGTACAAACGTATGAGCCCGGACTACATGCACACACAGATTCAGACCTCTACGTCAGTTGCTTCCTGTTCCCAAATATGTCTTCAATGTCCAAAAATGTTGCTACTGTAGGCCCTGATTTAACCTCTTTCAAGTGGTTTTAGGCAAACATGTTAAGAGGACAAAGTTTAGCTCTGCACAAGTTGGACACGCCCAGCAAGTTTCAATTTGGTAGGACAAATATATGCTGAGATATTAAAAACAACGTAGCCTTAAAAAACCGAGAAAATGCAAAATGGCGGGAGAAGCTGCGTCACTACGAGATGTTTTAAAAATAATTAATTGGGATTTTGAAGTACCCTGATATAGTATTAACATTCATGAAAAAATTAGTTTTTTGGAAATGGCCGAGCGCCACATGCTTGATCACTTAGAATGCATTGGCTGTTCTACGTTTCGGAGTTATGGTTTGTGTTTGGTTATGGTAGTATCAAAGGACTACCTATGGCTTGACCCTAATTAGTGCCTTTCAAACTGCGTAACAAGTTGATCCGACGGTGAATGTTAGCTTGTATATTGGAAAGGTGGGCGTTCCAAGAGAGATGTTTGTCGGCAGTGACACAAGGTACTTCACACTATTTTATAACGGTATTGGCGAGCCTAGTAATGTAAGATGTAAACGTTCCGAATTTCGTGCTAAGCAGTACTTGTTGACTTTAAGTCTAAATAACGTCATTTGTATTTTAGATGTATTTAATTTAAGTTTCCATTTGACACACCTGCTGTCAAGTTTATCAATTGCTGGTTGCAATCCTGCGGTAATTCGATCTACGAGGAACATAAAGTGAGATATACCATCAGCATGTGTCATCAGTAAACTGAAATGCATAAATTGTGGTTTTAGTATTGGCACATCAGCAATATATAGGATGTATAAACAGTGATGACAAAACAGAATCTTGAGGTACTCCGGCTCGTGGGATGAATTGATGTGATTGTGCTTGATTTATTTGTATGAAAGCTGAGCGATTGTGAAGAAAATTGGCTATAAGTCGAACGTATGATAATGGTAGAATCCGAAGTAATTTGAAGAGAAGTCCTTGGTGCCAGACTTTGCGCGCTTAATAGCGAAGGAAATAACAAGGACAGATGGCAGCCGTTTATTGAAATGGTTAACAAGATAGCTTGATAGTTTCAACAGTTGATCAGTAGTGCTAAATGACGGTCTAAAGACTCTATGTTGAAAGAAGATAAGAGTGAACAAGGGGGTTGGAATGGAGTCGCTTTTGCCAGGATTCGTTCCAATGCCTTGGTAAGACTGATTGGCCGATAAGAGGCGATAGTACTGAATTCTTATAAGGTTTTAAGAAAACGACGATTTTAGCAAGCTTCCATCAAGTAGGAAAAAATCCAATGATGAGTGTAGCCGTATATAACATAGCAAGAAAAACATGAAAAGCTGTTTGTGCCTGTCGAAATTACTTATGAAGTAACTAACATAATCACTATTTAACATAAATTTTAAATGTCATAGTTACAGAGATATAACCTGTAATGATGACGTTTAGAATTTATGTTAGGTGGTGTTTCTTAGCAATCAGTGAGATATAATTCGTGCTAATGTGTTATATACCCAGTGGCGGATCTAGAAGGTAGAAACGGGGGAGGAGCAACCAGAACCCAGACTATGATATATATATATATATATATATATATATATATATATATATATATATATATATATATATATATATATATATATATATATATATACAGGGTGGGCCATTTTAATTAATCCACGGAAATATCTGAAAAATGATAAAACATAGAAGAAATGTTTCAAGTACACGTTATACATTGCTAAGGGGGAAACCCAATTCCGCCAAAAGTACCCCTCTCCGCCCCCCCTAAACGGGGATTACGGGGGGTAACTTTGAAATGTCAAATGGGAACATAGGTCGAGTAATACCTCGTTCGAAAGGTCTTGGAAAACTAAGTAACGCTGTACCAAAAGATGTTTCATATTGTTCACCGGTTTCAAAATGGCCGCCATAATATGGTTCGGAAACTCCAGTACCTGTAGTGTGAAAACCATGGAAGGTAAATGAATGGAACAAAATTGAAATACGTAAATATCATAGGGCATATCGAACGGTGTGGTCCCTGTGATCCCAGTGGCCTCCCTAAAGGGGTCTTGGGGGCTAACTTCAAAATTTCAAATAGTAACATGAGTCGAGTGGTACCTCGTTCGATAAATCTTGCAAAATCTAACATATTGCAGGAGAAAACGATTGATGTGAAATGGCAGTGTTCTCAAAAGGCCGCCGAAACATAGTATCCGTGTCAGAGAAAAGGTTTAGTACCCGTAATATGAAAGCGATTGGAGATAAATCAACAAAAGAAAAACTGGAGTAGTTAACTGACGTAAGGTGTTGTCGGGGTGAGTCCAACTGAAAGGTATACGGGGCCAACTTGAAAATATCAAATAGCAGCTTGAAGCGAGTAACATCACGTTACATAGACAAATTAATATCAAACAGCTTCTGTAAGAAAATTTTCGACATGAGACACCGTTTTCAAAATGATCGCAAAGACATGGTGACTGTGTCTAAGAAAACGTCTAGTGCCCATAGTATGAATACGGTTAGACATAAATGAAAATAACGAAAATTAAATAGAAAAACCACGGAGGCGTTCCAAGGCTCGAGAATAATACAACATAGATAAAAATATTAGAGTAAAATTGCCATAATGTATAAAGAGAAATCCAAGTCCTGCAAAATAATCTCTCCCTGCGCTCTGTATGTGAGTGGGGTGGAAAGTAAAGTGAAAGTTCGAACGAGAACTCTACTTTAATTCGTAAATTAAGGCTAACCTTACAAATAGGTATGGTGTGGTTGAAACATTTGTTTGTAAGGATGACGCTGTAGTGACTAAAAAAAGAGAAACTTTTATGCAATGCATGCTGGTTATTCAGAAAGCATTTCTGGGATATACGTACACACCGTTTCGTCCCTCAAGCTCACAATATGACATGAATGCTAATAGTTAATCAAAATGTAACTGTGGCCATCCGCGTTAACTTAGTGCACCAATCCTCTATGCATGAAGTCTGCCTTCCAAACAGCATTGGGTAGGTCAAGCGTACGCCCGAACCGTTGTCCGGTCGGACATTGAAATTTTGAAGTTAGCCCACAAGACCCCTTCAGGGAAGCCACTGGGATCACAGGGATTACATCATTCAATATGCCCTATGATATTTACGTATTTCAATTTTGTTCCATTCATTTACCTTCCATGGTTTTCATACTACGGGTACTGGAGTTTCCGAACCATATCATGGCGGCCATTTTGAAACTGGTGCACAATATGAAACATCTTTTGGTACAGCGTTACTTAGTTTTTGAAGACCTTTCGAACGAGGTGTTACTCGACCCATGTTCCCATTTGACATTTCAAAGTTATCCCCCGTTACCCCCATTTACGGGGGGGCGGAGAGGGGAACTTTTGGCGGAATTGGTTTTCCCCCTTATAACGTGTACTTCAAAAATTTCTTCTATGTTTTATCGTTTTTCAGATATTTCCGTGGATTAATTAAAATGGCCCACCCTGTATATATATATATATATATATATATATATATATATATATATATATATATATATATGAGATTTAAAAAAAACAGGGGGCTAGGTCCCCTATCCTCGGGCTAGATTCGCTCCTGTACAAATGTTCAAGTAAAGCGAAAACTAAAGTGATTTAAATTACCATGTATTAAAATAAAAACAATTAAAATAATATGTTCTTTCAGATACTAGCTAGGTATATGAATTAAAATATTAGTAACTTGAATTATGATAGATAACAATCTTTTGTGTGATATGAGTATGAAATTAAATATTTTTTTGAAAAGTTAGTAATAATTATAATCTTGAAATATGCTTGGGTTAAATAAATCTAGGAGGAAAATAAGTTTATATTTGTTGTTGTGAGAAACTTGAGTTATGTTCATGCATATATTATATATGAATTTTTTAGCATTACAAATTAAAAAAACCTTTTTGTCTATTTTTTTAAAATCCCTCTTCCTTTCAGAACGTGTTGGAAAGAAGAGGAAGTAACGTGTTTGTGTTTATAAATTTCTTTGTTAAGAAAGAAAAAAATTAACTTGAAGGAACTGGTTAAAACGCTAAAGGAAAAATAATTTTAAAAAATAAGAAGTTTATTCATCCATTTGAAAGTTACAGTCTTCAAAATCATATTACAAGAATTATTTTTTCGTATAATATGTTTTGTTCACAACTAACATCACAGTTTGTTATGGAAAGGGCAAAATGAATAATGGAAAATTGAAAAAATAAAGATGTTTCGTAACGTTTTTCCTGCTGAGAATGTTCTCTCAAGGAGAAAAACAAACAATGTCATATAACGATAAATTTTACATTATTCTATTACTATTATTATATAAAATGTTTATTTTAATGAGGAAATAAAATAATGTTTTTGTTTATGAGGAAATAAAATATTGTTTTCCTTCGTGGAACGGGGTTAAATTCCATCGATTCTCTTGCAGTAACGTTGTTTTCTTTGCTAGCTCATAGTAGCCAAGCTAAACAAATAAAAATGTTTTCCGTGAGTATGGTTACATCTGACTGAAGCCAAGCTAAACACTAGACAGTAATACTATGCTATACTTTATCTTTTTACCCGACTACAGCCATGCTAGAGTAGATGGTATTGTTTATGATGTGCATAACGTAAAGTTTTCTCTGTGTATAGTGTAGAGTAAAATACGGCACACGGGAGATTGGACTTTCTCATCACCTTTCATTACAAAAAGTCTCCTCTTCAATACAATATATTATAAATAAGCAAAGTTCCCGCAATTATGTAGAGTAAATGAATGGAATTCAATGACCATGCGTCTTATGTTAGGGCTTGTTGGTAAAGTGACTCTCGGTGACCGTGCGTCTTAGAGAAATAATAAAAGTTTGGTTATTACGTACATCTCAATGATCAGGCGTCTTAGAGAAATAATAAAAGTTTGGTGATTACGTACATCTCAATGATCAGGCGTCTTAGAGAAATAATAAAAGTTTGGTGATTACATACATCTCAATGATCAGGCGTCTTAGAGAAATACTAAAAGTTTGGTGATTACGTGCATCTTAATGATCAGGCGTCTTAGACATAAAAAGGAGCTTAATGACCAGATGTCTTAGTGCATGTAGGAAAGGTACCCTCATTGACCAGGCGTCTTAGAGAGGTGTAAGATGCTCCCAGTGACTAGGAGCCTTAGGGAGTTGGCAGTTTAATCAACCGGCAGAGATTGATACTTAATACGGAAATACGGAAATAAATTAGGGATAAAGAGGGCCCCTTAGCAAGAAAGCTCCCCCCTTGAGTGATGCACCAACCTATATCTACGTGCACCTCCTACATGCAGTTAGATATCTAAAGCAGCATGTCGAATGTTGTGTCGCGCAGCGGTTTTTATCCTAAGAGCGCGTGAAGAATTTCTCACCTCACCATTGGCTTGGGTAGTAGGAGGAAAACCCCCGGAAGCGCATAGAGTCCAGGGAAACCCGCTTTATCGGTTATACACATGCTCAAGTTATTTACATGGTAAACCACACAAAGAAGGGGTGGGGAAAACATATAAAAAGCATATTTTACTGTGTAATATTTCAACCTTTAAAAGCTGGGTGTGATTTTAATATATTAGATGTCTGTAGTTTGGTAGGCTAGTTTGGTTAGTGTTATGTGATGTTTTTTAGCATGCAATTTGGGCTTCTTCTCTTCCGCTTGATCCCGTTGCTGCCTGGTTTGGATTTTGTCTTGGTCGGTTTCTTCTTCTCTCTCCTTTGCTTTGGATCAATGTGTTCTGGATCTGGGATATACATATATCCGTTTGAACTGGTGTGCATTTAGGATTTTCAGTGAGGCAATTTTGATATCTCTAGCTAGTTGTCTGCTGGTTTCTTGGTTTTTAGCATTGGTTAGTAGGCTGGACACCTACACTATGATCCTATTTGTGGCTTCTTTGATGGTTTCATTAACATATTGTTTGACGTGTTCTGGTACTTGTTCTGGTCTCTGCTGTTGTAGTTCTTTGACTAGTTGTCTTGTCTTCTGTTTTTCTTGTGGTTTATGTGTCACATTTTGCTGATTCTGATGTTGGCTTTCCACGGTGTGCTTCTTTGTGAAGATTGTCCTTGTTTGCTGTAGAGGCTCTGCATGACGAGGCCGTTTGGAGCAGCTACCACTTCCGGTCCGATGTCCGTCCCTAGCACAAGTTGTGCAGAACATTCTTGAAATAGGTCTGTTGCAGGTGTTACTATGTGCTTCCCAGCAAAGGAAACAAACTCTTTTTTTGTTGCACTGTTGCCTACGGTGCCCATACTGGTAACAGTTCCAGCATGGGGCTGGTCTTGCCTGTACTTTGGATTCTTCTACTCTTCTATTCTTCAGTCTCTTTATGTGTATTTCATGCATTATGAGAAAATGGATCTGCTCTGGATTTGTTGTGAAGACCCGTAGTAGCGGGAGAGGCCCATCTGCTGATTGTATTCTTATTATGTTCGAGAATGCAATGTTCTGTTTGCGTAACTCTACTTTGATTGGTTCTAAATCATCTAGTAAATCATTATCTTATGTAATAAATCATCTTTTATTACATAAGTAAACGTTGGAGCTTTCGGCTTCTGTTTGCAATTGGGACCATTGCTTCTTTTCTCTTCTGGACCTTGAAAGGGCCAGTTCTCCTGACTTTCTGGTTGAGCTGTCTTTCTTCTTCTGGATTTTTACTTCTTTGAAGCTCCAGCTTCTTCGTCTTTTTCATTGTGGCTCTGAAAAGGGCCATCTTCTCTGTTTCTGCTCTCGGTGGGGATAGAGTTTTCTGCTCGCAGTGCTTTTGTAGGAAATTTTCTGTTAAAAGCATCGAGTTTCTCTTTAAAAGCCGGGCTAGCATACAAGTCTTCCTTCTTCTGTCGTAGCTGACCCTCTGCTTGGTTTCTCACCTGTGTTTGGTCACTCTCTTTGTGTGCTGGTTGGTTTCTCACCTGTGAGGTTCCCTCCTGTGTGAGTGTAGTTCCGTGGCTCTGGAAAGGGCCACTTTCTTCCTTTTCTTCTTCAGAGAACGGCATATCCTCCCCATTGTTGATCACGCAGTGGACACCAAAATCTCCGTGGTTGAGCTCTCGAACAAGCTGAGAGGGAAAGTTTATCATAAATATTCTTTTACTGACTTGGGTTACTTCCATCCGGGAGCGTCCATTTTCTTCTTTATCTGGCTGATGACATCTTCTTAGGGCTGAAATCTGTGGCCAACGGAGTACATCACCAAGGGTAGAAGTTTACTCTGCTCATTCTCTGGTTCAGCTATAACGGTTTCATCTGGTTCCGGATGCTGTGGCTCCTCTTGGCTTCTGTGCTGTGAGGTTATGTTTTGTCTCTATGCGAACTAAAAAGAATAATACTGAGTTCCTGTCAGCCGACTATCGGCAAAGCCTGTTCAACCTATAGGGCCAGTACGAATCTTGGTCCGCGATAGGGGTCCAGCCGACAGTAAAACAATGACTACGAGAGAAAGCAGTGTGTGTAGGTCAATGTTGTGTTACTGAGTTCCTTATTGCGTAAATCTTCTCTCAGCCCATCTGAAAAGACTGGCCGCTGAGTCTCTTCTCTAAAATAACTCCTTCAGTTGGCACCGTTAGGTTTCCGGAGTATTAATACTGCAGGCCCTCTGATCTCGAAGTTCTAGAACGACAAAATCTTCAACCGCTATCTTCTCTCTGCGCTCACTACTCCTGGGCTGGAGAACGACGATCCTGATGATACTTCCTAAGGTGTGCTAAATGGGCTCGCCTCTTTTATACCAAACAGCTGGCCTCTGCGTCACTTGTCGAATGTTGGCGATGATGGACAAGGTCTACTTTGTTGCTGTCATCTGTAGTGTGTTCCTTTACTTCGAGCACATAAATTAAAAACACATCGTTACATTCATCGTGGTGTGAAGATATGTGGAACCTTACGATATTTTATTTGGATGCACCCGAACCGAATTGATGGTAGGGTTTTCAGCGTGATTACATCAGTTGTTACAATTATTATTAGGCGATTACATCAAGCAAAATAGACAATAATGTATTTTGTTACCTGACTACAGCCAAGCTAAATAGATAATAATGTTTTTTTTATTTGTATGTAAGCCTAAGTATGGTTTTAATTTAAATTTTCCACGTAGAACTTAAACAGTTTGATAAAATGTGATTAATGATGTATCAAAAAGTCCATCGTAAATCCAAAAACATAAGTTATATTGTGTCTCCAAAATTATAATATGGGAAAGGATACTTGTCATTATATCAAAACGCGTAAGTGAAACTTTTTTGTGTAAGATATATACGATAAAAATAATTATGAAAATGACGAAAGCAAGAGAAATTGAAGTAAAACATTGAAAAAAGAAAGTAAAACATTTTAATATTTTTTGCTACTTAAGGATATTGTTAGTGAACATCTTAAATGTAAACGGAAAATAAAAGAAAAGATGGGTATAGCTTAAGATTCTTTTAGAAAGAAGAAAAGTATATTTTGTTTGTTGAATAAGGAGTTATGATCCATCAAAAGTTTCCTAAGGTGCGTTGTGCTGTAATAAGCAGAAATGTGGATATTAGGAAAGAAACGAAAAACTGGTAGGGGCTTTGGAAATGGGTGGGAAAGAAATGGCGGGAATTACCTAAACTGGCTGGAAACCAATGAGGAAGAGTTAGTATGGGGGGAAAGAATAATATTGGAAGTCATATAATCATTCTATCAGGCCTTGTTTCAACACAACAACACACTGATCAAAGCTATGTGATAATAACATAAAACACAATCACGTAACAGTTTCAACACAATAACTGTGTCTTGATCAGACTTCTATTCCTTCTGGCTGTTTGGGAGTTGGTCACCTCTTGTATGCTTTCCTGATATCAACTTGTAATTAGTCTTCGCCCTTCATTAAAGAGTGACACTTGTGTTATTCACTTGAACTTGTACAGCTGCACACTTTTGCAATTAAAAATATACTTTCTTGCTGGATACATTCTTGTCCTCTAATTATCCTTGTTATGTTCCCTTATTAATTTGTTCTCTTTCTTTCTTTTTCCGTTTCCTTTCTTCTTCTTTAAATAGGATCTTCTGCCATTTTTTATTTATTGCGAATCCTGCATTCCAATTCATTACCTTGTCTCTTGCCTTCATAATTCCCCTGGCTTCTTTCCAATCACTCACCAATGTCCTATTCTCTGCTTCTATGATCTCTGCTCCTTCCCACGCTGGTTTGTCTCTTTCTGATGCTAAGAGAACAGGGCATTGGTGAAAAGAAATTGAATTCTGAGAGACATGATAGAAAGTGTGATGAAAGAAAATTAGGAAAGGAGAATTGTCGACGGTTCAAAGAGGGAAGTAGAGCTGGTTAGGATGTTGTTTGGGGAAAATACTGTATATTGAATAACATGATAAAAGGTAATAGGGAGAAAACGAGAGGAGGAGAAAAGAATAATATTCGAAGTAACTAAAAAGAGGAAGAAACTGATTAAGGGGTTGTTTAAGAAGAAATTGTATTCTGAGAGACAGGATAGAAGGTAGTGGTAAAGAAAAGTAGGAAGGAAGAAAATATTGTAGATAATTATATAGAGGAAATGAAGTTAGGACATTCTTTGAGAAGAAATTGTACTCTGAGGAACGAGATAGAAGGAATGGTGTAAGGAAAGAAAGGTAATGAGAAAGGAATAGTATTGGATGTAATTAAAAAAGAGGCAAAATTATGGTTAAGGCACTAATTTGAGAAGAAATTCTATTCTGAGGGACAAGATGACAAGATGTAGTAAAAGAAAAGTAAGGAAAAAAGAAAATAATAATAATGAAGATAAATAAAAAAGAAATAGAAGCTGATTACGATACTGTTTTAGAAGTAATTGTATTCTGTGGGATATGATAGAAGGAAAGGAGAGGAGTTTGAAAGTGTTTGAAAAGAAATTGTATTTGAAGGGATATAATAAAAGATGTGGTTGAAGGAAAAACAATATTGGAGATAATTGAAAACAATAAATATAAATTACTTAGGACCTTTTTTGAGAAGAAATTCTATTCCAACGAACATCGCGTAAGGTATGATAGAAGTCGAAGGAGAAAGAGGAAAGGCGTGAGTATTGTGTGAGAAGTTGTGTTTTAAGGAACGTGATAAAAGTTATGGTAAAAGGTGAAAGGGGGATAGTGAGAAAGTACTATAATTAAAAACTAGTACAGCGTTTGTTCGTAAAGTAATGAGACTGGCTGCCACCTAGCGTTCCAGAGCCAGCAGCGGGCTTCCCGGTGGGGGATTTGTGGCAGAAGTCTATGCTAAGCAACGCACTGGGCGTCGGTCGCGTCCGAGCTCTGACGCAGTGAGGACGCGTGGCGCAAAAGCTGTTTTTGAGTTTTTGTCACGGCAGAAAAATGGAGCTTTCGCTGGAGCAGCGCTACGCGATTAAAATTTGCTTTTTCCTAGGCAAAACCACTTCCGAGATGCTTGCCTTGGACAAGAAGGGTTACAGAGACGACACCCTGTCAAGGGCCAGCTTTTTTCGTTGGTTCAGCGAGTTCAAGAATTGTCGGAAGGCAGTTGAAGACATGGAGCGATCTGGACGCCCTTCAACGAGTAGTTTGGTCAAAAATGTGGCCAAAGTGAAAATTCTCCTGAACTCCAACGTCCTTCGAGTGTAAGATTAACCACAGAAAACCTCAACATGTGCAAAACAAGAGCTCACACCTTTTTGTGACCACCTACCTGGCCCGGATAGGGATTGCAACCTTTCCGCAGCCACCGTACAGCCCGATGTGAGCCCACCAGACCTTTTTCTGTTCCCGAAGCTTAAGAGAAACCTGAAAGGTCGCCTTTTTCGACGATGTTTCCGCCATCCAACGGGCTGTCACAGAGTGTGTGAAAGAGGGTCCGACAGCTGACTTCCAGCGTCTTTGTAAGCCTTTGCAGCGTAGGAATCGCGTTGGCAGCGGTGTATTGACGCCTAAAGAGACTATTTTAAAGTATTTTATCAATATACACCGATCGCATTAATAAATTCTTTTTACCAGACACAGTTGCATTTCTTTACGGACAAATCCTGTATATCAAGATGAAAAGAACTGTGGTGCATGGAAAGTCCATACTTTGCAGCCTGTGATCTTCTAGTAATGTCAGAAAACACAAATAGCGATGATGCCGAAATGTATTTTGAAACAACACAAAAGGAGGTAAACAATTTATTATTAATCCTTCTTCAGGAGTATCCTCCTCTTGCGTCATAATTGTTTATTTGTATTGCCGTTCTCTCTTCTGAATTCGCAGGTATTATCTCTGACAAACTACAGATGAAGGGTCTTGAGGTCGACACAAAACACTAAATCTAAATTGTACAGACCCTGGATTTCTCACGGGAACTCCTAAACTAAGTTCCCTCGGGAATTCTCAGATATATATATACCTACAACCTCCTCCCACTTCTGTTAACGATTGCTCCTTGTTCGTTACTCGTAGCCATTAGTTCTGACGCGGTTGCTACAAACTGATAAATATATTCACTTCCAAAAAAGAAAAGTATTCGGTTACTTTTTCTCTCATGCAAGAATTATCCTTCTACCAAATGACCCTTGAACTTTAAGCTGGGCGGGGTCTCTTCTGTGAGAACGGTTTTAGAAGAAAAGGCCAAATTTATTGATTCAATATGGTTGTGAATACCATCTGAAAATGTTCCCCAGAGTGTTGGAGTAATTCACTTAAATTTTTAAATTTCTTCACGAGAACTTTTTTTCTTCTTTTTTGTTTGTAGCTGTTCATCAAATCAACAGTTAATATGCAAAAAAAAAAAAAATGCTTAATGTTCTCTCGAAAACAAAAGAGGTAACGTGGAAAGAAAAACAGAATTGTCAGAACGCTTACAGCCAAAACAATTTTTTCCATCTCTTGCGAAAGTTAATGTAATTTTAATATTTTTTATTTTATTTTTTCTTTTATTAAAAACTAATTAAACATGAATACAAGTAGTTAATCGCTACTTGTTTCGTTCTCTAATAGCGAATACAATTATTAATTATTCGATAATACCAGTAATGTGGATACATAACTTCTAGGTAAACAGGTATGTATTTTTCAAAAATGAAATCGACGTTGTCTTTCCTATCATAACGGGTAAAAAATGAATACTGGTCTCGGTAGTATAGGTGTTAGTATCCCCGCCTCTCACGCAGGAGACCGGAGTTCGATTTCCCACTGGGAGTCATGAAATCTAACTTATTAAAATAATTACTTTGCGGTATGTCTAGTGGTATTTGTGTAATCGTGGTAGTATAGTCATAGTACTATTAGTATGGCACCAGTCGAGTTCTTGGTGCCTGGTGGGTGACCTGGAGCAAAGGCTGCAATTCTCGACTCTTCAATTGGTCAGGTTGAAGCAATTGGATATGTGCTGTTCCCTCACGACCGGAATTGAAGTGATCCTCCGTGAACTCTTTTGGCTGACGAATTCAATTCTTCTCTCTACAATTAACTGACGTCTAGGGAGAATTTGATTTTCTACTCCAATGAAGAGTACAGCATATTAAAAGCTTGGAGAGTTTGAACAGAATCATGATGGCTGGATCGAATGTGGCACTCCAGTGTCGAGATTAAAAGTCCTTTCGCTTGCTTCCCGAACATCCCGACGTGTCTGACTACGTCATTTTTGTAGCAGATTCTGCCCTCGTTTACTTAACGCCAGGATGATTTTCGCTTTTGGCCTATATGCTATGTTGGAAGTATAGAAGAAGCTGGCTCACAGCGGTAGAACGATCACCTCGGGTGCATAGGATCCCTGAAATCTTTAAGTTTTACGTCCCACAATTATGCGGACTAGGGTAAAGGAGACGGTGATGATCAAAAATGAATGAAAATGGTGGAATGAAGAAAGTGCGAGGAAACGGAAGAACCTCGAGAAAACCCACGCACATGTTGTTTGTCCACCACAAAGTTCACTTGGTGCGAGCTGGGATAGAAACAGGGACCTGATGCACCAGAGGTGAACGCTCTACCACTGAGCCACCGCGGCCCCATGGGGTCCCTGGTTCTAACCCTTTCCAAGTAAACTTGTGGTGAACAACATCGTGTTCGTGAGCTTACCCAGGATACTCTTGCTTCCTGCCACATTTCCATTCCACTATTTATTCCCTCATCATTCATCCGTCTCCCTTAATCATCCGCCTCCCTTAGCCTAACAAGCCCAATCGTGGGACGTTAAACTAAAATATTTCATTCAATTTTTTCCCACCCAATCAATCTACTAATTACAACACCCAATTAAAATACATGTAGATATCACAAAACTATAGACAAAATAATGATAATTTAAATGTATTAAAAGAAAATTTAACTTTGAATATTCTTGTTCCAAATACACTTTCGTAATGGGAATATAACAACCAGGGCTGTACGTATTTATTGCTGTAAAAACGAACTGCAATTCTTGCAATAGAATAAAATGGGTATAGCAATGAATGATATCATCGATCATGTAGAGTGTAATGTTATCAGAAGTCCCTAAGTACTAAAAGCTAGCGGAGCAGAGAGAATGCTATTTAGCAGATATGTTTCTTAAAAACTGATGTGTACACAACATATGGAACGAACATGGAAATGCACTTTACATCAGTCAACAGAGATATGTTAGCTTTATATTCCCAGCGATAGTGCGTAAGAAGAGGACGTTTTCAAAACAGTCCATCGTATAGTTAACAACACATTATGTTTATTACGTTTGTTGACCAATCATTAGTCTTTATTTTAGTGGACACATGTTACAAGGATCTGCAAACACACAAAATAAGTTTTAGAAAGAAGAAAAAAAGTTGAGAATTCTCTAAAAGCATTGCCAGAATGAACTTAAAAAGAATGATTTTTTCTTATTATCTTCTACAGGCTTTATACCAATTGTTCTATGTACGTTTTTTTTATTATTATACTCATTAAACAATTCTTGAAATATATCTATGCATTTATAATTTCCTTGAGTACTCAATTTTTTTCCACACGTTTCGTTTAAGAGTCCTCTTAAAACGTTCTACAACGTGTTTTTCGAAGACATGCTCAAAATGGAGGGATCAAAATTCAAAAATTCGCAAAATATCATCTCTCTATGACTTACGGTTCCAGAGATATGAATCCTTAAATCTCCCGAAATTCGAACTTTTTTTGGCCAATATCTGGGGAACGGTGGATAGTTGGTCAGTGGTCATCGGTTACTATTTGGTACTAAAATGTTCACCATTCTCTTAGATATTTATCAACACTAATAGGATCTCTGTGTGACTTATGCTTCCCGAGATATGGCTCCTTACATCTCACGAAATCCGAACTTTTTTCGCCAATACCTATAGAACGGTCGCCAGTTGGCCAGTGACCACCGATTATTATTTTGTACTAAAATGTTCACCATTCTCTTAGGTATTGATCAACAACAATATAATCTCTCTATGGCTTACGGTTCTCGAGATATGACTCCTTAAATTTCCCGAAATCGGAACTTTTTTCGGAATTTCCCAAAATCGAAACGGTAAGAGTGACGCAAAAATTTCATAGATAGTTTTCGATTCTCTATCGAATGGATGGCTTAAAATTGAAAAATTCGCAAATAACAGACGCACAGACATAGAAATTTAGTAATAAACCTTCTAAGTTCGTTGAAATTATCGAAAGTCTCTCTCTAAGTTACCTTGCATTTCCTACTATGTTTCTCACGAATACATTTTCAATATTACAAAATGCAATAGTCTTGTAATTAGTTAGTGGAATACGTAACAGCGTTTTATCTCTAAACTCCGATACAGAGGTCCAAATCGAGTGGTACTTACAATTGGTTTTGTAAGGTGCGAGGTGTGAAAGTGATATTGTTTGTTCTTTGATAGTATCCCATACTGGTAGAGATAAGTCGAAAATTGAAAATGAAATCTTTCACGGTTTAACGTCTCACGATTATGCCCCTTATGCTAAGGGAGATGGGTTACTAAGGCAAGTGAGTGATGATGAAAAAATCAGTGGAATGCGAATGTAGGAGGAAATGGTAGTACCTCCGAGAAAACTCACGGACACGATATTGTCCACCACTTGGCCTCGGATCGATCTAGGGACCTCAGGCATCAGAGGTAGCGCTCTACCACTGAGCTACCATGCCCTCAAATCGAAAATAGAGTTAGCCTAGTAATTCGATGGAAGCAAATATTAGTCAAAAATCAACAACGGTAAAATAAAGCTTTTTTTTTCTCAAAGTCAGTGAAGATAGAAAAATAATATCTAGTATGGCATACATAGAAGATTTTTAAAAAGTTCGTATACTTTTATGTTTTTTTTAAAAGAAAAAGATGTATGGCCTTTTCATATATAAGATTAAGTTTGGGCAAAGCAAGGAGAGGTACCACGGGCGTCGTTAGCGAGGGGGTCGGGGGGACGCGTCCCCCAGATTTTAGTCAAATATATTTAAAAAAAAACTATACTACTTTGTATATGTAACTTTTGTCGGAAACATGATTTTGATTTTGATTCATCCGACCCCTCCCCCAGATTTAAAAAGCTAACGACGCCAGTGGGGGAACATGAAAAGAGTAACCCAGGGTACTATTTGTAAAAAGAAAAAAATGATAACATTTCGGTATTCACGGCACAGTAAAAAATATAAACGTTTTATTTTGCTGATTAGTTACAGGGTACAGGGTGGAGTACAGGAAACGCATGTGTTTTTAAACCACTAGTACTTGGCGATGAGTAGGGGTATTGATTTGGAGTGACCGTTGGTTGACAGCTCAGACAATCAGTTTCAGTCACTATGAAGCGTTAGGGCGTAGAGTACTGTGTGTTTGCTGTCGAACAGTTCTGTAGAAATAATGATTTTTTGGCTTAATGGACGCTATTCTTACGGAAGCTGCAGATGTCCCAGTATTCATGAGTGATGAAGTCCATTTCCATCTGGATGATTATGTTAATGTACAGAACTGTCGGTACTGAGCGTTGGAGAACCGTCAGAAAATTGAAGTTTTGCCGAACGAAATGTTGGAGAGAGCCTGTGCGTAACTCTCTGGAGAGGATCCAAATTTGTGTCCGGCAAAAATGACGTGATCTTAACATTTTTTTCCGAACCTAATTACAGTAAGGTATGTAGACTCAAAAATGAAATAAAAGTAGTATTACTGAATGCAAGATTTAAAAAAAAAACTAGGTATGAGCTATTCAACAGTAAAAAATATGCGTTTCCTCTGCTCCACCCTGTATATCAGATACTTTACGACAAAAGTTCTAAACGTAAAAAAAAAAAAAAAAAAAAAAAAAAAAAAAAAATAGGAGAATCGCTCTTGTTTGGAAACTTTATTCAAATTCTTGATTCAATTGATTACTCAAGAGGGGCTGCGTTTCCCTTTGCCCCCCTCCGTTTGAGAGGTCCATGAACGGTGCTACACTAACTCGTACTAGTTTGACTTCGGTGCATTTAATGTTTGAGTTAGTTTTTATTATCTATCAAATCTTCCAATCTTTGCTATGCGTAAATATTAGAAGTTTGTATTGAAAAGCTAGGTCCGTTCGTCTGTCTGTCTGTCTGACGAGGTATTAAAATGGAAACAGCAAGAGATAATAAGAAACGGTTTTCTAATAAGGATTTGGCATGTCAAAATATTTTATATCTCTTTTCATATCCCTCTTCTCCTACCGGAAGTTATATATATATTTGCTTCGGCTGTTCCGAGCTTAAGATATAAGTAAAAACACATTAAGAAAAAATAATAAAGAAACTAAGTCTACCTGA
Source organism: Thermobia domestica (assembly GCF_964235325.1). Taxonomy (NCBI): domain Eukaryota; kingdom Metazoa; phylum Arthropoda; class Insecta; order Zygentoma; family Lepismatidae; genus Thermobia; species Thermobia domestica. The sequence continues at coordinate 212,172,011 of NC_137465.1, forward strand.
TGGATAACAATAAGAAATGATAGAAAATACAATGAGCTGATCAGTACGGTACTGTATACCTACTTTTGGGCCACCCTGTATATATAGATATGGATAGATAGATATAGATATATAGATATAGATATAGATATAGATATATATATAGATATAGATATAGATATAGATATAGATATAGATATAGATATAGATATAGATATGGAAATGAGCATGGAAAAATCGAAAGTTATGAGAATATTCCGTAGGAGTGCGCCCTTACGGATCAAAGTAGAACAAAGAGTGTTTGAATAACTCGATCATTTCAAGTATTAAGGAAGTACGTATTTTCAAGAGAGACGCTTACTGCACCAGAGATCAGGTCAAGAATTGCCATAACCAAAGAAGCATTCAACAAGAAAAGATCACTCTGAACTAACAGGCTCAATATTGGACTAAGGAAGAAGCTGGTCACATGCTGTGTATGGAATATTAGACTATATGGTTCATGATTTGGACATTACAGAAGTTAGACCAGAAATATTTAGAGAACTTCGAAGTGTGATGTGAAAGAACATGAAAAAGATAGACAGAAAGAGTAATAAATGAAGACGCTTTAAAACTGATAGGAGAGTGGAGGACGCTTTTAGGCAGCATCGTTCGTAGGAAGGCCAATTAAATTGGAAACATCTTGCAAAGAAATTGTCTTCTTCATTCCGCCATAGAAGGAAAGATGGAAGGGAAGCGAAGAATAGGAATAAGAAGAACACAACTGATCGATGATCTGAAGAATGGAAGAAGATATTGGGGAATTAAAAGAGGAAGCTGAAGAAACATTTCCAGGCAAAAACCTAAAAAAAAAGTTCAAGGACCAATGGGAAGAGTACATAATAATAATAATTTTATATACAGAGTGTTCCAAAAGTAATGGTAAAAAATGAAACCACAGATTCCTGGCATCAAAACAAGAAAAAATGTTAATATGACCTATATTCTGGAAGTGAACAGGGGCGGAGGTGGACAGCTTCGAATGTGAGGGAAACGAATTTTACACTTGCCAGCGGCATAATGATAGGGGCTAGGAAGGGGTTCATAGTTACATAATGATCATCTTGACTTAAAATGTTAAACGCATGTTACATAGCGGCACCAGAGATTCTGCATACGTCATTTAGGATTCACCAAGTGTCTATATAGCAGGAGTGATGAAATGGTGCAGTAAAGATGGAAACCATACAGAAAAAAGTTGTTATCAATGGCACGACTGCATGTACACTCATGTCCAAAAGGATTGTCGCATATCTATAACTGTCTTTTTGTAATAATATAATTTGATAATGATTTTGTAGGGTACCTTTAATACTGATACTATGTGTATAATCGGGAAATGTATATTTATGATAAATTTCATAGGAAAAGAATTATAAATACGAAAATTAGAATGAGTAAAACAAAATGTTGCTAAATGGACAAGAAAGTTTTATTTTCGTTTTATTGTTCTTATTTACTGCTCATTTGAGATGAAATTTGCCACATGCACGTCTTTGCCGATTATACACATACTAACATTATAAGAAATACCGGGTGAATTCGTTATCAAATTATATTCCTACAACAACATATTTATAGACATGCGACAATAATTTTGGACATGAGGGTACATGTGACGTGTCAAAGCAAAGATCTTTTAGCATGGTTGCATATTCTCAGGGGTAATGGAAAATGGTATACCAGATAGAAACTTGCATAGAGTTGAAATAAGAATAAATATAACTAGTGGTATAAGGTAATGAAAGAACTGGAAGAATTCAAACGACATACTTTATTTGTAATGTAGTATCTTACACAGAGTAGCACTACAAATCACTAGGGCATACGTGCTAACAATAAACTTACCCACAGAAGATTTCAAAGTACTGTCCTCCCATGTCTATGGACCGTGCTAATCGTGAGTTTCGAATGCATTCCATCACTCCCTGTGTGTTCCGTAACTGTACACATGCATCTGCAATGCGATTTCGTAAGTAAGCAAGTTCCTTTCCCTCCCACATTCGATGCTGTTTAACTCCGATCCTATCCACTTCCGAACTATAGGTCATATAAACTTTTTTTCTTGTTTTGTTGTCAGGATTTTGTGGTTTCATTTTTCATTTGGGACACCCTGTACAGTATATATATATATATATATATATATATATATATATATATATATATAGTGTTCACTTATTATGTAGCCAAAATGCACTGGTGAAATCCTTACACCTAAACAATAGAAACAAGTCCATATGAACATAGGGCGAAAAACGCGTTGTTTCTAAGTTACGGGATTTCAAGATTGTGAAAATTGTAACTTTGAGGCTACGTAGCTCGAAAACTATGAGAGACAGTGACGTATTCAGGGGGGACCTCCGGGCTTAAGCCCACTCCCCCGAAATTTTATTTCCTATATTAAAGTAAATGAAATATTTTGCCGAGTTTTCACATTTCCAAGAGTAAATTTAGCAAAGCCCCCCGAAACAAAATCGTAAATACGCCACTGATGAGAGATATCAAATTCGGTTAAAGAACTATTAGAGGAACTAGGACATTGTCTATCTATACCTATGTTTCAAGTTGGGTAGTACCGGTGCACATGATTTTAGAGAGAGAGGTGGAAGAGCGGAACCTATACCGTAGCTCCCTCTATAAAATGCGTTGCGCCGATACGTCCCAAATCTGAAACATGGTTATTCGGATAGACAGTGCACTAGTTCCTCTAATAGTTCTTTAACCACATTTGATATCTCTCATAGTTTTCGAGCTTGGCAGCCTCAAAGTTACAGTTTTCTCAATTTCGGCATCTCGTAACTTTGAAACAACACGTTTTTCGCCCTATGTTCATATGGACTTGTTTTTATTGTTTAGGTGTGAGGATTTCACCAGTGCATTTTGGCTACATAATAAATGAACTCTCTGTATCAGGGGCGTCATTTGTGGAGGACGGGAGGGGGCAATTGCCCTCCTGAGTTTGTGAAACACATGCTTTTTAATAACTTGTTTACTAATACACTAACGAATAACGTGAAAATCTTATGTAGATGAACGTTCTTGCTCCCTCCTAGCATAATCTAAAATGACACTCATGCCCTGTATATAAGCAGTTCGTGCCAAGTTTCCTCTATTTCCATAATGGCGAATTTCCCTCAGCATAAATATATGCTTAGTTCGGTCTTGCTTCAGACAGCTCACCTAAAGGAGTTTTGGTTTGTATGTCAAATTCTTTAAATATTCGTCGTAACGCTCTAGGTAAACAGGGAGTATTTCTACTTTAAGACTCTTTGAAGTGCAGTACACATGTTTTGAATCCTCTTTAAAAGTACACTCTTGTCTTTGTAGTTTCTTTGCTGGAGAAGGATGTTAAACTAAGCAAGAAACAACGAAACGAAATATTCTTAAGGTGAAGAGCCATTTTTATTTGAGAACTTGAGACACCCCATGAAGTGGTTCTGGATACTGTAGGCAGACCACGTTCCCCACAAATAAAACTTTGAGAGTTTCCCACGGGAGAAAAAAAAGAAAAGAAAACGTTTTTCAGTTACGTTTCTGGTAGAGCGAAGTGGAGTTCCCAAAAGCAGACTTTTCTTCCCTTCATTGATCTTCAGTGGCCTTTCTCTTGCATAGTTGCAAACTCAGTTCTGAATATTTGATGAGATCTTCGTTGAAAAAAACTGAAGTTTCAAAATTGATGAAGAAATTGTTTCAATGTTAAAAGACTTGGGAAGGTTTGCATCCTTTAAAATATGTAGCAATACGTACTGTTAGTAAAAGCAAGTAAGAGAGAAAATTAATCGCAAGCGGCTTTTCTGTTTCTTTCTTTCTTTTTTACTTTTTTTTTTTGAAACAGTAATATTGGAAATTTCCATGTGTACACTCTTTCTTTTTCTTTATCTTTTTTTTGAAACAGTAATATTAGAAATTTCCATGTGTACATTCTTTCTTTTTCTTTATCTTTTTTTTTGAAACAGTAATATTGGAAATTTCCATGTGTACATTCTTTCTTTTTCTTTATCTTTTTTTTGAAACAGTAATATTAGAAATTTCCATGTGTACATTCTTTCTTTTTCTTTATCTTTTTTTTTTGAAACAGTAATATTAGAAATTTCCATGTGTACATTCTTTCTTTTTCTTTATCTTGTTTTTGAAACAGTAATATTGGAAATTTCCATGTATACATTCTTTCTTTTTCTTTATCTTTTTTTTTTGAAACAGTAATATTGGAAATTTCCATGTGTACATTCTTTCTTTTTCTTTATCTTTTTTTTGAAACAGTAATATTGGAAATTTCCATGTGTGCATTCTTTGTTTTTCTTTATCTTTTTTTTGAAACAGTAATATTGGAAATTTCCATGTTTACATTCTCTTTCTTTTTCTTTTTCTTTTCTTTTCTTTTTTTTTTTTTTTTTGAAACAGTAATATTGGAAATTTCCATGCGTACATTATTACCCTTTAACCTTTAAACTTTTCTCCCTTTATGAACACAATTATTAGTTTTAACCTGTTCTAATTGCAAAATTACTGTGAATTCATTATACTGCCTTTAACTGACAAGTAAACCTTACGTTTGGGTGAATCGAGTTGCTGACTGAGACACATATGAGAAAGTAGTACTAAATGTGTTCAGTATTTCAGTGAAGTTGTAGGTGCGAAGCTCCAGGGGTTTAGAAGATACAGCTACCAGAACATCACATGGAAGTACAGAATAGTTGTCATACAGTTGGAGGTAAAAGCTCTGTAAGACCTCTTGTAACGACAAAAGGTGAATAACAAATATATGGGTACATATTAGGACTAGGGAGAATTCATATAGTGAGGGTATACCTGACGGCGGCCATCTTGAAATCCGCCATTTTGAATTAAGGTTAAGTTTTTAAAATAGGAATAGGGTCATGTGATACATGATTTAAGGCGCAAATTTAATCAGAAGAACAATGGTGACGTTAATTTTGATTTATGCGCAATTGGTAAAAAGTTACAGGGAAATTAAATATTGTTGCAGCATATATATTAGTCCTTTACCCCACTTTGTAAATTTTGTGTTAATGATAATAATTAAATAAAAAGCAGGTGGATAAACATTAGATCTATGGTAAGAGTTGCCTTGATGGCGGCCATGTTCAAATCCGCCATTTTGAATCAGACAAAGGTTTTAAACAAAACGCAGAACATTGGCACCTTATTAATAGCAAATTTTGCCATAACTCCAACGGTATAACTATTTTTGCTTTATCATTAACCAGCACAAAATTAAGTGGATCGCTCCTTACGACTACTGCTTTGACGGAATTATTAACGACAAATGTGTCACTCCTCGAGTGTAACTCGATTGCCTTTGTCAGGTGTGCTCACTGTGAGCATAGCATTTGTGCAAGTCATGCACTCTTTTCTGAACTACATATTGATTGTACTAACTGAGGACTTTTCTGGAAGAAAGACCCAACTTCAATTATGACTCAATTCCACTTTGGTCATTTTTCCTTCAATTAGCAACTTGTTTATGCGATAACAAACGCTGGTTAATGATAAAGCAAAAATGGTTAACGCTACAACCTTATAAGGTTAACTAGTGTGATCCTTATAATGCTATAACCTTATAAGGGCCATTAGCGTGATTCTAATAACACTATAACCTTATAACGTTGACTAGCGTGATTCTAATAATGTTATAACCTTATAAGGCCTATTATCGTGATCATAATAACGCTATAACCTTATAAGGCCCACTAGCGTGATCCTAATAACACCACAACTGTAAATGCCCACTAGCGTGATCCTAATAACACCACAACTGTAAATGCCCACTAGCGTGATCCTAATTAAAGGATAAAGTGTAACAGTGGACCGTCGCAAGGCTAAGAGAAGTAAGCTTTTTTAATGACTTATGTTCTTGTATGCTGCTTTCTTCCCTTACCTGATAGGGATAAAATTGAATATTTTTTGTAGCCTAATTGACTTCCCCCAGAAGCCGCTACTATCAACATGAAAGTACATTTTGTGTTTCGAGATATGCCAACATTTGTTTCTCAGTCATCTACGGACAGTTTTGAGTCCTTAATTTTCTGAGAAAGGCTATTGATTTAAGCTGTACACACAAGTTCATTTTGTGAGGGTTGTCATGGATCCCGTCTCCGAGATACCTGTCCAGAAGAAAATATACTTTTTATGCTCTTTCTTCTGTCTCCAGGAACTCCAGGAGGAAAATGGAAACCCATTTTACTTCTTTTGTTTCCAACCATGCATGTAGTGGAAATAAAAGCTAGCAATATACGTTTTTGTAATTATCTTTTATTCTTTACGATTGGCTGCCTTCACATGTTAAAAAAGTGATATCCAACAACCAACCACCTGCAGACAACATTAATGCAAGAACAAGGATCTTATAAAATGGAGGATCTGCCCTTACAACAAAATCTTGAAGCCATACGTCACAGTTTCGCCACCCCTACCCTGCCCACTCCGTCCAATAGAATTGCAATGTTTTGAGCCAACAATCATGGCGGAAAAGAAAGAAGCCAATCAGACGATGGTGGAAACGAGAGTAGCCAATCAGACGTGCCGATGCTAGGTTGTTTTTTAGCTTCATCGATTTAACAGGATGACGATACGTATGGGCAGATCCTCTATTTATAACATCCTTGTGCAAGAACAAATGTTGGTCCCTGTAAATAATGTGACCATGTTTTTTTTTTCTGTTTGGTTTACGTATACATGCTAGTAGTTATACAAAGTACAGTAAAACTTCGTTATTCCGGACTAATTCTTAGGATCAGCTGACCGGATTAACGAAATATCCGGATTATCTGAAATAACCTAAAGGAACATAAGAAAGTGTATTAAAACTTTGTAGCAACAAAATACGTTTATTATAATGTGTTTAAAGGAATAGGTCTAAATAATACTATATTGTAATACGAGGTGTGGTCAAAATGTACGGTGAATTATTTTGTTAAAAATAAAGTAATAAACTTATTTGGAATTTGATTTAATCTCCTTTAAAGTACTATCCTTAGAAAGCAATACACATCCTAAAGTTGCATCCATGACTAGAAGCATTTCTGGAAGCCTCTTATGGAAGGCGTTCAGATTCTCTGTCGTGGTCTTCTCAAAGTCGAATGGTGTCAAAACGTTTTCTTTTAAGCACGGTTCCAACTTTCGGAAAGAGCCAAAAGTTACATGGTACTAAATCTGGTGAGCAAGGCGGATGTGAACAGACAGAAATTCATTTTCCAGCCAAAACTCTCGGATCAAAAGCAAGACGTGTTACGGCGCGTCTTCATGGTGAAGAAGGATGTCGTTCGCTCATCTAATCGGTGGTTAAAATAGTTTTCACGCACATTTTGTGCGTTTACATCTGTTTTTGACGTCGAAGGACGTGTCGATAGTTGCTTGTTTTCAAAGAATTCCTTGACACTTTTGAATCGCTCATATCACTTATAAACAGTCTTCAATGCCACCGCTTTATCGCCATATAATACACTGATTTTGACATTTCATGAGCCTCTTTGGCACTTTTTTTTTTCAGCTTGGAACAATACTTAATGTCGGCACGCGACAGAACTCTTAACATGTCTTCAGTCTTCTGCCTCTTGCATACCACACCATGCATGCCATACCAGGAAGCCAACTTGCATGCCACAACATGTTTAAACTTGAGATTGACTGTACCAAACAAGGATGTTATAAAATAGAGGATCTGCCCATACAAGAAAATCGTGAAGCCATACGTCACAGCTTCGCCACACCTACTCTATCCACTCCGCGCCACTAAGATCGCAATGTTTCGAGCCAACAATCATGGCGGAAGCCAGAGTAGGAAATCAGACGTGCCGACTCAGACGATGCTCGGTTGTTTTTGGCTTCATTGAGTTTATATGATGAAGATACGTATGGACAGATCCTCTATCTTATAACATCCTTGGTACCAAAGGTTTGGGCTAAAGGGCTTACTAGTTTAAACGGATACAACATCGATACGTGACACGGTGCCGTACTTTTTCATCACACCTTGTATATTACCAACTGTACTATGTACACTCATGTCCAAAATTATTGTCGCATATCTATAAATATGTTCTTGTTGAAATATAATTTGACAACGAATTCACCCAGTATTTCTTATAATGTTAGTATGTGTATAATCGACAAAGACATACAAGTGGTAAATTTCATGTCAAAAGAGCAATTAATAATAATAATAAAACTTTCTTGTCTATTTAGCAACATTTTGTTTTACTCACTCTAATTTTCGTATTTATAATTATTTTCCTATAAAATTTACCACAAATATACATTTTCCGATTACACACATAGTATCAGTATTAAAAGTACCCTGCAAAATCATTATCAAATTATATTCTTACAAAAAGACAGTTATAGACATACGACAATCATTTTGGACGTGGGTGTACATGTAGGTACTGTATTTGCCAACGACCAGAAAATACAGTACAGTATTCTGAACAGTTACGAAGCTGTTTGGCGAATGGGATTGCTAACATCTGGCCACATTTAAAATCTTGTTTTATGCTTTCTTTTTCCTGCTTGGATTAAGGGGGTCTGGATTAACGGGGTTTTACTGTATTATTTCAACAAAATAGTGTTTTCAGTTCTTATATTAAGTTATTCTTAATAACGGTACTTGTTATTAAAACTTATTCCCTTTTATAAAATCTTCAGTACAACCGTTCCATAAAATTTCGCCTTTCGCATAAATTAGCCTCTGGATAGCTGGGGGCCTCGCCCCCAGACTCTCGAACTTGCTCGGCCTACGGCCTGACATCTCTTAAACCCACAATTATACAGAATTTCAAGTTTCTTTTCCTATTTCAACTATCTAAAAGGTAAGATTTTGTAGACCAAAAAAACACCCATTTAAATAACAGGAGAATTTCCTCATCCCTCCTTCAGACTCCTTAAAAACTAAAAATATTCACTTTCGACAATTTTCCTGTGGGTCACTCCCGGAAAGCTACAATCGTGCCAAATTTAATCATTGTAGCCCTACAGAAAGTACTCAATATCTTTGGTGTGTGAAAGGTGTTTCATATAAATAACATGGGAAAAATCTTTCAATTGCCCATAAAACTCCCGCTAAAATTCGATTTTTTAAAGTGATTTAGTTAAATAATCCTAGAGAAAACTTACAAACATGCCGAATTTCAAGTTTCTATACCAAATCCAAGTACCCAAAACCCGAGATTATAGGTAAAAAAAAAAAAGGTCCATTTACATAACATCGGGGAATTTCTTCATCCCCCTTTAAACCCTCTAAAAATTAAAAATACTCATTTTCGGCAATTTTCCTGTAGATTAGTCCCGGAAAGCTAGGAAAGGTACAATGATGCCAAGTTTCAACTTCTCACAATCAACCAGAAGTACCTCTTTATTTTATGTCAGGTCATGTAGTTTTATATACAGTTAGGATAGGATAATATTCTAATCTAATCTAATAATGTTATAAATAAAATAAAGAGTTTGTATGTGAGCCTGTATGTTTGTTCGTTTGTGTGCGGCCTGAGAACCAGAGGAGTGGACCAAGAGTTACCAAATTTGGGTCACGGGTATCTAGGTCCAGGCGTTTTTTTTTTTTTTTTAATTTCAAACTAGGGGTGTTTCAGAGAGGGCGTTAACCGAAACATATACAAGTAGTAGAAAATGACCGATATTAGTGTCGAATTCATAGTTTTCGCGGTCGCTGAGATCAATGGTAGAACTACCACAGGCGTTGACTTCCAAATACAGCCTCCATGCGAAGAATGGGTATTTCAGCTAGTAATATATAAATAGCATCCGCAGAAGACATTTATTATTATTATTATTATTATTATTATTATTATTATTATTATTATTATTATTATTATTATTATTATTAATAATAATAATAATAATAATAATAATAATAATAATAATAATAATAATAATAATAATAATAATAATAATAAATGTCATAACCTCTTCTTGTTTTTAGGTTAGTACCATTTAGACAGTACAGTCAAAAATAACACTATTTTTTCTAGCTTTAAAAAGTTTTCTTTTATTAGATTTTTATAAGAAATATATTTTTACGAGTCTTTTAGACATTATGTTTACCAAACTTTTCGATAATGGCCTTGTTTTTGTTCTTCGTAACGAGCACCTCTGAACTTAGAAAAGAGAAAAGTTTGTTCATTAATCTTGGCTGCTTTCTTTTCTGCTTTATTTCCTTTCGTTCTACTTTGTTTCCTGTTTTTTTTAAAAAAAGAAAGGAAAAAGATAATATGTCGAAGAGAGAAGAATTAATAAAACTAACGGAAAAGATTTTTTTTAGTGGAACCTTCTCTTTCTACTAGAAAACTATTATGAATTATAAAAGTTCGTAAGTTTCTTTACCTTTCTATAAAGGTAACTAAGAAATTTCTGTCGCTTTTTCACCCACCACCTTCGAACATCGATTTGTCACCTAAGACGTACCTAAAAGATCAAAAATAGTCCCCATCAACATCGACGACCTTCTGCCAACATTTTGAAATACCATGGATTCCATCTGGTAGAACTTAATGAGCTGTGAAGCGAAGAAAGTATCAAATCCCGGGTCATCTTAACCACGTGGGCTTAGCGTCGTCCTGTAACAGGAGGACCCCTTGGAGATTCAGAAATGCTGGCTTCAGAGTTTTGAGTTTTTCTTGAACACACTTCAACTTCTGACAGTACAAAGTTGCATTGATGCTCTGATCAGCTGGTAGCAGTTCCCGATGCACGATGCCGCGAGAAGTCCACCAAACACACAGGACGACCTTCTTCTGGTGCAGTGCTGGTTTCGGTTGTTTTTAAACCGGTTCATGTGTTGCTAACCAATGACGACGGCGCCGTGAAGCTTAGTGTAGGACCCACTTCTCATCACATGTTATTACCCAGTCCAGAGATGTCTCCTTTCTTACACGAAACAGCAAAGAAACGCAGGTGTCTGCTCACGTTGCATTCTGGCCCGGAGTAAAATCACGTGGGACCCATCGACCCAACTTGTAGTGCTTTCGAAGTTGATGGAGGTGCTGCCGAATGGTTTCTCCCCTCACACTGAATTGTAGTCCCACTTCATCACATGTTTGGTCACTGTTCGCCTCAATTGCTGCCTGAAGATCATTTTGTACATGTGTTGGTTTTCCGGCATGTGGTGCATTTCGAGTGTTTCATCACTATCCTTAAACTTGTTAAATCACTGTTGCACTGTCCGCGTGGTCACGATACCCTCACCAAAGGCCTGGCATATGTTTCGCTCCGCTGCAGCAGCGTTTGACCCCAGTTTGAACTTGTACAGCATACACGCTCTTATATCACTCTGTGGAGGTCCCATATTCACTCTGTCCTTAAGGAAGTTCACGGTGTAACTGAACTGCGACAACCAGTAGGATGTTGGATGACCTTCGCCTTATCTCCATTCGCATTCAACTCATGGTGTGAGGGCCAATAGAACAAAGTCCTCCACAAAAAGCGACAGAACTTTCTTGGTGACCCTATAAAAATATATGTTTTCTTCATCCCGTCTCGAAAATACCTAGGTAATGTTAAGTAGATTACATTTTGTCTGATAAATTAAACAGTACATTCTGTCAGAAAGAAAGTATAGTGCATTCTGCTTGAGAAAGGAAACAGTGCATTCTTTCACAAAGGTAGTATACTGCATTCTGTCTGAGAAAGAAAGCAGTACATTCTGTTAGAAAGGAAATATACTGCATTCTGTCTGAGAAAGAAAACAGTACATTCTGTCAGAAAGAAAGTTTATTGAATTCTGTCTGAGAAAGAAAGCAGCACATTCTGTCAGAAAGGAAGTATACTGCATTCTGTCTGAGAAAGAAAGCAGTACATTCTGTTAGAAAGGAAGTATACTGCATTCTGTCTGAGAAAGAAAACAGTGCATTCTGTCAGAAAGAAAGTTTATTGAATTCTGTCTGAGAAAAAAAACAGTACATTCTGTCAGAAAGGAAGTATACAACATTCTATCTGGGAAAGAAAACAGTGCATTGTGTCAGAAAGGAAGTATACTTCATTCTGTCTGAGAAAAGAAATACTACATTCCATCTCAGAAGGGAAGTATACATTCTATGTTAGCAAGGAAGTTAACTAGATTTTGTCTTAGAGTGAAAGTATACTATTCTGTATGAGAAAGAAAATATAGTACATTATCTTAAAATGAGAATATACTATATTCTACACAATCCATCATCCATAATCAAACAAAATAGACATGTCATCATATCTTGGATTACCTTTCCATTTGTTAAGAGATAGGAAGATATTGTTTTGATTCAAAACGCCCTAAGACTAAGTTTTTGTATTGTCCTTGTATTGAAACCAGAAATTGTGATTGATGTACCTCTTGTGGTTTTAATATTATATATTAATTACTCTTCTCTCAAGATCGACTCTTATCATAGTCTTGTGATGGGCCATTGATGTTGTATATGATCGTTACGTACGTAGCCGTCTATTTTCTTCAACCTTTCGAAGAATTGTTCAAACAACAGAGTTTATGAAATTATTTTTTACTATAACAGCCATAACTCACATGGAATGGCCGGACAGCTTCTTTCTTTGCTAAAAACAATGTTCATTCTCCACATTCGTCAGATTCTGTACCTTGTGGATATTTTCTGTTCGTAATGCTTTAAGATAGGGATCAAATTCAAATTCAATGGTACTAACAAGGAATTATTAGCTTTCAGTTCAGAAATGTCCCCAGAGAACTAGAACTGCTTTAGAAGACATTTCTTCAAAGGATATAATTGTTGTAAAGGAGGATTGTAAAGGTATAATTGTTGTTATAAAGGGTGATTACTTTAATGCCTATAAAACATTTGTCAGTATTCGGACAGCAGTGCTTATCTAAAACATTTGGAGTCCTCATTGTGCTGGTTTAGTGGCTAGCGCACGCCTTTAATACACGAGGTACCGGGTTCGATTCCTGGTAGGAGAGCCTTGAAGTTTCAACACATTATCGAGGTTCAGAAATCACTTGAAACTGTAGGTTCACGTGTTATAAAGCCTGGTACTAAAGAAGAAGACTAAACTCTAACCAAGAACCAAACTTAAATATTTGGCTGTTCCTCGTATATATATACCAAATAATAAGAATCTAGCTTAAGCTCGCATTATTGATTACTCGTAGTATCTTAAAAATATGAATGTTAAACCAAAGTATTTTTCTTATAGCGATTGAACAAATTTCAAATAGTAAAAGGTGTTAATGTATCATCATTATAGCGTATATTTAGCTAATTTAAAAATTCGTTTTTTTTTTTTCATTATGCCTTTTCTGTTTAATTAAGTGTATTAGTTTGCATTTACGACTAATTAATCAAAAGGAATCATTCACTGTAACAGTTCATCTAATTACAATAATTTCGTTAAATTTTCAATGTGGTAAACATTATTGCAAATAATGGTGAATGAATTGCTGGAATAAATAAGCGAGAGAGGAAACTGGAACAGTTCGAGAGAATATATGAATTTTGTGTATTGCAAAAGCTCAATGTTGTAAAGTTCCCATCTTTACTGATTGTGGTCCCTGATTCGATCTAGTTTTCCCCATATGGGCTTTATGGTAGACAAATACTGCATGAGTGTTTTCTCGGTGTTCTTCCGTTTCCTCCCAATTCTTCATTTTACTGTTTAATTTAATATCATTCCTCTTGTTGTCTCTCTTACAAGGGAAGGGCGCAATGTCACTCAGACATAATTGCACAAAATTTTGTATAGGAGCAGGTAATGGGAAGAGAAAAGAGCGTGTGGAAGCATTCGTTTCGCAGGCTTTCGGAATAATGGGCCCTAGAGTTTTGAACAAGTATGGACTGACAATCGGATATTGACGGGACGGAGCCTTTGCCCGCTGTTGCGACCAATGCAGAAGAAGTTAAATAAAGTAGAATGAAAACAGAAAAGATAAGCTGAACAGAAAATGCGCCAATGTTCTCTCTCAGGCGAATACCGGGATACTAAATCTATCAACTGCCTGCCTTTGCCGTTATCAATTGGATATACATCACTAGCTAGCTTAATGAAATTATATTTTAAAAAATAAGAAAATATATACTGAAGTTAATCATGGGCGTTGCCAGAAGTTTTCCAGGAAAGGGGTCGAAATGAAGTTGCTGTATTTCTTTAAGATGCTGTCAGTATGCAAGTATTAAATATTTGAACCCATTAATATTAACTGATTCCGTTTGTACGGGTGTTTGATACCTACGACATGGCGCCGATCAAAATTAAAGTTTTGTTTGTTTGTAAGTCTCATCTATATATATATATTTCGAAATTAGTGATGTTTAAAATTGGCACGACTGTGGACGGCCATAACAAACAGAACCGTTTGAATACATACAAGACTGTTCATTAACACAACTATGTTAATGCAAAGGATAAAGGAAATATTTGAATTTGGCTTACTCACCACTAGAAAGTAGCAAAATGTATTGGACAGAAACTGCGTTCAAGACTCCAAATATAATTCATGCATGTTTCACAAACACTGCACTTTGATAGTGTGAACATAAAATAAACATGAGCGTTTCACTTCTGTCACCTAGCACACATGAGATAGAACGTCTTCAGTGTTTACACACATGCCATGTTTATAATGTTAGCTTCCAAATTGGTCTCAACAGTATTAGGAAATATCGTAGTTAACCTTAATGTACCGTACAGTGAGTTAGGTACTGTTTTTTTTTTTTTTTTTTTTTTTGACATGATGAAACAATTGTTAACAGAAGCATTAAAAAATATAACAGGCACACATAGTAGCAGGAACTGTATTCAAAAAATAAATATGCTAAAAGTAACCAAGACACGTTCGGTCTGAAACAAATGAGACTGCTTTTTTATTTTTACAAATTTATTTAAATTCCTATTTTTAGAGATAAGGTGAGTAATAGTAAGGACAGTTGATGATTTAGTATCCCGGCATTAGCCTGATGGGACTGAGGGTGGACATTGACGCATTTTCTGTTCAGCTCATCTTTTCTGTTTTCATTCTACTTTATTTAGCTTCTTCTGCATTGGCCACAACAGCCAACAAAGGCTCCGTCCCTGTGATTGACAGGTCATACTTCCTCAGAAGTGTAGGGCCCATTATTTCTGATTCCGAGCCCCTCCAAAACGGATGCTTCTACACGTTCTTTTCTATTCTCATTACTAACTCCTATACAAAATTTGGTGCAATTATCTCTGAGTGACATCGCGCCCTTCCCTCGTTAGCCTGATTGAGAGTAGTGATGGACAAATTCCCGGGAATATATTTTTCCGGAATATTCCCTGGTAAGATTCCCCAAAATGGAAATTTTCCGGGAATTTATATACAATCACAAAGAAAATTACATTCTATTACTAAGTTATATTATGATTTCAAAGATAATTTCTTTTTTTTTTATCACAGTATATTATTCGTGTTGTCTCCAGAGGATTCTTTAAAATATATATATTTTGAACGGTATTATGTTATTTTATTAATATTTTAATATATTTAGAGAGTACGCATAAATGTATATTTACTTACAATTATGTTCTATTCAAGTAAATATGTGGAAAAAATGGTATATTAAGTTCACATACTATTACACCGCTAAACAGATTAAATTCATATGTGAGTGGATTTTCTAAACTTGACTCTACTACTGATATTATAAACATATTAAATTTTAAATGTTATAAACAAATTAGGTTGGGTAACTGCCAGAAGACACATGTCTCGCCATTTTATCAACATTTGCGCATACACATTTATGTTCACAATATTTGCAAGATACTGACTTATCTTTATGATTTTGCACGTAACATTGCCACACACGAACTTTCTTCCTACCTATTTCTCGAAATTTCATGCGTTAATTCACATCTAAGAGAAGTCCGAGTACCTCCTCAGATATTCGAAAATGAAAAATGAAATGAAATCTTTGAGTTTTACGTCCCACAATTATGCTGGTTAGGCTAAAGGAGACGGTGATGATGAGTAATGAATGAAATGGTGGAATGAAGAAAGTGGAAGGAAACGGGAGAACCTCAAGGAAACGCACGCACACGGTGTTTGTCCGCCACAAAGTTCACTTGGCGGGGGCTGAGATCGAAAACAGGACCCCAAGCACCAGAGGTGAACGCTCTACCACTGAGCCACCGCGGCCCCCTCAGAAATTTGAGTCAGAGACAGGAGACAGACCGACTGCTGATGATGGTAAAAAGGATTTGTATACTCCCAAGATGTAAGTGAGGACAAAATAGCGACAGCGCTTTCTAATTTTATTTTAAGGAATATTGAAGAATTTTCAAAATGTAGTGAAAAATTAGCTGCACAGAGTAAAGTGACGGTCTCTTTATCTAGTGTGTCATTCTGGTGGTTTTAAGTCTTTGATCCGATGAGAAAACATGGTAAACTGTTGACAACATTGATTCGAAACAGATACTATACAGGGAGGTTCAAAACAACACCGACAACGTTTGGGAGGTGATTCCTGACACCAAGATAAGTCACAAAGTACACATCAACCTGGGTGCATAAATGCTTCCTTTCGAAGTTATAGGCTGCCAAAAACATGACAAAAATAACTTTATAAGTTTATAGCTCCATGTCCTCCATAGCTAATACGTGCCCTATCCAAAAATCCATGTTTCAGAATCCTAAGGTACTCACCCAACAATTTTTATAGAGGTAGTTGGTAAATAATTCAAATTATATGTCCGTAGCCAAACTCCCTCTACTAAAATTGTTGCGTAAGTGCCGTAGGAGTCTTGAAACATGTATTTTTGGATAGTGCACATATTAGTTCATAAGTGAAGTCTTGCTCCGACTACGGTAGGTCCTATAGTTTTGGAGTATAGATTTAAAGTTCATCTATTCATATTTTTCGGCAGCCAATAACTCCGAAAGGATGCATTTGTGCACCCAAGTTGTTCTATACTTTTTGTCTTATTTTGATGTCAGGAATCATCTCCCAAACGTTGTCGGTGTTGTTTTGAAACACCCTGTGTATATATATTCTTGATTCGTTGACATTAATACTGACTAACGCATCAATTAGTTGATAATAAAGCAGTACTGTTAGGTTTCTTTGTTTTCAATTTACTATGGCAAATGTAAAACCGACGAGATGTTGTAGGTAATTATATCGTTTCCAATATTGTTACTGCTGTAACCACAAATATACTGACAACTCTATATTAAATATTATTGTTGTGTTCAACTGGAATATTAACATTTCCATAATGTTCCTTTTCATTTTCTGCTCGTATAAGTTTTGAGACCACTGTAATTAACGGCAATGTGTTTCATTTAAGCTTGAATAGATGAAATATTAGCCGCAGGACATGATTAGAAGCGAACTCAATAGGTGCGGTGGTTTCTGTATAAATACAATAATAAACCACTGAGATGAACAGTTGCTTCAAGGCAAATTGGAATTGCTCAATTTACGTACGTACGTCACAGGGTTTGATATCGTCGATCCAATGCCAAAACCGCGAATGTGCTAAATTTGACTTTGAGTTATAAGCATTTTAATATTCAACTTACTCCGAAAAATCAGTATATAGATTTAGCAGTGGCGTATTTAGGGGGGGGGCTTCCGGGCTTAAGCCCCACCCGAAATCTTACTTACTATAGTAAAGTACATGAAATATCTTGCAGAATGTTCACATTTTCAGGCAAAGCCCCCCTCCCCGAAAGATAGCAAAGCCCCTCCCGAAACAAAATCGTAAATACGCCACTGAGACTTAGGTTCATGTTTTAGGAATTGACGATAACTTCTAATATACTCATATTTCACAAATGGAACTTGGTTCGATCCCAGCTCGCGCTGTGTGGACTTTGTGTTGGAAAAACACCGTGCTCGTGGGTTTTCTCGGCGTTCTCCCGTTTCCACCTACTTTCTCCATTCCACCATTTTCACTCATCTCTCATCATCACCGTCTCCTTTAGCCTAACCGGCATAACCGTGGGACGTAAAACTTAAAGATTTCATTTAATTTTTTTCAAGTTTTGTTACCGGATAATGCATGCTAAGTACAGAAGTAACTTGGGATTCTCAAAAAGCATGCTCCAAGAAGTGTAAATTGTGCCCTGATATTTTTTTAAAAAAATACAAATAACGTAATAAACGGAAGAAAAGTAAAATGTAAATTGAGAAATGACCAAGTTTGAAAACGTTCTATACAAAACGACAGGAGAATAAAGTTCTTCCAGTATTCTTACTTCATTTCAAAATGGCGACACAAAAGAACAGCGGCGCAAATTTGTCTTCAACATTTGGGAGAGATAAGTAAGACCGTTTCCTTTTATTTTTATTCTCTTGTTTGTTTGTTAAGCAATGCTCAAAATATTCCTGAAGTTGAGAAACAATCCTGTGGATGATCAAGGGAGCAGAGTTGTCTTCAACACTGGGATTTGGCGGGCAGATTTGAGGCTTGTTGTGGGGGGACATCAATTTCATCTTACTTTCCTTTGTGGCAACCGGGAACAAATCATCACATTTCTCCCCCCCCCAAAAAACACATTTTAGATCATATTATTGGGGCGGGGACAGCCGCCCCAGTTCCAAGACTGGAGGGATGTCCCCCTTATTCCCCCGAGATTTGAGCCAGTGCAAAGGAAGTACGTAAATACTAAATCCTGAGGACAAAATGTACTTGTTTGCACTAAATTTTTTAACTGTCTCTTCCACTTAAGAAAAATAATTATTCATCAACTACTTAACAAACGTAGAAGATCTAAAATTAGAAGGTAGATTACTCATATATTGAAGAAAATATGTAACATACATTACTCTCATTCTTTGTCTGTGTTTTTTTTTTAAATTTTAATTTTGTAATTAGTAAAACATGAGAATTTTAAGATCAATCTGGGAATTTCTTCCTCTCGAGGTGAGACTTTATAATGTTTGAGGTTGGCACCAGTGGTTGTCTATCTACAGGCCAATGTATATACTTTGGGGAAGTCGTTCCTCTTTACCGTAGAAAATGAGAGCTTCAAAATAAATGCACGGTTAGTTTAACCGTTCAGTATTCATTTCTAGGAAACAAACCTTTGTTGACTTTGCTCGTGCTATCTGAACGCTTTCTTAGCCATTTTAGCAAACGCCACCGTATACTGGTGGTACGGACGTAGTTACTGCTTGGACAATGAGGGATTTACGGATCGAAGTAGGGTTTGATGAATAGCCACTACTTGTATTCTGACATACTTCCCGTTTCTGATAGTTTTTTTTTTGGCGCAAATGCCACAAAGGCAAACCAGGAATGTTATGCGAAACCTGTAGGGTTGCCAACTTTTGAAAAAAAAATGGAAATACCGGACATCTCCTGGAGTATATAATCTTGTGACGTCATCGCTTGTCAGAAATATTAATCTCAAAGTAAGTGGTTACTTCACATAAAATTGAGCGCTTTGGAGTACGAATATAACAATTTTAGAAGCTTTTATTAAACTTAATTATTCCAGTTTTGATTGAGTCGTCATATGTAATTTGTGTAGTCTACCATCAATAATACATCGTATTTGAAACAGAAATGCATATATAATTGACAACATAATTATGGTATGCATAAAATATGCATAAAATATGCATAAAATACTTCAAAAATATGCCTTGGTAGCTTCGTTAGGGCTGGTAATGTCTTATAATGCCTACATATTTTTTACTGCATCTGGATGCTTTATTTAACTGGAAGATGTAGCTGAGGATGAACCAATGCTAGCTGCGCTTTTGAAAATGTACTTTTCTTAACCTTTAGCAGTTTTGATAAGTTCAGTAAATATCCCTGCCTTCAACTCTTTAGCAAATCCCACGCACGACAGATCGATATCAAAGCGAATTTAATGGAAGGTCTGCTTTAACCATGTTCATCGACAAACATTCCTTTCGTCACTCTAAAATCATCTGAATAGAACAAAAAAATAGGTCTAGTAAGAGGAAAAGTTATCATAAATTCAACGTCCGGTTTTGCGGTCATATCGGACACCAGACAAAGAGGTAAAAACCCGAACTGGCCGGTAAAATACCGGACAGTTGGGAACCCTAGAAACCCAAAGGGACTTAATTTATAATTAAAATACAATACAAAATAATGTGAAAATTAAGAATGAAAAGACACATCTTAAATTTATGAATCCTTGTGTGAGGAAAAACAATCGTGCGAATAGAAATGAATGCTTTTCTTAAGAGGCCTAATCACTGTGAAATTAAAATACCGCTAATTTTACAGTAATTGTGTGATATCTTCAAATATATAAAAGATAATCAAAATGAAGAACACGAGCGCCCTAGATATTATTTTGCATGAGGTATCGCTATCTCGTGTCACGTAGTAGCTTTCCGTTTGCAGCCATTTAGAAACGCGAAAATAAATGCCGATTTTCTAAATGGCTGGAAATCGAAAGCAGATAAATGAGTCGTGATAACGGTATCTCATATAAAATAATATTGTCTAGCGAACTGTTGTTCCACTTTTCGATTATCTTTTTTATCTATTTGAAGATATCAGATAATTACTGTAAAATTAGCGGTATTTTAATTTCGCCGTGCTGAGGCCTCTTAAGGATTTTAATCAGGTTTCCTGAGATGTTTCCCCATTTTGCCTCATTTTGGCCCATTATGGGCATAGGGAAAACGTTTTAGCAGAAATGACACTTACATCTTGGCGGGCTACAAGTTTGTCTATTCAACAAGTGGGCGGCGTATTTCCTTCTGACCAATGTTCGTAGGGTTCCTGAAACAATTCCCTCGACAGACACAATTTTTTTTCCTTTTCTTAGCAAATTTTCCCTAGTTTGTTGAATGTCCAATTTCTATATCAGAAATTATGTGATAAGATTAAATTTAGCTACAATAAAGGAAGTGTCAATCATATTAGCTTTATTCATTCGCTTTATGCTTCTATTCTGTTTACTTTTCCTTCATTAAAAAAATACATACAAATGCACCCAGCCAAGGGCGCCCATCAGGGGGGGCAAGGTGGGGCGCTTGTCCCCCCCAAGAGGAAATTGTACTTCGAAATATTGAAAACCCAATAGAATTTTTACATTAGTTACAGCAAAATTTGAAACTATATTTGAAACGTTGTTTATATTTGCCCCCCCTTGGAAACCACAACATGGGCGCCCTTGCACCTAGCCAACAATGGGTGCAAATTATCCTACTTTGAACACACACACACACAAACCATATGCTATTGTATTGATTGAAGAACAAAGAAAAAATTAAGAATTTATATTGGTCAATCAGTCAGAGAATCCGAAAATTTCCTTGGATTTCCACGTTTTATTAAAAAAAAACCTTTTTGCTACATTTCCCTAGATCAAACTACGAACATGGCTTCTGACCCGCGAGTCTGATCGTGGCTAATTGTAATCAATGATTATAACTGTTCTAAGCTGAAGTGATTACTATGAGACTGGGAGTATAGTATATGCCCAGCTTCATAGTATACAGCACTTCACAAAAATAATGAAGTCCTCCTCCATAATCTTTGTCTTTGGTTACTTACAGCATAATTCAAGGATAGGTGGCGTCCCGTTGTTATTCTCCTCGGGTTGCTTCTTGGGAAAATATGAATATGGTTAGAACTAGGTACATTCATGTCCAAAATGATTATCGCATATCTATAACTGTCTTCTTGTAAGAAGATAATTTGATAACGATTTTTTCAGGGTACTTTTAATACTGATACTACGTGTATAATCGTGAAATGTATATTTGTAATAAATTTCATAGGAAAAGAATTATAAATATGAAAATTAGAATGAGTAAAACAAAAGTTTGCTAAATTGACCAGGAAGATTTATTTTCGTTTTATTGTTCTTATTTATTGCTCTTTTGACATGAAATTTACCACACACATCTCCTTGCCGATAATACACATACTAACATTATAAGAAATACCGGGCTAATTCATGATCAAATTATATTCTTATAAGAACATATTTATAGACATGCGACAATAATTTTGGACATGAGTGTACATTGATTCTCAACATTTCTGCGTGACCTTGTTTACATAGTCGCCTAATTAAACTATTTTTTTTATCCTACCAAGGATATTTATTTTTATTTGTTCAAGGCTATGCAATTTTTTTTTTTTTTAGTTCAACGTTTTACGATTATATAGGCCTACTGAGGCTAAGGAAGGTGATAAAGAGATGGATGATAATAATCGCATAACGAAAGTAGAAGGGAGCAGAAGAACCCCCGAGAAAACTCACGTACTCGGTATCTGCCCACTTAGCGAAAACTGCTATCGAACCGGATACTCCATGCGCAAGAGGTGAGTACTCTGCCACAGAGCTACCGAGATCCTCAAATACATTGATGTCTCGGTATTAAGATATTCAGAACCTTGTTTGAGATAATAATTAATAATCAAATGATTATATATGAGAGAGTTTCAAGACAATATCGGCAACGTTTGGGAGGTGATTCCTGACACCAAGATAAGAAAAAAGTATAGACCAACCTGGGTGCACAAATGCTTCCTTTCGGAGTCATAGGTTGCCGAAAACATAAATAAAATGAACTTTAAAGGTTCATAGCTCCAGAACTATGGGACCTACCATAGTCGGGTCAAGACTGCATTTAGGAAATAATTTTAACAAAAGAAACACTGGCCAAAGCTTAAAACCCACTGTATTTTAAATTATAATATGTAACGGTTTCAGATATCTAACATATCCTTCTTCAGACACTATCGAATATAAATGAAAATACAGACATATACATAGTCATTGTTATGAAAAAGTTTAAATTCTTTTAAGAGACATATATATATAGTCATTGTTATATATATATTTTTTAATTCTATTTGCTGAGGCCTTCAGCCAATCCCGTAAGTCTTCGTGTTACTTTCCAACTAATCACGCTCCGCCATTTTTGGTTCTTATAAGAGCCTTTTTTTTATTTTCTTCTTGTCTATGCTATCCAAACTTCCTTGCCATAATTCATTAATAGGTAAGCCTCCTGTCCAGTTCATCAGTTTATCTGTTTCTACTTTCTTTATCCAATATGCTTCTTTCCACTTTTTAATTATCATTCTTTTCTCCATCTCTAATACTTCCGTCTTATCCCATTTAATTCCGTGATTCGTCTCCTTAACATGTTTGTATCTTTCTTCCTCCTCACATCATCTTTATGTTGTTTATCAATTCTCTCATTCTCTTTCCTGTCTTTTCTATATATGACATATCGCAGTCCTCACACCATACCTTGTAGACGACTCCTTCTTTCTCTTTATTAATCTTTTTGGTGCCTTTTCTATTCTTCTTTTTTTATTGATCTTAATAATTTTTCTCCACTCTTTCTATCAATTCTCATCCCTCCTTTCTTCAATAAATTCTTCAGTTTCTCCGTTTCTTCTCCCATACTTTCTATACCATGTCATTTTCCACTCTCATCCTCTTCATTCTTCTTTCTCCCTCTCTTCCTCTTCCTGCGTTCTTCTTTCTTCTCTAAATCCTTCTTGCTGTAACCGTTCTTCTCTAACTGTCTGTAGAATTTCTCTATGCTCTCCTTCCTTCCTTCTTCTTCATCCTCCAGCATTTCTATTCTTCTTATCATATTTGCTATGAAATTTCTCTTTGTACTCCTATCCACATCGCTCCTTTCATGGCAGAACACCCCCGCTGAGCACTCTTTCTAGTACCACTTCGTAACCAGCCCCTCTCCTTGTTTTATTATGGTCATGTTTAAAAATTTTATTCTTCCATATTCTTCCAACTCCATGTCCAAGCTTATGCCTTTTTCTTTATTTTCCACACTATCTTTGAAGTTCTCTAATTGTCTCCTAGTCACTTTCCACAAGCCTAGTCATCTACATACCTACAAAACATGATCAAGTTCTTACCCCCTTCTTCTTTCACCTTATCGTCCCGTTTGTTCATAACTATTTCTGCCAGTACTGGGCTCAGCCTCGAACCTATACTGAATCCTTTTCTTATTTTTACCACTTTCTCCCCTATTATACAATACCTGTTTTCCCGTATTATTTTCTAAGCCTTAACTACCTTCTCTTTTGTCCATCCTTTTATACTTTTATTTCCCATTTCTTCCTCTATGACACTTATTGTTTCTCTACTAAGGCTTGGGAATATAGCCTTAACATCAAGACTAAACATAATTGTCCTGCCTCCACTAAGATCCACTCTCCTTAACACTTTCTTGGCTTCTTCTGTGTTCTTCACTCTGCACAATTCTTGTCCTTCTCTTATGCTTTCACAAATCTCCTTCAACTCTTTCTCTAGTGGCTCCCAGTAGTTCTTTCTACAGTCTATTTATGTTCGATAGTGTCTGTTGAAGGACATGTTAGATATCCGAAACCGTTACATATTATAATTTAAAATACAGTGGGTTTTAAGCTTTGGCCAGTGTTTCTTTTGTTAAAATAATCAATCAAAAGCCATGGATAGTAAATAATATGTGCCCTATGAAAAATTCATGTTTCAGAACCCTGCAATACTTCCGCAACAATTTTTATAGAGGAAGTTGGTGAGTACTTCAAATTATATGCCCATAGACAAACTCCACTTATAAAAATTGTCGCGAAAGTATCTCAGGATTCTGAAACATGGATTTCTGGATAGGACACATACTACTTCCCGAATTAAGTCTTGATCCGACTATGGTGGGTCCCATAGTTTTGGAGATATGGACCTTTAAAGTACATTTTTTCATCTTTTCGGAAGCCTATAACTTCGAAACAAAACATTTGTGCATCCAAGTTGGTCTATATTTTTTGTCTCATCTTGGTGTCAGGAATCACCTCCCAAACGTTGTCGGTGTTATTTGTATACATACATACACACACACACACACACACATATATATATATATATATATATATATATATATATATATATATATATATATATATATATATATATATATATATATATTTATTTGGTCTAGGAATTAATTCGTGCGGGTGGACAAGAGATGGCGCAACGAACGGAGCGTCCCACAGTTCCGTGTATCCACACATGTGTAGCAAACCCGTGTCATCGGGTATCGTTCGTAGTATAGGGCAGTGGATTAAAGCGTCAACAACACCAGTTTGTAGTTAAGTGAACATGGCGCAATTTGTGCCTGATAAAGTGTTTTTGCGGGGTGTCCTGCTGCATTACTTTAACATGCAGAAAAGTGCGACTGAAAGTCATCGTATTTTGGTGGAAGTGTATGGTGACCATGCTCTAGCTGAGCGAACGTGTCAGAAGTGGTTTGCACGGTTTAGAAGTGGTGATTTCGGCTTGGCAGACCAAGAGCGAGCTGGACAGCCAAAAAAATTTCAAGACGAAGAATTGACAGCATTACTCGAGCAGGATTCGTGTCAAACGCAGGAACAACTTGCAGCACCATTAGGCGTTGATCAAACAACAGTCTCCAAACGCTTGAAAACCATGGGAATGATTCAAAAGATGTCACATTGGGTTCCACATGAATTGAAAGACAGAGACGTTGAAAGACGAAAAACCATTTGCGAATTGCTGCTTCAACGACAGAGCAGAAAGAGGTTTCTCCATCGAATTATTACGGGTGATGAGAAGTGGATCCATTACGAGAACCCTAAACGAAAAAAGGCCTGGGTGAAACCAGGTGAACCAGGTCCATCACAACCAAAACGAGATATTCACTGTGCAAAGGTTATGCTGTGCATATGGTGGGATATGAAAGCTGTGGTGTACTATGAGCTGCTGCAACCGGGTGAAACTATGAATGGAGAACGTTATCGACGACAATTAATGCGTTTGAAGCAAGCTCTGGCCAGAACACGACCAGAATGGGAGAACAGACATGATAAACTTATTGTTCAACATGATAACGCTCGCCCACATGTCGCAAAACCGGTCAAAACCTATTTAGAAAATGTCGGATGGGAAGTTTTACCCCACCCGCCGTATTCACCAGACGTTGCTCCTTCGGACTACTACTTGTTCGATTGCATGAACCACGATTTGATTGGACAGCGGTTTACTTCTTCAGAAGATATCGAAACATGGGTCTCTGACTGGATCGCTTCCAAGGATGAGGACTTCTTTCGCCACGGAATCCGTACATTGCCTGACAGATGGGCGAAAGTGGTGGCTAGCGATGGACAATATTTTTCTTAAGGTATTTATGTATTTTGTGTTTGTACTACAGCTTCAATGTGTGCGTACCAACCGCACGAATTAATTCCTAGACCAATATATATATATATATATATATATATATATATAATATTTTGAGTCTTGCAATATAGTAGACTTTGAATTTCTTACTTATCAAGTTCCACCGTCACTGAAGTAATCCTCCATAACAGCATCATGAGTGGTGGTAAACCTCAGCAACATATTATGCTAATAGTTCAGGACAGTATGAGGTGGGTTCAGTAGGACAGTGGTTCTCAACCTTTAATTGGTTAGCGTATGAGTTCGCAACACCAGTGGCGGATCTAGAAGGTGAAAACTGGGGGCAGCCATAATTTAGACTATGATAGGTATATCATGAGTTTACTATAAACTGTCAAAAATATATAAATAATAGCTTAAATTAGTTTTTTAACTCAAAAATTGAGGTAGACAAGACTCCCCGGCCGTGGGCTACGTCCGCTTCTGCGCAACACTGGAGCAGACTGCCTCACTTATAATTTCTCTTCATCGCCCTGTTATTTATACGTTTCTTTGTTTGCAGTCCCCTACAAGTATTTTGACATTGAATGAGAACATCTCTGGAAAATAATTTTTTAAAGGCTTTTAGAATATTTTCTTGTTTTTTTTCTTCATATTTATGTTGAATTATATGACTTTTATTTAGTTTTTTTTTACCTTAATTGTCACCAGTGGCGTATTTACGACTTTTTTTTGTGGAGAGCTTTGCTAACTTTATTCCTGGAAATGTAAAAATTCTGCAAGATATTTCATTTTCATCAAAATAGTAGATAAAATTTCTGAGGGGCTTAAGCGCAGAAGCCCCTCCTTAAACACGCCACTGATTGTCACATTGCTTTTAAAGTTTCCCAGTACACCTGTGAAGAACCGTTGAGTTGGAGGAATGCATAGATCATTAAACGTTCTGTGTAACTCAACAAGTGACATCGATAAACAGCTTTTTTAACCCTAGAACTCATACTCAAAACCCTTTACACTTTTACATACTGTAGGTGGGGTCTAGTAGACCCCATCCGGGTATATCAGTGGAAGTAATTATATGTGAATATTTCGATCGCTACAACATTAGTGCATTGTGTGCTACTAGTACTAATGCTATTTTGACATATCCTCACTCATTTTGACAACAAAAATTTTCCATATGTTTATCGTAAGAAGTATAGAATTCACCTAACTGATTACATGTAGCTCCATAGGAGGAACATTTTACCATCTTTTCCTTTTCTCTCAAGTTATGCTTCTCCTTTCAAAGTTTGTGCAAAATCAGACATATCTTAAGTAATATTAGGCCTATAATTTCATCAAACATATCTTGTGTAATAAAATACTCCTATGCGCCTTGTGGAGAAGTTGTTTTCAGGCCGCGTGCTAGTCCAGATGTTTGTGAAACACATTGTGTTGACGAGTCTGACTGTGAGGTGTACTGTAATAGATATACTGTACAATCTCTTCCGGTTAAAATACCTTATTTACCGGCTTCTGAGTCCGAAAACAAGTTTCATTGCCATTAGAAAATTCGATTTCACTTGAATCGGATCACGTATTTGTTACGGATCACGTATGCTGTGCGTTTTCGAAGTATCCTTCTGCAATACTTTCCTCATGACTATCTTCAGGACTTCCCTCAGAAGATAAAACTCCTTCTTCTGCAAGCCACTCAGACACAACTTCTCTAAAGGTACTATCTTTTGGACTCACTGAATCTTCTGTCTTCCTTTTCCTGAACTCGTTTTCAATGCTAGTCGGCGTATCTTGAAACTAACACCAAATTACACCCACACGTAATAATGTAACACTAACTTCAACGGAAGTAGAGTACTTCATCTACACCATTAAAATTATGAATAAAAGAGGTTTATTATTAGGAAGCAGGTTCATAAATACGTTCCTAATCTCGGAAACTAAGAGCAAAAGGGCTACACAGAGAAAGTCACAAAACGAATATATTGAGTTCTCTTTATAGTCAAGTAGATATATGAGTTTTCGTTTGATAGACGTGTATTAAGATTTAAAATGAGTTAATTCATCGACGCAACTTACAAAACACCTGTAAAAACTTAAGTCTATATTTAAATGGCAATAAAATGCATTTATCTAACAACGTACATGTATAGCATTACAAACAATGAATTATTTCTTGTTGGGGTCTGGGAGACCCCATGTATGGAAACTTGGAGTAGTGATACAAAATAACAGAAATCTCGGAAATTATTGCTTGCTAAAACTAACTAACTAACTCTATGGCCTATGGAACCCGGAGGTTCAGTGCCGCGTTCACAAAAGCTCTCCACTGACTTCTATCCTTAGCTAATTCCATCCAGTTTCTACTTTGTATTCCTATCTCTGCGAGATCCATCTTAATATTGTCCTCCCATCTGCGCCTTGGTCTTCCTAATGGTCGTTTTCCTATGGGTCTACCAGTCAAGACTTTGAAAGCGTTTCTACTTTCTTCCATTCTAGCTACATGACCTGCCCACCTAAGCCTCCTAGACTTGACAACCCTAACAATGTTGGGTAAACCGTATAAGCTATGTAGTTCCTCGTTATGAAGCTTCCGCCATTCCCCATTCTCGTTCCTCTTGGGTCCGAATATTCTTCTCAGGATCCTGTTCTCAAATACTTTCAGTCTATGCACAAATTATTGCTTGCACAAGGCTAAAATTACGTAAGTTACATTAACACATTTAGAGATAAGATGTCACGAAAGATGAAGATTTGATGTAAATTTATTATACCACAAGGCACTTTAATTACCTCTATGGGGCCTGTCAGACCCCACATATGCGTTCTAGGGTTAATCCATAGATAGATCTGACAAGTAACACTTCACATCGTTGCTGCCGGTCTGACGCTAAACTATACATTTTCGGAAAGCACTAGTCCTAAATAGGATAACTACACAGTGCGACGGTCAGACGTTGCCGCGTTCAGGACTTATGGAGCGTCAAACATTAACATGGGGTTTATGAGAGTAACCATAGCAGTCGTATTATTTCATGCTAATTCGTCTTGCATTTGAACTCTGTGCTAACATTTGTGTTGTAGCAGTCGTATTATTTCATGCTAATTCGTCTTGCATTTGTACTCTGTGCTAACATTTGTGTTGTTTTTGTGTTTTTTAGGTATGCGTTGTAAGATGGATCCGAAAGTGGTCGTTTGGGCTCTGGTGGCCGAGATCGGGACAAATGAGCGCAATCCAAATTTGGAAGAGCAAAGGATGGTGGCACACATCAAGTCTCTTTTGACCAGCGGGATGGAAGTCGTTGAAGAGATTCGTACGCTCGGCTTCGGTGACAGTGATGGTGACCAGGGGGACGGAGACATGGATTTTGGAGACGAGGAAGACCAAGAGCAGGAGGATGCAGAGATGCCTTCGTCATCGCAGCAGTCTCATACGTCTTCCGCATCTGGCTCATCAGCGTCAGAATACCTGCCCTCTCCTGTGAAGAAGCCGAAGTTCCAGGATCAGCCTCCAGAAGACTCCAAAATGACACCAGAGCAGTGGCGCGAGTACAAGGCAAAAGCCTATGCCTACTGGACGGTAAATCCAAAAACAGGTAGGCCTTGGAACACAAAGACCGGTCGTGCTACCCACTCGACTCTGCAGAATCAGTTCAGGTATATTCGGAACATTGGCGTGCTACGTCACTTTGGGGCAACACAAGGCAAAGATGACAAGAAGACGCTGATGGCAGAGATCAATGAGGCAGTTCGGGGCATGTTCGCGGAGAAACAGCACACTGCTATCATTCACGATCGAACGTTGCGAATTTGGGCTAGGCAAACAGCTAATGAACTGGACCCTAACAAGAGTCTCAAGTTCAAGGCATCACCGTCGTGGGTGTACAGATTCAAGAAGCGCAACAACATCGTGGACCGTGCAATCACCCACAGGGTCGGCAGGACCTGGCAACTGAAAGAGTTGGACTTGCAGCAGCAGGCTGATGCTTTCGTATTAGCGACTCGCGAGCTCATTGCAAGCGAAAGCATCCCACCAACGCAGGTTGCCAATGCAGATCAGAGTAGCTTCAAGAAGTTGTTGCAGAGTACTCGCACTCTCCGTACCAAAGGTACAACAGTCGTGCGAGCGGTTGTGGGATCCATGAGCGCAACAACCCACAGCTACATGATCATGCCCGTGATCACCATGGCCGGAGAGATTCTGCGGCCGATGTATGTACTGGTGTCGGAACCAAGTGGAAAGTTTCCGGGAAACAAGCCTGCAGATCCACCGAACATCAAATCATTTGCTGGCAAAACGTCCAACATGAACAGGGACGACCTTAAGGACTTCTACGAGCAAGTGTTCTGGCCAAGCATGCCTGATGATCGGAAGAAGATCGTTTTGCTATTGGACTCGTGGACTCTGAACAAGGACGACAATCTATCGAACGCACTGAAGCCTGCCGACGTTGCGTTTCACAAGAGACTGATTCCTGGTGGTTGCACTGGAAAGATTCAGCCTTTAGATGTGCATTTCTTCCGTCAGTACAAGTCCTTTGTACGCTTTGTGACCGACACACTGGCCATGGACAGTGTCATGGATATCTGGCATCGCGATCGATTCCTGGCACTACAGTCGTTTTCACTCTACCAGTTCAGCGCACCCCGATTCAAGAACCTGATCCGGTACGCTTTCCACAAGGCTGGCTATCTGGACGAGGAGCCGGGAATGTGGATCTCTCCGCACGAGTACTGCTTTGACTCCCTCGACGAAGGTGACGTGTGCTTCACGTGCGGCGAACTACCGTTCGTCAAGTGTGCACACTGTGAGCGCACTCTTTGCATCTCTCATGCTCTGTTCGACGATTTGCACATTGATTGTACCCTTTAACTTACGCAAACAAGTGCTCAATCAGACAACGTCGATTCAAACGTCACAAACCTTGTGTTCTTCTTCGTTTCCTGTAACTCTCATAAACCCCATGTTAATGTTTGACGCTCCATAAGTCCTGAACGCGGCAACGTCTGACCGTCGCACTGTGTAGTTATCCTATTTAGGACTAGTGCTTTCCGAAAATGTATAGTTTAGCGTCAGACCGGCAGCAACGATGTGAAGTGTTACTTGTGAGGAATAGTGTTTGAATCCCAGTGTCCGCGTGCAATAGAAATATGGAACGAAATTTTGGCAGACAGTTTTGTCAAAATTTTGTGATAATTGAGACAAGGCCTGGACGAAGTCAGTATGGTACTTGCTTTCGATGGGGTTGTATTGTTGACAATTGAGCAGAAGATCGTAAGAGAGCGCCAGGCTAGAAATTCTCGGCGTGCTAATGTATTTGACGTGATGCCAAATTCTATACTGGAGCCCTCAGGTGGTTATGTGGATAGCCTACACTCTTTTGACGCGGGAGATTTGGGTTTGAAACCCGGCGAGATCTCATATGCTTCAGATCCCACATTAAGCTGCAGGTCCACGTCACATATATCCTTGTTACTGAAATGGACGCTAAACTCAAATTAAATCCCCGAAAATTCTGGAGTTTTATAAACAGATTGGTCGAGTTAGACTCGAGAAATCTATACATTTCTTTAAGACAGAAGTTACGAAATGTATAATCATCAAATAATATTATTGATAGAAAATTGTCACAATTTCAGATTTATAAAGATACTTGGAAACATAACGTTTTACATAATGAGTAAGTCATTTGGTTAATAGCATTAATATGATTGTCAGTAATGTTTTTATTTTCTATAGTTGTTGTTCCATTAAGTCCCCTATGCCATTATTAGGTTGGGTTTCAAGTATCCATATGCAACATTGTTACAAAGGATAGTATCGACAATTTACAAAAGCTTCAAATCATGCCTGAACTTGAATCTTACTGTTAGTGTAGTTGATAGACACACAAATCATCACGCAAGATCAGCTTTCTCAAAACAGGCTGCTCCCCACCACACTACCTCGCCCTCAACCGAGCTGGAGGTCCGACTAAGGCACGAATGACACTGAAAGAATAATTCAAGTTGGTTCTTAGGAAATGGTACAACAATTTTTATTATAAATATTAGTTTTAAATTGACAAGAGTTGCCTTCATAGTTTAATATCCGATACCACAAGCAGAGGCATTTATTAGCGAGTGACTTTTATTATTATTATTATTAGGATTAGCGTGTACCACAGACAGACCAGTAGAGACACAATTCTCGAACAGTAGTGGACACCTTGTTCCATTTAATTAGTTATAACAATTTTGATATGAAAACTAGTCTTGTCTTTGGTCACAAATAAGTTCCTTATCATTGAAGGTGGACACTTTTTTAATTTAACAGATGTAGAAAGAAAATCAAGAAATAAAGAGAAAAGAGATAGTTGTACTGGAGTTGCAAATTGATATATTGAGATTGAAGCTCGATATTGAATTCTATATTTAAGAAAATGATGATCATCTTTCCTCTGCAGGTGTATTTGCTTTTCTTTCACCGACATAATAGAATATTACTTAAAGAAAAAAAAAGAGACACAACGAGATTGTATTTGTAATATTTAGGTCTTTCTGAGTGCGAGTGCTCTTTCTTTCTCCTTCGTTATTCATGATGAGGTAGCATACTTAAAATCGTCGCTTTTAAGATTTGTTCTTTCGAGAGAAAGGGTGTTGGCAAATTGCCTAGGGCTGGCACTGACTTAGACGTTGGTCGTTGTTATTATGATGTCAAAGCCCAGTAACTTAGTTTTTGTTCTGAACTTTGAACTTCCATAAGCTTTAGAGCGAAGTACTTAAAGCCAAAGTTTCTCTTCGGGCAATTCAAAATGCAATAAACAGGATTTGTGACGTTCTTAAACTTATGTCAGTTAGGTGAGTGCGAGGCTGCCGTATTTTTAGTTGGTCTTGGGTGTGTGTGTGTGTGTGTGTGTGAAAGAAAGAACATTAAACTGATAAAAAAGGGACAAGTGAGTTTTATTTGAGAAAATGGACACCCATGCAATAGGAGGACGATAAGATGTCTCTCCCAGAAAGTTTTCTATCTCAGAGAGACAGAGAAGTAACGTAGTATTTGCAGAGACTCTTTCCAAGAAGTGTGATGGAAAAAAAGGCATGAATTCAGGTATTTTCTTTCCATCTTGAGTAAAAACCTGAGACAGCCAAACGATGTCAACAGCTTTTCTCTCTCTCTCTCTCTCTGTTTCAATAGCTTTTATTTTCAGCCCTTCGTCGCCCCAAGTTTCTATGGGAGAAGACAAGGTTTCTTCCAGACCAATGAAAGTGAAATTTGAGAAGAATAATGGTATCATTAACACAAGAACAAAGAGAAAAGTTCAGGAAGTTCTTAGTCCATTACAAAAGACATTGGAAACTTGAAACTTCCTTTTCCGATAAACAACGGAAGCTGGGATTCTTTCTTTGCAACAGAACACGTTCTTTAACTTTCATCAGTGTCACGTGTACACCACGTGAAAGGGTTTGGTTTGTATGGCGTGATGTATCCTCAATTAATGAGGTGAGGCGATTTTGAGTTTAACGTCCCTTTCAGCAGCGAGACTATATGAGAGTGGACCTACTGATTAACAATCCACAAGTGGTGAATATATTGCTAAAACTTCCCGTTTTAGTAGAGAATGAGTGAATTGTTGGACGCTTAATGGTTTGCAGAAATCCGTTTTTCGCTATCAGTTAGCTATTTTTCACTACAACAATCAACAATAAAACCGGAAGTGGCAGATTTATGCCACTTCTGGTTTGAATACAAGGTTAAAAGAGAAAATGGTACCTATTCTTAGAACCCTAAAAACTAATACACATATTCATGCCGTTACCTTGATGTAACCCGTCCGTGCTTTGATCCAGGAAGTTTGTTTTCAGACTTTGACATTGAAAATTCATTGGGTTGTCTTTTTTTTTTTTTTAATTCACGCATAACGTACCGTGCATGTGCCGTTCCCATACCGTGGTCCACAGAGTTTCGTTTCGGACTTTGACATTAAAAATGCATTGGGTTGTCTTTTTTAATTCACACATAATGTACCGTGCCTGTGGCTGTTCCCATGCCGTGGTCCACGAAGTTTCTTTTCAGATTTTGACATTGAAAATTCATTGGGTTGTCTTTCTTTAATTCACACATAACATACCGTGCATATGCCGTTCCCATGCCGTGGTCCACAGAGTTTCGTTTCAGATTTCGACTTTTAAAATTCATTAGATTGTCTTTTTTTTTTAATTCACACATAACGTACCGTGCATCTGGCGTTCCCATGCCGTGGTCCATGAAGTTTGTTTTCAGACTTTGACATTGAAAATTCATTGGGTTGTCTTTTTTTAATTCACACATAACATACCGTGCATATGCCGTTCCCATGCCGTGGTCCACAGAGTTTCGTTTCAGATTTCGACTTTTAAAATTCATTAGGTTGTCTTTTTTTTTAATTCACACATAACATACCGTGCATATGCCGTTCCCATGCCGTGGTCCACAGAGTTTCGTTTCAGATTTCTACTTTTAAAATTCATTAGGTTGTCTTTTTTTTTTAATTCACACATAACGTACCGTGCATCTGGCGTTTCCATACCGTGGTCCACAGAGTTTCGTTTCGGACTTTGACATTAAAAATGCATTGGGTTGTCTTTTTTAATTCACACATAACGTACCGTGCCTGTGGCTGTTAACATGCCGTGGTTCACGAAGTTTCTTTTCAGACTTTGACATTAAAAATTCATTGGGTTGTCTTTTTTTAATTCACACATAACATACCGTGCATATGCCGTTCCCATGCCGTGGTCCACAGAGTTTCGTTTCAGATTTCGACTTTTAAAATTCATTAGGTTGTCTTTTTTTTTTTTTAATTCACACATAACGTACCGTGCATCTTGCGTTCCCATGCCGTGGTCCATGAAGTTTATTTTTCAGACTCTGACATTGAAAATTCGTTGGGCTGTCTTTTTTATTATTATTCACACATGACATGTAGTGCCTGTTCCGTTCCCATGCCACCTTGAGGAGAAACCACCCCGATCACTACTCGACAGCCGTGATTCTTCGGCTTTTCTCGGAGTACTCGAAGCGACACCAAGTTGATCCCTCCTTGCCATCAATCTTGGTAAATTGTGTAGAAAGCAGTTGTGGTAAGGTCGGATAATGGTAGGGGAATGACATGGGCAAGGCGCATTATGTGTCAGTCGGCCTTAAATGGATTCCAACAAAATGATTCTCACTATCTCTTTTCATTTTTGTTCTATGTAAATGAATAATGATGGAAGGTCACTTGATTGATACCCGTCACTATATATATATATATATATATATATATATATATATATATATATATATATATATAGGGGAAGTCAGTTTAATATGAGCAGTCCGAAAATATGAGCAGCACGAAGCTTAAATTCACACAGCACACATATACTTTGCGCAAGAGGAAAACAACGAAGTTTATAGCATTGTTTGGAGTTTCATGAATTTGCAGAGGGTAGTCCAAGTTCGTTCGCTGCAGTTGTTGTGAAATAAGAGACAAAGTTTACAGGTACGGAGAATAAAAAGTGTAGCGTTTTAGAGCTATAATTAAATCAGGGTAATGGATAATAAGCTAAAACTTGGTATCTATGCGTTGTACATAATTTGTGACTGGATTTATAGTGAGTTCTGTCTAGGAACATAACACCAGTCTTTTGTTCACTTCTTTTCGATAAACAGGATTGCCAACCACAACACGTTAAAATATCATTAACAGTCTGTGAAATATGAGCATTTGAATTCAGTTTAATATGGGCACACATATTTTTTTGAAAGTAATGAGAGAAATGGACGTGAAGAGCTTTTGCAGATGTTAACTAAAGTAGATATTCCGTAATAACATAATTTATAATAACATGGATGACATAAGTTCTACAATCTTCAAGTTCATAATCAGCTTGGATACATTACGTCGATTTCCAATCTATCATCCTAGCCCTGTGTGGGATGGGTGTTGTCACAGTCTATATGTGCGGAGAAGGTGAACAAGCAGACATCTATAAATAAATCTAAAGCTCGCATATACCCATAAATAAATCAAAAGTTCGCAGACATCCTTAAATAAATCCTAAAGCTCAAGTGGATTATAATGATTTCATTGAAGAAAACGCCAGAAATGCTGCGCCAAGAAAGAGGACAGTCACATCCGCACAATGTGAGGAGAATGAAAGTCTTTGCCATATTTGTGAAGGAAAGTTTCCTAGAGACTCCAAAGGGTAAGAATGGATCAAGTGTGATATGCGCCAAGACTGGTATCATGTTCTTTGTGTGAGCGTTCAGTGCTCTGAGTTCTTTGTTTGTAATTATTGTAGCAGATTTAATGTCTAGATGTTTACGTCAAACCAATAGACAGGACTCTTGAAATGAACTGTGTTTTATGTGTATGTGTAACTATCTTTTGCTCGTTATTGTAATCACTTACATTTTATTTTTTTCTTTTGTACATTTTTTTTGTATTTGCATTTTATGTGAAAATATTAGAAAAGAAATGCTGCTCATATTTTCCCTACGAAGTGCTCATATTACCCTTGTACTACGGAAAATATGAGCAATGCGCACCTACCTTACTAACCTGTTTATTACTCACGAACAGAAGTATGTATTACCTTGTACTTTTCAGCGTTTGTAAACGAAAGATCAGGCCTTCTTTTGGTGAGACTTTTTTCTTTCTGTAATACATCGTTTTTGAGATATATTAGTATTTTCATTAACTATGCTCATATTCAACTGACTTCCCCTATATATATATATATATATATATATATATATATATATATTAACAACCTTCGCCCGTCGTGCCTAGTTTGCATGGGGATGAAATGACGGTCGAAGATCGCTGCTACTCACCATCTAGAATGAGTAGGTTAAGGGTAACAGAAGTAAACCACATCAAATTAACTTTGAATGAAATCTCTGTATTTCCCTAAAGTTTGTGTATTACTGTAACTGATCGAAGACTGTGTATAAACGCCAGATCACATATCTTTAAGCCTCTAAGAATTGAACCACGAATAACTCGACATAGCTGAGATACACGTACCTTTGAATGATGATGCCTGGAACTGATGTCGATGTTCGTGGAATAGAATCACAGCTAAGTAACTACTGTGATATAAGTCGCAGTGGATCTCTATGTGTATACTCGATGTATGATGGTCCACTTCTGATCCACCTCTGATCTCTGATCTCCGATCTCTGATCCCAATTCTTCAAAACCATAAGTTTTTATACTCGGATTCCAGACATCCTGGAATTCATTGTTGTTCATTTTCTGTATATCTCAGCTATTGGTAAAACATTGGTTTCACCCGAATTACATCGTGATCAAATTCTCAGACTCACAAATTTCTGCAAACTCAACGATTATGCCACAGTCAAAGTGTGTCAATGTTATAGTATTACAACTTGATGACAATTCATTCTTGAATCACAACATTACAAATTACACATTACAATAACATACGAACTGACGATTAAGCGTCTAGCCGTAGTGACACATAACATTCATCACATATACAAAACATTGATGTAAACACACAAACATACACATGTGTTTACGTTACATGACAACATTGAGTTTCTTTAACATTCAATAATTAAATATGTTTCCTTTCCCAAAAATAATATGTTTTAAATAATATCAATCACATGTATCAACAATATATATATATATATATATATATATATATATATATATATATATATATATATATATATATATATATATATATATATATATCCTGTTTCAGAAAGAATATACGTATTTCGAATGCATATATTTATTAAACTTTAAGACATACGAATATGAAATTTTACACACATATTTACGAACCTCTCAAATTCAAATTACAATTCAAAGTTCAAATTACAGATATTCAATATCTCCTCCATCAGCAACATGAACAATATCACATCGATACTCAAATTCCTCTCATACTCGGGCAAGCATGTCCTGCATCACTGATGTTGTACCAGTACAGGTCCGGTTCTTCAACTCTTCCAGGTTCTCTGGGAGTGGTGGTACATAAACGTTGTCTTTAACGAAATCCCACAGGAAGAAGTCACAGGGCTCAAATCCGGTGACCGTGGAGGCCGGGTGAGACATGCTAAGACGCCAGCTCCTTGACGACCAATCCAACGGTTCGGTAGAGTTTCATTAAGATATTCACGCACTTGGCGACTCCAGTGAGGGGGTGCCCCGTCATGTTGAAAATTAAGTTGTCTTCGTGCAGCCTCGGAAACAACCAGTTTTGTAACATAGCAAGATACTGCTGACTGTTAACCGTGTTTCCATTAAAGAAGAATTGACCGTAAACAGATGATTGGGATATCGCACAAAACACATTGACTTTGGGCGAATCTGGTACATGTTCAATAACTGCATGCGGGTTCTGTAGGCGCCAAATTCGAACATTTTGTTTGTTTATCTGACCACTAACACGGAAAGTCGCTTCATCACTAAACACGATGCGTTGTGCAAAGTGTTATCATTGTCAATAGCATCCAGAATCTCGTTACAAAATGCCACACGTTTATTTGTTATTAGGACGCAGAGCTTGTAACAGCTGTAACTTGCACGGCTTCATAACTAACCCACGTCTCAAAACACGACAAATTGTTGTTGTCGGCACTTGTAACTCCCGACTGGCACGACGAGTTCATTTTGAAGGACTACGTTGGAAAGCAGTTTGAATTCGTGCAACATTTTCTTCAGGAACACGAGGGCGGCCAGGACTCTTTCCTTTACACATCCTGCATCTACAAACTGTCGATACCATCTGCGAATGTTCCACCCATTCGGGGGATCAATTTGGTACTTCAACCTGAAACGTCTTTGCACTGTAATCACGGAATTGCACTTCGCAAACTCGAGAACACAAAATGATTTCTGCTGCGGAGTAGCCATTTTAAACATATGATAGTTACGAAGCAAAACAAAAGACAACTGACATCTAGCAGCTATTAATATAAACTAGACTATGTATTCGTTTCTCCAATACCCGAGCCGAGGCGCAGCGATCGATAGTTTGGACAAAATAATTCTTCGTTATACGTATATTCTTTTTGAAACAGGGTGATGTATATATACATATACATATACATACATATATATATATATATAGGGTGTTAATGAGCTATACGACAAACTGTCAGAGGTGATTCCTCACATCAAAATAAGAGAAAAAGTTTATATGAACCTGTGAGGAAAAGTGCATAGTTTCAGTGCTAGGGCTAAAGCTATAGTTCAAATTGCTTTATTTCGAATTCGAGAAACCCTAGAGTGATCTTCCAAATCAACATAAAGAAAGCCATTCATACACAATCCAAAATCCTATTTTAACAACGTGCAATGGGTGTGCACGGAATCCCCTACACGGTATAATTCTGAGACAAGTTCTCAACAAAATTTACACATATGCTCTGACTTCAAGGTGAGTCCAAAGTATGCACAAGTAAAGCCTTAATAGAGGTGAACATGTAATAGTTCGGCGGGAAGTCGGAAGTGTTTAGTAACCGCCAGCATCACGGTTTCTCGTATTCGGAATAACACGTACTGCAATGTTTTGTGTTCACGCTTGTGGGTGTAGGAAATGTGAAATACATAGCAGCATGCGTTGTTCTTCTTCCTTCTCTGTGTTGTCTACTGAGAAAACGAGGAACAAGCTATGACGTTGCAGAGAATCCAGTTGGAAATGGAAGTCATATACGAAGTGTGTTCAAAATATATCGAACTTTTGGTTGGCAAAAATGCATTTATTGATTTGGAAATCCGAAACAGTAATTCTCTTCTAAGTAGTCTCCTTCGTAATGCACACACTTCTCTCAGCGCTTCCGCCATTGTTGGAAACACTTCTGGAACGCCATTTTTGGATTTGTGAGCAACCGTGCATTCACTTTCCGCATGATGTCTTCTCTTGCTCAAATCTCTTACAAACCGTATACAATAATGGCATTTTCAGCTTGGGAAATAACCAAAACATACACAGAATCACATCAGGTGACTAGGGACCCTAACGACACACAGGAATGTTGTGTTTGGCGATGAAAGCCTGAATCAAATTTCGCGGACATTCTTCTCATGCCCAAATTATCGTTCAAAATTGAATGTACCGATCTGACTGAATGGTTCCTGCTTGGATATCAAAAAAGCTTTTAGCAAAATTTGATGCAATAACTTGCTCAAGTTTTTCGGTCATTTCAAAAAAAAAAAAAAAAAAAAAAAAAAAAAAAAAAAAAAAAACTCCGACGACAGCTCAGTACACGTCCTCACTCGTTAGAAGAATACCAGCCACTGACGCTTAGTATTGCCAACCAATTTTTCGAAAAAAAAAAAACAAAAAAAAAAAACAGGAAATTCTTATCCAAAATCCAGGAAAAATCCAGGAGATACAACTTAATATCTAAAGGTGTTAATTAGGATGACTTTTTTTTTTTACAAGGCAAACAGTGAACCCATCAATGATTATACTTACCAATAAAAGACTAATCATCTTTATCTGCGTACATGTCAACATTTATTGTGTTGGTCAGAGAGCGATTCACAGGGGATCCTAGCATGAGTTGTTAGAAGTGAGCCTTCTTGTGTGCAGCAATCCTTGGAAAGTTTGGGTATCAAGTCTGTCTGTCTTTCGCCTTCATCAAATTCACGATTGAAAACACTTGAGGAAGGCAGAGCAAAGACATAACAAATGTGGATAAATTCGGAAATATTAACTAGTTAGGCTATCTATTTCTATTTGTACTAACAAGCATCAGAGGCGTCATTTAGGGAGGGCGGGGAGGGGCGATTGCCCTCACTGAGTTGGAGATTTATATTGATTTTATCAATAGAATAGTAGTGAATCAATGAAATGTGCGAAAGTTTACTTATATCGAAGGGTCTTATCCTCCTAAGCAAAATCTGAAATGACGCTCCTGACAAGCATCCAAAAATCTTGAACAGAAACATCATTTTCAGTTTACAAATCTGTGTTTCGCAATAACCGCCATTCTGTGTCTACTTGTTGCAATTTACTCTATTCTATATCATTAGAAAAGTCAGCTACAAGAGGAGCGATTGATTGTGCCGATTTCTTTATCTCATTTGATGGGCTAATCATCTCTAAATGTTTCATGATAGGATCATGAAGCGTATCTCTCTCTCGAGTTGAGTCGAGTTGAGTTTAACTTCCCGTTCAACAGCGAGGATAAATGAGACGTGGACCTACTGATTAACGTGGAATCCGAGCCACATAAGGTCCCACCGGGAAGTGAACCAGGTCCTTCCACGCCAAAATCGTGTATGCTAACCTCTTAGCCACGGAGGAGCTCATATCTCTTTCGAATTTGATGTACTGCTTCAATATATAATTCAATACACCTGAATTTAAAATCTTTCAGTCCATAATTTGGGAGATTTCTTGATGCCATGGATAGGGAAACTTTTGCTGCAAAGTACATCTGTAGATAAGAACTCCTTTTGGCTTCTGATGTCTACATTTTCTAAGTGCTTTTGGATGATGCGCAAAACCAGGAGTTTTTAACATTTTTTAAAGAAAAATCAGTAGACCAGGAGATAACTTGAAAAACCAGGAAATCTCCTGGAATATCAGGAGACCTGGCAACTCTGCTGACGCTTCCTGAGGACGGGAAAAAATTCACGACTGCGCACGAGTGTCCCCTCTACATCCACCGACTGCGTATGAGTGTCCCCTCTACATCGACACTGAAGAAAGCCTCCTGCACTTCATTGGTTTACGCGGGAAAAAATAAGGTTCAACACCTTTTGAGCAAACCTCGTATGTTACATAGTTAA
This sequence comes from Thermobia domestica, assembly GCF_964235325.1. Taxonomy (NCBI): domain Eukaryota; kingdom Metazoa; phylum Arthropoda; class Insecta; order Zygentoma; family Lepismatidae; genus Thermobia; species Thermobia domestica. Next base: position 212,213,918 of record NC_137465.1, read on the forward strand.
TTACTAGAGCAACACACGTTATGCTTAATTTTTTGTGTAATTATGCATTATTTTTTTTTCAAATTATGCTTTATTGTTAATTCCAGTCATTGTTTTATATTAATCGTGTAAAGCTCGACACAGAAGTCTCTGCCGCGATACAAATGCTTCACACCCCGCCCTTCTTACATGTATTTCTTCGCCCCCTTCTTTCTAGCACCTGCTATGTTGCCACAATAGTCAGTTAGATTCTTGGCACCGAGGAGGAAAGATAATTTAAAAGTCCTATGCGAATTTATGTTCCATATCGTTCTCTCTTCTTTTCGCTGAAGTAAGTTTGGCAACTGCGCATGACACCTTTCATTATGACGCATATTGTTCTTTCCATGCTGAACTATAATTCGCTGAATAAAGTGTAGTGTTGCCAACGGCAGACCTATCAGAAGCAGGAGTATTCTGCAAGATTTCTTTCTAGAAAAATTATTGTCAAAAAAAAAAAAAAAAAAAAACTTATTAGCATACGACAATAGAGATTAGTGGTGTTGAAGTGCCTTTTTCTAAGTGCGCGCGTTTTTCGAACTGTGGTGAAGACAGTTTTTTTTTAAAAAAAAGCTAGGAGTTTTTTTTTTTTTTTTTTTTTTTTTTTTTTTTTTTTTTTTTAGTGTTGAAAGTTTTTTGGATAGCCTATTCCTAGTTTTTAAGTTTTACACTTGTAAAAACGTTTATGTGCACAATGCCTCCAGTGTTGTCTACATTGAAAACAAAGACTTTACATAGCCAAGCGAGAGAAATTGTGAGTAATGTTCATTCATTTCTGAAGATGGAAGCTAGTGAAGGTGTTAATATTCCAACTAAACATTTTGGTAAAAGAGCGGCAGCTGCAACCGGGGTCCCGGAACGAACAATTCGAGCAATTGTGAAGGAAAGAGAAGTTCTTGAGTCGTCAGAAGGGCCCTCCACATCATTCTCTCTCTACTCCTGGAAAAAGAAGACCAAAAACAGCACCTAAATCTCCAGTGGACAATTTCGATGAATCCGTAGGTGTGTGTATGACTATGCTATGCGTGAAAAGCAAATGCCAACACTTAGCAAATTGCACATGACATTATAAGAAGAATTAAATTTTGCGGGTAGTAAAGAGAGTTTGAGACGCTTACTGCATAAGCTGGGTTTTAAGTGGAGGAAGACACCAAATAATAGAACCATTTTAACCGAAAAGCAAGAGATTCGTGCTCAAAGAACGCGGTTCTTGAGACAAATAAAGCATTTTAGGCGGGAAAGACGACCAATCATATATGTAGATGAAACATACTTACATAGTTGCCATACTCCAGGATATGGTTGGTCAGACGATTCTGGCAAATGTTTTCGGGTGCCTATGTCCAAGGGACGACGTCTTGTGATAGTTCACGCCAGAGGTAAGGATGGATTTGTTCCTAATGCTTTACTAATGTTTAAATCTAAGTCGAAATCAGAGGACTACCACGATGACATGAACACGATGATAATTTCATGAAATGGCTTCGAGAAAAACTAATTCCTAATCTTTCACCCAGATCTGTTATTGTTTTAGACAATGCCTCGTATCACAACGCATAATTAAATCCTGCCCCCACTCAAGATTCTTTAAAAAAAAGATATGCAGAGATGGCTTCAAGAAAAGGGGTTACCTTTCACGCCTGACATGACACGACCTGAGATGTACGAATTAATCAAATTACACAAATCTAAACATGTTACCTACAAAGTTAACTCCTTGCTAAGTGAATACGGACATTGTGTATTAAGACTTCCACCATATCACCCTGAATTAAATCCAATAGAAAAAATATGGGCACTAGTGAAGAACTGGGTGGCATATCACAACACAACCTTTAATTCGGATGCGGTCATGCAGCTCGCACAATGCAAATTTGAGAGTGTCACAAGTGAAAAATGGGGCTCAAGGTGTCGTCTTGTGAAAGAGATCGAGAATGAGTTTATGGAGCGCGAGGGTCTGATAGATGAATATGAAGATAATGCTGCATCGGCACCTTTCGTAATTTACGTGGACCCTGAATCAACTGACACAGCCTCGGAGATTGAGGAGGACCTCTCGGGAGACCCCCGAATCAACTGACACGGCCTCGGAGATTGGGGAGGACTTGTCAGGAATTAGACTAATTAATGCGTGAAGTGTGCCATCAGTCTTAGCCTTAATATGTTTGTAGCCATTGGAATAAGGTAAGCTCCCTCTTTATTAATAGGCTGTACATGTTATTCATTTGCGTTAGTGTAATTTTTTTGTACAATGCTTGGTAGTTTTTCTTTTGGATATTTAGATTGCAACACTGTGCTGTACAACGATCGCGGCAGAAACAAGTGTGTTGGACTTCTATAGTGTAAAATGTTTACTATACATTAAATATTCTAAATATCTTGATCTATTTATTAATATTTTATGCAACCAGTTTCTGTCATATTTAATGAAATTTCTACTTAATGCATTGTAAAGATATATGCTTTACTCGAGTCAGTTTTTTTCATCACTTGTGTGCGCCTTAGAGGTGCATATATATAGAAAGGTACACATAACATAACAAAGTTCAAGAAGTACACGTAACAATATAGTGTGGAGTTCTTGTGTACTATTCATTGTTGGCGAAAAGTTTTCTTCTTTTTTCCCTTTATTTCCTCCACATCAAAGGATTACACCGAAAAGTTTACAGAAATAAAAATTAGCTTTTCATTGTTGCATTGTTATGTTCTCAGTGATTTTGCTTTGTAAATATTGGTTTTAAAAAATATTAATACAGTATGTTAAACCTAAACAGAATTTTCCAAGAATTGTGCTATATATTTTAAATTATGCTTTATGTTTTATTTTCTCAAATTATGCTTTATTATGCTTTTAAAATTAGTTTCTTCTCGACCCTTGAATAACCACAACCATGTTCAAGGTACCAACCATATGTCTAAATTGCTATTATGCTTTTTATGCTTTTGGGTTGCTCTATTAATTACGCTTTCGAAGGGCAGACAGAAGATGGAGGGCACATTCCCTAAAAGACTTTTCAGCACAGAGGGTATTTGAAGCGTGAACGTCATGAGCATCAACTGGAATAACATCTTCTTAGTAGACTATTTTTATAAGGAAATTTGATGAATTTATTGTAGTTGGAAAGAAGAGAAGTGTAAAATTCTTCCGCAGGTACCATGTGGAAAGTTAATGGTGAAGAAAGTTCCACATTCAACTAACGACATACCTCGAGAGTGCTATTACGATCTATGAAGAATTAGATACTGGGTCTCTGTAGTGTCATCTTTGAGGATATATAATACTACAAGGAAGTTTCCATTTCTTCCCTCGCTTGGCATTCAGAAAGAAGACTGAAAAAAGGAAAAAAAAAAGATTTCAGAGAGGACACAAGGGAATAAAAGGAAAAATCATTCCAAGATCTATTGAATATCCTATTATTCCATCTTTTTGAAGAAACCAGCGCCATCTTTTCATCACAGGTCTTGAGTATTTAAAGGATATATATGAGAGAAAAGAAAAAGGGATTTCTGAAAGCGCGAGAAAGAAAAATTCCAGTTGAAGCTCATGAAATATATAATCCCTCTTTCTCAGTGTGGCAGTGTTGCTAAATTTTGAAGTTCCAATATTCGTATCATAGTCGGATAACCTTTATTTTGATATGATATAATCCTCGATTGGATAATAAACTTATCGCTTTATTTGATTGCTGTTTAATCCTCACAGACAGACACACAAATACCAGAGATGTATTTGATGGAGCTGATTCTAATCGTATTAAATGTTTGGATTAATATAGTATTATTATATGTAACTACTGAGAGCATTTCAAATTATTATTATTATTATTATTATTATTATTATTATTATTATTATTATTATTATTATTATTATTATTATTATTATTATTATTATTATTGAGCTGAGCGAAGCGAAGCTCTTATACTCGGGTTAGCCGTTTGGTTGTCCGCGAACTCCTCCTAGACAGTTTGGCCGATCTCAACCAAACTTAGCACGCTGATAGAGTATGTCGTGCTGAGTGACAACATAGGTCGAAATCAAAAATCCGATGTACCATCGAGGAATAATCACCGAAAAACGCTTCCTCCTAGACCGTTTGGCCGATCTCAACCAAACTTAGCACGCTGATAGAGTATGTCGTGCTGAGTGAATACTAAGCTCGCTCAGCTCATTTCATTGGAATCGGGTATATCCATTGCATTCCTAGTTATTATTATTATTAAATATGCTTAAATATTGTTGTTATAAATGTGATAGAAACAATTGACAAGGGAAGTTCGGGAGAAAACACTCGCCTGCAGAGAAACTAAGCATGCCATTTGAAGGACCAATTCATGCTGATTACAACAAGCTAATAAAATTCCTGTATGGTTGAGATCTGTTTGAGAGATTCAACTTGAAAATTTATATGAAAAAATGAGTATATGGGCATTTAAAGGTGTTAAGTACAACATTATTTGCAACGACAATTGACACACGAATTGAAATCTATCGGAAGTAGCAGAAAAAAAAAACTGTTTTGCAATAACAAACGAGTTTGTTATTTAAAATTAGTCATTATACCGTTCAAAATAAAGATAGATAAAAGATAAAAATTGATCACTGTTCTTCTGTTCTATGAAGAAATGGCGCAGGCAGGAGACTTCTTTACATCATGAACATATTATATGTACAGTTGCGTTGCAATTCGTCAAGAGTACAATTCGCATAACCAAGGCGAAAAGCAAATTCGACAAGTGATTCAAAAGATAAATAATTTGTTCGGTAAACTGCCTCATGGAATGCAAACTGAAACAATCCAATGTATCGCGGTGATCGGAATTGATTCATTAGCATCAACACGAATTTCATGTGATTGTTTCGTTGGTACATCATAACGTATGGATGAAGAACTTTCATACTATGTATTTACAAGTCTCCTGCCATAATTTTTGAATGGTTGGAATCCAAACACATCAAATGCAGGGCTGGGTTAACCCATCTGAATGTCCGGGGCTAGAAAAAAATATGTAGCCCCTGCTGACTTCACCTAATACATTTCTGTGAAAGTGCAGTGGGAAAGTTAAGAGAATATGTTACATATATTTGGTCAAATTTTATTTTGTGATGATGATTGTATCTTCATGATTCTTTTTAGATAGCCAGTTGAGATTTTGATCAAAGTGCCACCTAGAGGCCCGGGGCTATAGCCCCCCTAAGTCCCTCTCTTAATCCGGCCCTGATCAAATGGTTGTACAAATCGTGTGCAAATCGTGCATTTAACGTTGAATCTCTCGAAAATTTCTCAACCGTACAAGAGTTTTATTAGCTTGTTGTAATCAGCATGAATTAGTCTTTCAAATGACATGCTTAGTTTCTCTGTACGCGAGTGCTTTCTCCCGAATTTCCTTTGCTAGAACAAAATATAATATCAACACATCATTCTTTGATAATAAAACATGAAAAATTATTATTATTATTAATATTATTATTATTATTATTATTATTATTATTATTATTATTATTATTATTATTATTATTATTATTATTATTATTATTATTATTATTATTATTATTATTATTATTATTATTATTTAGGGGCCACGGTGGCTCCGTGGTAGAGCGTTCACCTCTGGTGCTTGGGGTCCCGGGTTCGATCCCAGCCCCCGCCAAGTGAACTTTGTGGTGGACAAACACCGTGTGCGTGGGTTTTCTCGGGGTTCTCTCGTTTCCTCCCACTTTCTTCATTCCCCCATTTCATTCATTACTCATCATCACCGTCTCCTTTAGCCTAACCGGCATAACCATGGGACGTAAAACTCAAAGATTTCATTTGATTTTTATTTTTTTAAAATGAATGCAATTTATTGCTTAGTTCAATGCAAATCATATTCTCTGGGTTGATCCTTTAGTTTTGACTTCCGACCATTTCTTAGTCTCAAACTCTAAAATGGTTCCATATCAGACAAAAGTAACTCACGAGAAAAAATTACCTGAGTTGAATAAATATTAAATTGTGTCCCAAGCAATTTCAAGTTTTGAATGTATTTACAATGCATGATATGATATAAGGCAAGCAAAAGTACCTTGCGAGTTCGGGAAGACAATTGTTAGTTAATAAAGATATACGAGGTATTATTATAAAAGTAAAAACTATTCAGTGATTAGAGATAATACTGAAATATCGTCAGATGTATATTTATGGTGAAAAGTACCACTGAAAGGATACGAGATACATAAGTTATAACACCTTCAATTTTTTCCCTCAGAATTGGTAACAGATAGATATGTGCTTTAAAATATGCAAGCACTTGTTACCAATGCGTGGCAGAGACGGCAACAGTGTACGGCACACAGAGCTCTAGCGGCGGCGGTGAGAGATACTCGTAAGAACAGGGTGTAATCATTTTGTTTACTTCCATTTGCGTGGTGTGACACAGCTTAAAAGTGTGTGGTGTGACACAGCTGAGTGAAATATGTGATGATGGTGTCATGGATGTGTCTAACGTTCATTCGTGGGTGCGACAGTTCAAAGAAAGCAGGACGTCGCGTGACAATAAACCAAGACAATCTCGGCCTCGCACAAGCCGGTCTGACAACAGTGTACACAAATCCCAGGAAAATGCCAATTTTGGAAGCGATGTGTTCCACACTAATTTGACGATCCTCCAAAACAACTTTTTCCATTCGTTCGATCAAGGAATCGAACTAGACACCCCAGGCTAAGCGCTCTACCCCTGAGCCACCGTACCCCCACCTATCATTTCTAAACTGAATAGTAAGTATTATATGTACATATGTTTCATTAATCCCCCCGTCTCAACTTTAGCCTAATGAGTATAACCTAATACGTTAAGGGTCTTCACTACTGCGAAATTAAACTACCGCTAAATTTAGTTTTTCTGCAGTATCTTCAAAACAAATAAAAATATTCGAAAAGCAGGAACGTAGTTAACTAGACAATACGATTTTGCATGTGATAACATAACCACAATTCACCTATCTGGTTTTGGTATGCCGCTATTTACAGAACCCGCAAAAAATGCTAAATCTATTTACAGTTTCAATTCGAAAGCACATAGATGAGTAGTGATAACGGTATCACATACAAAATCGTATTGTCTAATTCACTACGTTTTTGTTTTTCGAATATTTGGATTTGTTTTGAAGATACTACAGAAATGCTCTAAAATTAGTGGTAGTTTAATTTCGCTGTAGTGAAAACTTTTAAATTAAGGATTTTATTTTTCGGATCGAATTAGTCAATAAAAGATTCAATGACTCAGTGATAGGCCACATACCTCTGGCATGTGGAGTTCCTGGTTTCGTCGCTGCTCCCGCCAAATATTCTTTGTGGTGTACAGTGTGATTTCTCGGGGTTCTACCCTTTCCTTCCACTCTCTTCATTCCACCATTATCATTCATATCGTCATCACAATCTCTCTTAGCCTGGGTGCATAATCGTGGGACGTTAAACTATATATAGAGCTTTCCAACGTTAATTCAAGAAAGGGAAATGTAATGTACTTATTACAAACTCTATTCCGATTTATCAATTACTTACGAAGCTATTGGCGATATTACATGCAGCAAGTTTGATGTTGACGATAGAAAATGCTCGTACCTCTGTACGGAGCACAGAAGTTTCGTATACCCACAAAAGTACTCGTGAGTCTAGCTCTTTCGACGACAGCAATGATACAAATAGCGATAGTTTGAATTTAGTTCTAGGAAAAGGATTATTTTCCCTTGTGAGTGCTGTAGCAACTATACACTTTGGTTTAGACATTGCTACAAACTTACTTTTTTTTTTTTCTTTCTTCTTCGAAGTCTACGAGTCGTGACTGGAATCTAAGGAACGAATCCATCCCCATAGCAACGAGATCAGTGTCATTATGAAAAGTATCTCCCTCTCTTCCCTTCTTTTTCCCCTTTTCATCTCGTACCTTCAACTACGGATATCATTTTCAATTTATATGTATATAAAGGTTGTGAGCACTCCTTTTCGTGTGCAGCTATTTCATCTTCTCGGGCTTTTATACAGAGTTAATGTAGTGAATCAATTTCAATGGCTAATAGACAGGGATTTCTATGAATATATGCCAGGTATGATATACAGAGATACATGGTATATATAAATATATATATATCTGCCACAATGTTATATACAACACAGAGAATAAAGTAGGGTATCTGATTTTAAAATCTTCCCTCCCCCCACGTTCTCAAAGTTAAAAAGGACCGAAGTCCTTTTTACTTTACAATAGATTTTTTTTTCCATCTGTCTTCACTCTTATTTATATTTTCATAACAAAAGTGTGAAAAAATATCCTGGTTTTAGTCAGTGACGGATCTAGAAATTAAAATCTCAGAGAAAGCTAAAACCCAGAATGTGAAAGGTATATCATGGGTTTAATATCAACTTTCAAAAATGTATAAGTCATAGCTTAAATTATTTTTGTCACTCAAAAAACTGGGGGGGGGGAGTAAAGCTCCCAGACTCCAGGCTAGGTGCGCCACTGATTTTAGTCGTACTTCAACATTCTTTTGTTTGGTATAAAAAGATGAATTTTTCTCGGAATGTTTTAGAAGAGAAACCTCAAAATTATGCGAAGTTTCATTCAGATAGATACCATCACGTGATGTCGTATGGAAAGAAATTTTTAATATTTCAGATAGATTTCTCCACAGAATGATTTACAAAATGTAAGTTCTAAAATTTCACTGAGATTCCTCTGTACAGTGCCTCACTAAACATAAATTTTGATTTTAAAGGAATTTTCTCTACATAATGCCTTATAACACACTAGCAGCGTTCACCCCGCTTCGCTGCGGTCACCCCGGAACGCAATAAACTTTGTTACTTAGATAATTTTTACTTTTTCGCTTTCAAGTGATATGATAAAAACCATAGAAGATTGCAGTAAATGTTAACATTATATCGCCTGTCATTTATGTTAACCCGCCCCGCTTCGCTGCGGTCACCCCCGAACGCAATAAACTTTGTTACTTAGATAATTTTTACTTTTTCGCTTTCAAGTGATATGATAAAAACCATTATAACGCCTGTCATTTATGTTAACCCGCCGAGTGACACGGTCATGCGGGTTGCATATAAATACGTTTATTTTTATACCTATGATGAACTAACAAAGGATTTGTACGTAATGGACACCTGAATGGTCAATTATCTCAAGACACTGGTAATTGAAAATTAAAGTGATATGATAAAAACCATCTAGGGTCCAAATCCTAATAACCCCCCAAAAATAAAAGAAATTGGTTCAGCCGTATTAGCGTGATGAGCGGACAAAGGATTTGTACGTTCTCTTTTATATATATAGATAAGTTTTGAAATTTCAGGGAAATTTATTCACACAATGACTCACAAAACATAAATTTTCTAATTTCAAGGGAATTCCTCCACACAATGCCTCACAAAACATAAAATTTGAAATTTCAGAGAAATTCCTGCACACAAAACCTCAAAAATGTACATTTTGAAATTTCGGAGATTCAACCACTGAATCCATCACAAAAAATAAAATTTGAAATTTCATTGGAAATCCACCACACAATGTATAACAAAACATAAATATTAATAAATATCAGTGAAATTCCTCCACACATTGTCTGACAAAAGATAAATATTTAGACCCTATAAGTATCAGTGAAATTCCTCCACACAATGTCTCATAAAATAAAATGTGATATTTTTGGGAAAATCCTCCATACAATGTGTCACAAAACGTAAATACTTAAATGTCAGGGTAATTGCTCCACACAATGTCTCACAAAAGATAAAATTTGAAATTTCAGAGAGATTGTTCTACTCCAGTGATGGGGAAAGTTTTTTCTTCCTTTTAGGAGAGGATCTAAGAATAAATCTTCAGGCGAGCGAATCTAATTTATTAAAAACAAATTATTAAGAACGATACATTTTACAAATGCTTATAATACTAATTCTTATTCATGATTAAAGTTTCTAGTAATCTGGTTCGAACTCGGATATATTGCTTCTGAGAAGAGAAGTTTAAATGTCCATATGTCTGTCTGTTTCTAATATATGTACACTCTTTCGAAGTAACAATTATTCTTCTGCCATTCGTCAGATTAGAAATCATGTCGAAGACCAGATAGAAGATTTTAGAAGGTTGCATTTGGTCCGCGGGTCGTAGTTTTTCTGTCACTGTTCTACACAATGTTTAACAAAACATAAAATTTAAAATTTTGGAGATATTTCTCCACACAGTGCCTCACTAAACAGACTTCGTAATTTCAGAGATATTTCTACTCACAATAACTAAAAGTTAGGTAACTGTGGTCGAAAGGCGTACCGATTAAGAATTCCACACTAGCCATAGATCACAAAGTGCCGTATTATAAAATATAGATACATCCTTCGCATTGGAAATATATACGGGATGCATAAACTTCTAAGGAATGATTAAAAAAAAAACAAAGTTACAAAGCTTATTATGTAACAAAGGTTATGTGTGAGACATAGGTGGAAGATCAACACACCTCATGATTAGAGAGCACTCGGCAATACTCCTCAAAGTAATCACAGCTCTTGTTCAACAGCTTATTATAACAGCAGACAAAGTTTTCTATACCATTTGCATAGAAATCAGCGCCAAGTTCTCGTATCCACCGTGAGGCAGCAGTTTTGACATAGTCACATGCTATATAATGGTGGCCAGCCGTTTTATGCTTTAGAACAAGGAAAAGGCTAAAGCCATTCGCGCTAGATCAGGGCTGTAGAAGTGGTGCTCTACTCGTTCTAAAAGTAACATTAATGATTGAAGTACGTCTACCGCTGTGTTCGGGGTTGTCATTAACAATATTGGTCCGTCTTTCTTTAAAGGCACGCCACTACTTCCCTACATACTGCTTTGAAATTTAGCCCTCCCTGTACACTTTTATAATTTGCCTATGAATGCTAGCAGGTGTAGTGTTTTTGGCTCACAGGAACCGCACCACTAAGCTCACTCAGTTTTTCAGACGAGTGATCATTTTTAATGGCCGCTTCTTGGATATACTGACCAGAATCCGAAGTCTTTAAAACCTGCACCAAGACAGACATGTTATTAATCTACAAATAAATTTCCGATAAGTTAGAGTAAATAACGTAAAGTTTTATGCTTTGTAATACTTTTTCGATCATACCTCGTAGTTCAAAAGTGTGGCTCATTTGCTTTGGCACAGGAAAGAATTCGTGTGTGTACTTTTGTCTAACAATAAGACGTGTGAGACATAGGAAACCTTCAGATTCCTTAGCCATCGAATTAAGTTCCTTAGAGATATCTCGGTCCCGCTCTGAACTCAAGCAAATACCTGTGGCTCAGTGGTAGAGCGTTCACCTCCGGTGCTTGGGGTCCCTGGTTCGATCCCAGCTCGCGCCGTGTGGACTGTGTGGTGGACAAACATCGTGCTCGTGGGTTTTCTCGGGGTTCTCCCGTTTCCTCCCACTATCTTCATTCCACCATTTCATTCATTTCTCATCATCACCGTCTCCTTTAGCCTAACCGGCATAACCGTGTTTGTATTCGATTTCCTTTATGTACGCGAAGATAAGCGAAACATTTCAATATGCCTGCCTCATCCTTTTAACATAATGCACAATAAAGATATACATAGGGATCTATTCTTTTATATAGGATACCTAAAAAATGCATGGAACTTGATGAATTACCTCATTACGCAACAGTATGTAATCACTGGTTGGACGACGTGTTTTCCTCTGCTATATTAGACATACCAGAAACTTGAAATTTGAATTATATGATATGGTATCCAGGCACGTAGCCAGGATTTCATAAAGGGGAGGGGGTCCGTACATGAATTACTGTGCTCATCAGACCAGGGGCTCGATCATTCTAAACTATTTTACTGGCAACATATATTGGTTGATTTAGTCAGGATTTCAAAATGCGAGGGGAGGGAGTGTCGTAACGTGAAATACTGTGGTTATCACACCAGAAACTCGATCAATCTAAACTATTTTACTGACATATAGTGGTTTGGTAGGACAATAAATGAGGATCTGTTAGTAAGTATTTTAATAACAACTATGAAGAAATCTCGAATAAAAGAATATAAAAAAATATTGAAAAAGATTTTACAATATTTACACTCCTTCCTTTGATCATAACAATTTTCCTTCAAATATAACAATTTTCCTTTAATTATGACCTCAACTATTATAAAAAGTACATATCCAATAATATATTGTAAAGTATTTTGCAATATCTGTCTTTCTTTCTCAGTTGAATCAAATGTTAACAGATATTTCTTTCCACATAACTTTTTTGTTTCCATTATTAAGTAAACTACTGCCTGTTCCAAATGAGAGGTTAAAGGAGCAGTAGAAAACTGTTCCGGAAATAACATGTTTGATACTGCAGAGAATCTATGACGAAAAATTATGATTAAAAATATCCACACTGTTACAAAACTGCACTATGCTTTCGAAAGCTTGAAATATCCCTGACTAGTAGCAGAAATTCTGAGAATTCCGTAACTTTTGTAGGAATTTCAAATTCCCTGACTTTTCCAGCATATCCCGCTCATTGACTACCATATATTGCAAATAATAGAAATCTCCTCATAAGAGTAACCAAAAGCTTACTGTAGCTTTTTATTTTTAACGCTGATTCTTCTTTATCTCGTTTGTTTTTTGTTTCGTCCTTCCTTATTTTTTTTTTCATTTCTGGCTTCGAAGAGGGTGTCTGGACCCTCCGGACCTTTACCTTGGCTACGTGCTTGTGGTATCCCAAAGTTAGAATTGTTCACAGAGAGATTAATTACTTTAACGATTGACATCAGATCAAAGAAAAATCAAAGAAATACGTTAAAACGTTTGAGGAAATGTTGACAATGGATAATCTCTGAGAGATGGTAATCATTGCAGCAGCTGAATTAGGTTCCAAAATGTTGAAGATAATTTAAAGAAACAAGCTGAAACGTTTGAGGAAGTGTTGAGAGTGGGTAATCTCTGAGAGGAGACAAATGTTGCAACAGTTGCAGTGGATACTCAAACGTTGAAGAAATTTAAAAAAAAAAAAAAAGTTTCCGAAAGTTGATAGAAGTGTTGATAATAATGAATAATCTCCCGGATATAATATTAATTGCAACAGCTGCAGTGAATACTATCATGGTGAAAAAAACATTCAAATAAAGAAAATATAAGTTTTGATTAACGACAGCGGGGAATTCAAAGAAATACAAATCTGTCGGTTAATTTGTTAAGAATGGTCGTTGGCATGTTTTTTTTTTCATTAATCCATTAATCCATTTTTTTTTTTTTTAGTTTTCTCGTTCGAAAATTTATTTAAGGGGAAGTCTAGAGCAAAATTTATTCTGGAATAATACCTAAACTCCTCCCTTCTGAATGTAAGTTCTGAACCTGGAGTCTGCTCGTGACAGAAGACATATCTGTAAAACGTAGTTCTATCGCTAACTAAGGGACGAAATTTTGCCTCATATTGATTCTTGTATACAACAATTAGTACAGTCAGTGACAAGAGTTCTTTCCGTTTGGTAAAATTTTATTTTGGGTATAACGGTGGTATGGCTGGAACGTAAAAGAAAATTATATTATTTTTAATTTACTGAAAACTGTCCTCAAATTGTCCTTTCATTCTGGTTATTTACAAAACTAATTTCATGAAACGGAAAAAAAAACTTTTACTCATGACAGTACATTAGGTAATTTTTTCCCTCAGTTTTAAAGCGATAAAGCTCTTTTTTTCTCTTTTACTGATTTGTGATTTCCCTTACGAACCGCCTTTGTTGAAGTCTATTAAATATACGTAGTGAAACATACAATATACTTCCAGAAGAGTAGGCTGATCTTTCCCTTCAGAGATTTTATATTCTCCTTTCTGCTCGATGAAAATGTATGAATTCTCTAGTTTCCATTCGTTGCTCACTTTTTAGTGCACAATATTATTCAAACTTGTGTCAGAAATGCCAGATTATTATAGAAATAACGAAATATTGCTGGCAAAATGTGCTATAGACATCCACTTTGCTGAGACTACCTATTTCTCCCTGCAACAGACAAAAACAGAATTACCATAAAAAGAAAAAGAATCTTATGTAAAATAAGAAATAACCTGAAATAGACAAAGACAACATGTATAGACTTCGGCAAACAGTATTATAAATTTTCTACTTTCTTCTCTGGAAGTAGAAGATGGTGGTTATTCCTCTATGACGTCATAACACAGTTAGATCAACGTTAAATGAATGGCATTTACGCTGCCTTCCATTAGCGTATTAAAAGTCGTTTGTTGAGTTAATGGTTCAAGTCCAGAAATGACACAACAAAACGAGTTTTCCTGCCACGTTAGCGTCTTTTTTTTAACGGATATTTTCATCGTTTATAAATAGCTTTGGCTTTCATTTTCCCATATCTGCTAAAGCTCTAAGTTAAGTTAATGAAAGCACTTCTCTCGAGAGCAGAAGCGAAATTCGTAGGCGGAACGTAAATTGCCTACACTTTACATGCGCTTTATCCTAAAATGTATGCAAACGAACATTGCATGCCTGCAGAACACTTTACTGACTCTATGGATACTTCCAACTAGTAGAATGCCCTCATAAATCATGTAAAGAATTAGGGATTCTTTAAAATAGGTATAAAAATCGAAATCAGTCATTGTTTCTTTTAAAATTTACCGTTACTTTTCAACACCAAGGCTATCAGAAATGTAGATCCATTTAGTTCAATATCGGATTCGAATCACCCGTGTTCTCATAGGGAATCAAACAAAAGTTCGAGAGCAGTAACGTTTGGATCTCAGAAAATCCTTTCAGCATAATGGATATTTAGTATCCCATGTCACAATCTTCTAATTTCTTTAGGGCAGCTGAATGATTCGTATTGAAAGATTTTCGGATACAAGTCCCTTAAACTAACTTTCTGACTGACTTTTTCTTCTCAGAATCTTCCTTTCAGTCCAATCAGCCGAAAATTAATCTTAAATTTCCGTCCTTTATTTAACTTAGATAAAAAAAAAAAATACATATACAGGTTGTTTCAAAATAACACCGACAAGGTTTGGGAGGTAATTCCTGACACCAAGATAAGACAAAAAGTATAGACCAAAATAGGTGCACAAGTACTTCCCTTCGGAGTTATAGGCTGCCGAAAATACTTTTAAAAAATGAAGTTTAAAGGTCCATAGCTCCAAAACTATAGGATCTACCGTAGTGGAGTCAAGGTTTCACTTAGGAAATGGTATGTGCCTTATCTAAATATCCATATTTCAGAATCCTGCTATGCTTCTGCGACAATTTTTATAGAGGTATTTGCTGAGTACTCAAATTATATGTCCGTAGCCAAACTCTCTCTACAAAAATTGTTGAGTGAGTACCTTAGGATTCTGAAACATGTATTTTTGAATAGGGCCCATATTAGTTCCTTAGTGAAGTCTTGACCCAACTACGGTAGGTCCCATAATTTTGGAACTATGGACAATTAAAGTTCATTTGTTCATATTTTCGGCAGCCTATAACTCCAAACGGAAGCATTTGTACACCCAGATTGGTCTATACTTTTTGTCTTATCTTGGTGTCAAAAATCACCTCTCAAATGTTGTCGGTGTTGTTTTGAAACACTCTGTATATATTTTACATGATCCCTCCCTATATATATATATATATATATATATATATATATATATATATATATATATATATATATATATATATATATATATATATTACTTGATCAACAGAACTTATCGGATGTTAATCAAACTTGGCATAGACGTAGACATTGTTTAGTGTGTATATGAAATATTTTCCTGTGCACAGATATGGTTCCTGAGTTATGAACTGTCAAACTTGGGATTTTGATTTACCAATTAGTCAAATATTCCAATTAACAAGTAACAGTGTCACGTGTACACCAAGTGAGAGAGCTTGGTTTGTATGGCGTAATCTTTTCTCAATTAATAAGTGGTCTTAAGGTTTGTAGTTTTAGTAGAGAGATCAGAGTGAGACGAAAGATGCTCAATTTAATTCTGATAATCCTCAAACCACACTGCGACGGCTTCAGCCGAGTGAATGGGCGCAGTATCATCCTGATATATGGTGACAGTGCCCGAAATTAAATTTGGACCATAGGATGCCCATAGGCCATGAAAATGGCAATATATTCATAGGCTATGACGCGATCAGAAAGTGTCAGCACAGGCCCCACTGAAAACCAGGTTATTATTGCCAACAGCATGACAGAACTGTTTATATGACACTCGGATCGCACGCTTCTTTGAGTTTCGACCACGCATAACGGGGAGACAGCACCAGACATTTGACCGTTTGCAAGAAGGGCCAGCTCAGCTCTGACACCACCTTGACACTCCACTAACCAGCAGAGTTCGTGCGAGATTATAGTATTCGCGCCGAGTCGTGAAGCTTGACCTAGATCTATCGATTTCACCACCCAGTAGAACGCGAGGGTGTGTTCCAGTCGTCAACCCCCACCCATCAATTTTTTTCACTGTCGTCTCTTGAGTTATACGGAAAACATCTCCCGAGAGTACAGTGTTGTCGGATTGGCGCCAAGCTCCGTTTTGTCAATTGTTTTTTGGTGCATTATATTTTCGTTGTTACTATTCGTGTTATTGTTACCGTTTTAGAATAACTGTTACAGTGGTTGTTGTTGTGCAGTGTTATTATTGGTAATTTTTAAATGCTCTTTTAAATACTCATTTACTATCTCTTCAAAGTTTGGCAACATTGTTGGTGAATTTCAGCTGTTTGACGTTTCCCCAAGTGTGTGTTAGGGAAGCGGCTTCACGAATTGTACCGAAGTTTTCCGATATGTCGGAGCTCAAGCAAAATATTGCTATGATTGGTTTAGAGCCCAAGCTTCACGACTGGGCGCGAGTACTATAGTTCTTACCTTTTTCTTCTATTTTGAAGTTCACCTCTGCTGACGCAATCTGCCGATTACTACCGAAAACTAAACAAAACGTCTTCACTCATCGTGTGCAGCTGTCCAATGTAGTATAGCGTCGTTGCCAGACGCCTCCTAAATCCTTTCATGACACTGATGCATATTTTTGCCTATTACACCTTTGGATTTTTACCGCTGTTTTATCAAGAAATGTCTTATAGGGTGCATGACCCAAAACTAGCCACTTCAACCGCAACAACTACCGTGTTTATTGACTGCTTTCGTATTGCATTTCGTGACAATGATTCAAACAACCTATCTCCAGATATTTCTCGTGCACGATTATGCGTATACTCGATTTCTGAACAGTATTTTATCTACAACTCTCGTACTTCTTAATAGAGAAATGACTTGATTTCGTTTCACTGTTAAACTACAGTAAACTTCCAAACTATTGGAATTCAATATTCAAACTGGAAGTGCTGGATCTATCCTTTCGGTTACAATACCGGGATAAAGTCAGAGATGGAACTTGTTCTTGAGGTGCTGAATTCAAGGTTTTGTAATATGACTTCAGGATCGCCAAGAATAAAATCTATTGAAAGCGGAAGTGATGGTAGATTTCTAACACTTCCTTTTCTACTAGAAGAATAACATTGAGAATCCTGGGTCCATATCGAAAACCCTTTTTTATCTATCACTTTTTTTGCTCTATTACTTGTCAACAGATAGATTAACGGACATAACTGCATAAAAACTTCACTTACTTACGTATAGCATTGTTTAGAATTATAATAATAGAATATAAGGTGCCTCATTTCCTGCACAGAAAAATTGCCCTTGCTAATCAATAGAGCAACCAATATTATGCTTTATTATTTTTTTTCCAAATTATGCTTTATTGTTAATTTCAATAATTGTTTTACATTAGTTGTGTATAATGTAAAATATTTACTATACATTAAATAATCTAAATATCTTGATCTGTTTATTAATATTTTACGCAAGCAATTTCTTTCAAATTTAATGAACTTTCTACTTAATGCACTGTAAAGAGATATGCTTTGCTAGAGTCAGTTTTTTTTTTTTTTTTTTTTTTTTTTTGTCACTTGTGTGCGCCTTAGAGGTGCATATATACAGAAAAGGAAAGTAAAAGATGCTACCAAAAAGTACAGAAAGTGTTCAAGTTCAAGAGGTGGAGTTCTTGTGTACTATTCATTGTTGGTGGAAGATTTTTTCTTTTCCTTTTTTCTTTCCTCCACATCAAAGGATTACATCGAAATAAAAATAAGCTTTTCATTGTTGCATTGTTATGTTTGCAATAATTTTGCATTGCAAATATTGGTTTTAAAAATATTAATAGTATATGTTAAACTTGCAGTTAAATAGAATTTTCCAAGAATTATGCTACATATTTTAAATTATGTTTTATGCTTTATTATATTTTTAAAAGTAGTTTCTTTTGGACCCTTAGACAACCACAACCATTTTCGAGGTACCAACTATATGTGTAAATTACTATTATGCTTTTTATGCTTTTGGGTTGCTCTACTAATCAGTAAATCTGTTACTGAGAACTAAAAAAAATTCTTGCATGAAATGTGGTATAGCAGAAGTCGCAAAGAAAAGCTCATTGTTGCCAGCACATGTGATGGGAAACTACATATTTCACTAGTCGTGATAGGAATACATTGTGATCCTAGCTACATTGTATTGTATTTTTCTCGTTAATACGTTGATACAGTGCTCTGGGCAGCAAAGAAGAAAAGAAAAAAATTTATATTCTTCTCTCGACAGAAACCAAACAAGTTCTGAATGCGTAACGGAGAACAAAGAAACATATAATGATAAAAAAAGAAAAAAATACTTTTTTCCCTTGTATCTTTCATTTCGGTATCTCACTGTTTATTCATGGCAGGTTGAAGTCTTTCGAAGATACTTCTGTTTCCAATATTTTGTTGTGTTTTTTCTCTACTATCTTTTCTTTTTTCTTTATGGCCTAGTTTTTTTTTCTGAAATCCTTTCTTTTCGTTCTTTCAGGTGTGCATTGTAATGAAAAAGGACTCGAAGCAAATGTATGCTATGAAGTACATGAACAAAAGCCAGTGTATGGAGCGAGATGCTTTGAAGAACGTTCTACGGGAAGTGGAAATTCTAACATCTTTAGAACACCCGTTTCTCGTTAATTTGTGGTTCTCGTTCCAAGGTAAGAATTCTTTTCTTTCTTTCGTTTTTCTTTTCTTTTTTTCGTCGTGTTGTTTGTTACTTTCGATCGAATATAAGTGTGGCCGCTTATTGAGCGCAATGTGGGACAGCCAATCCGATTCAGAAGAGATACCAAGGAGATAGACCTGTTCTATTCACTACATATTGAAAGTAGTCAGTATGCGATCGAGGAAGAGGATTGTTGTTGCTTGTAAAGCCACACGATAAACGAAACCGCGCTAAGAACAATAAATTGTTACTTACTGCATGCACTCACACATGGTTTGTGTGTCTTGTGCTGGAATTTAGTTTTATAAACACTTCACAATTCAGCCGATGGAAGGCTCCCTAAGTATCAACAAGGATACTAGTAGTTTTAAATATACAGGGTGTTCATTTACTATGTAGTCAAAATCCACTGGTGAAATCCTCACACGTAAACAATTAAAAAGTCCATATGAACATAGGGCAAAAAACACGTTGTTTCAGTTACGAGATGCCAAAATCGAGAAAATTGTAACTTTGAGGCTGCCTAGCTCGA
The DNA here is from genome assembly GCF_964235325.1 of Thermobia domestica. Classification (NCBI taxonomy): domain Eukaryota; kingdom Metazoa; phylum Arthropoda; class Insecta; order Zygentoma; family Lepismatidae; genus Thermobia; species Thermobia domestica. The sequence continues at coordinate 212,233,571 of NC_137465.1, forward strand.
AAACTATGAGCGATATCAAATGCGGTTAAAGAAATATTAGAGGAATCAGTACACTGTATATCTAAATAACTATGTTTTGGAGTTGGGTTGAACCGGCGCACATGGTTTTAGAGAGAGAGGTGAAAGAGCGGAGCCTATACTGCAGCTCCCTCTATAAATTCCATTGCGCCGATACGTTCTAACTCTGAAATATGGTTATTTAGATAGACAGTGTACTAGGTCCTCTAATATTTCTTTAACCGCATGTGGTATATTTCATAGTTTCGAGCTAGATAGCTTCAAAGTTACAATTTTCTCGATTTAGGCATCTCGTAACTTTGAAACAAAGCGTTTCTCGCCCTGTGTTCATATGGAACTTTTTTTATTGTTTAGGTGTGAGGATTTCACCAGTGAATTTTGGCTACATAATAAATGAACATCCTGTATAAATTGTATTTTTTTTTTTAATGAGAAGCAGAGGTTCCAGGATGCTAGTATTAGTATTTGGATAAATGAGATATTCTGAAATAATCTTGATATTGACTAGTACGCTTTACGTTATATATACTCTAAATTCATATGTTACAAATGTCGCCAGTCAATATCCAATACCAGGGGCTGCTAAATATGCGATTCGAACTGGCATTGGTCGCTGGAAGTGTGACGTCACGCGGAAGAGAGGAAATCGCGTCTTCTGCTTTTAGCATATACTTTTTGTATACTCCGAGCATATTCTAACTTCATTTGATTGTTGAAACTACATAGAAACAAAAATATTACTAATGCTAACTCTACAAATACGTAGGATAAATTGCTATATATTATAATAAATTTATATTAATGTTATCATTCACTCATTGTTATTGTTTTATGAATATTGATAGGAAATGTTAGTGATAATTCTAATTGCAGCCCTCACAAGTCACAGAACCCTTAACGCATTGATTGTTTTTCCTTACACTGTGTTTCTTCGTTGTTTGGGCTTTATGTTTTTAGGTTGAGATTGCTGAAATAAATGTTCTTGCTTTTACATGTGTTTCTACTATATTTTGGGTTTAGTTCGCGGAAAATATGCCCAAACAAAATTCGTAAGCGCGAGTGCCAGGAGGCTAATAACTGCAAGTCTCATTAAAGGATCTGAACCAGAACCGACTAAGCACGAACCTGAATGAAGGTTGTGAGCCCAAGCAAAAATGAGTACAAGCCCTACTAACGTTTGTGAGCTCGAGTCCCACTGAGTGTTGAAGTCTGAGCCCTAGTAAGCGCTTGCCCGAAAGAGATCAGAGAGCACGAGCTCCAAGGAACCAAGTTAGTGCAAGCCTCATTGAAAGATATGAGCCCGGGGCCAAATAAGCATGAGCTTTAAAGAGAATAATGAGCACGAGCCCTCTAAAGGTAATGAACTCGAGCCCATATTACTGAAAACCGCGCTGGTGCCAGTGAGCTTGAGTTATATTGATGGTAGTGAGATCGAGCCCAGCTGACGGAAGTGAGTCGACACAAGTGAGCACGAGTCCAATCCGAATCCAAGCAACTGCGTGACCGAAGGAGACTAGAGAGCGCGAGTTCCAAGGAGCCTAGTGAGTTCGAACCTCATTAAATAATGTGAGTCCTAGACCAAGGAAGCGCAAGCCTCAACGAGAATAAATAGCGCGAACACCACTGAAAATATAGAACCCAAGCCCACATTAATACACACTGGTGTCAGTGAGTTTGAGCCCCATTGATGAATGAGCTCGAGCCCAGTTGACGGAAGATAGCACGCGCTAGTAAGCAAGAGTCTAATTAAGATTAGTGACCCCGAACCTAACTAATCGCGTGCTCGCTCGAAATAGATTAGGGTGCGCGATCTCCAAGGAGTCTAGTGACAGTGAGCCTCACTGAAGGATGTGAGACCGAGACCGAGTAAACGCGAGCCTCATTGAAGGATATGAGCCCGAGCTTGAGTAAGAGCGAGCCTTAACGAGAATAGTGAACGCTTTCCCCACTGAAAGTAATAAACTCATTGCAAGTCCCACTGGCGTCATTGAGCACGGGGTCATTAATGGTAATGACCCTTACTCTAGTTCAAATTAGAAAGCCCGAGCTTTATTGAGTGTAGTGAGCCCTAACCCAATAAACGTCTACCTCAATGAAATTAAAATGAAATGAAATGAACTCTTTAAGTTTTACGTCCCACGTTATGCCGGTTAGGCTAAAAGAGACGGTGATTATGAGAAATGAATGAAGTGAAGAAAATGAGAGGAACCGGGAGAACCCCGAGAAACCCATAAGCACGGTGTTTGTCCACCACAAGGTCCACACAGCGCGAGCTGGGATCGAACCAGGGACCCCAAGCACCGGAGCCACTGAGCCACCGCGCCTCCACCCCCAATGAAATTAATGAGCACGAGCTCCCAGCAGTCTATTGAGTGTGATCAGGGCCGGATTTAGGGGGTTCACCGGTGCACATGCACCTCTTCGTTGTAAATATACGCTATCTAAAATGAGAAGCTAGCAGTGAAAATAGCAACGCTTTCCGAAACTTTCTGAAATTATTTTTCCGTTTGGGGCTTAAGAGAAAGCAGAGCTTTGCAAAAGCAATACATTAAGTCGATTCTCTGAAGGTTAAATATAAAGGATTCACCAAGCAAAACAATATAACATTTGTCAAGTAGGATAGAAAATATGCAACCTTCTTTAAAATAACCGCCGCCCCCCAGTTCTATGTATCAGCGTTGTCAAGGGTGAAGAATATTGTCACATGTCACTTTCAAGAGTTCCAGTGTGATTGGTTAGTTTGGTAATTATTGGTGCACCCCCGCTCAGAAAATCCTGGATCCCACCCTGAGTGTGATCCTTATTGGAGGATGAGTCCTAGTTCAAGTGAGCACGAGCCTCAACGGAAATAAGAACGCAAGCACAATTTAAGGTAACGAACACGAATCCATAAGCTGCACATGTAACCATTTTAAACGTTAAAGCGAATATTTAAATAAGAATAAACGCAATGAAAACTACATGTTGGCATACGGAAAACCTAGTTTTGAGCGAGCATTACTGGCGGAAAGGAGAGCAGCCAATCAGGCTTGTCTCGATTATATTTTGGCTTCACCGAGTTATGGGGACAAAATAGGCAAATCCTCTTTTCTAACATTTTTGCTCGTCCTACATGATCTGCATCCATGAGTCTAGTTATTTAAATTTCTTTCAAGTTCTTCAACTTCATATGTTTGAAAAATAAATTATTTTCTCTTAACCTTTTACTTCTGTTCGTTTTTAACAATTCCATGACAATTTGATATATGCAGAGAAGAAATTGCATGAGGCCGGAACTTTTTTACTTACAGGTAGCTTATGAAGTTCGTGTTGTAAGTCTGTTTCATAATCTTTCGGTAAGAAATAAATAGAATAAATATTAGCATTGTTTACATTCTGTCTGCGCGTTTACACCGACAAACTCACTGTCGTTGTACCAACAACATTTTAGGAAAAGGGTGCTATGTTATACATGGAGTATTCCTTTCTCATTTCGGACATTGAGCATTAATAATGTTATTTTCATTCATTCATTTTTGTCTCAATGATTACCCATTCTTTATAAATTTCACGCATCGACATCGCTTACTGCATTCCCTATAATGTGTTTGTTTCGTGCTCTCTTCCACGTGACGTCACGTCGCGCAAGACTTCTGGGTATTTTTTTCTCTCGATAGCATAAAATGTGCTAAAGATATGCCACATTGACTTGATCCCTAGTCTTCCGTTGCAAGCGCTGCTATCGGCTGAAGGAATTCCACTCGCTTTCTCTCGCTTAGCAACAGCTGAACCCTTATTGGCTCAACGCGTGGGTGCGTGAGGGTGTGAGCTTTAGTTCGCATTTTTGCCACGGCTCAAGACATTTTGGCAGCACAATACCTGTAATACTCTATATACATTGATCCAATACATTAAGTTACTTGGAACAGCAAATTAAGAGTCAATCTCAAAAGGATTACGGTATAACGTACCGCCAGAAGAAAACATTGTCTTTAAGTTATTGATATGGTATACATGATTACATTATCTACTTATGCTGACATTTTGGATCACTATTTGGTCAACTAATTATTATTGGGGGAGTGATATAGGCTGTTCAAAACATTCACCATGGAACAAATACTCGACCAGACTCACCTTAAGCTTTCATGTAGTTGAGCCTTTTTCAAATAGATTTTTTTTCTCCCTGAGTAATAGTATAAACTGATAGTACGAGGCGTGTCCGGAATGTAAGTACTGTTTTGAAAAAAAAAATATTAAAACAGGTTTATTCAAGCCAAATTTATTTTTACATGAAAGAGCACACCTTGAACTATTTTTCGACATAGTTTCCAGAAATGTTGAAACAGAAGTGAAAGCAGGTGACGAAGTTGTCAAAACCTTCCTGAACGAAATAACCCGCCAGTGTCCGGCAAATATGCATCGTTTCGTTTGAACGCCACTGCAGCGCTAGTGTCGGCGTTTCCGTGTATGTGCCCTGATTTCTCTGGTTCATTGCCTCTCCACTGACACCAGTACGGTTGATTGTGGTTATCTTGTGTGGAATTAAAAAAAAAACATGTAAAGTTATGGTTGTCTTCACTGGCGGGAAGTTTCTTTGAGCAAAGTTTGGACAAAGTTGGTCACTTGCTATGACAAGGGTTTGAACATTTGTGGAAACTATATCGAAAAGTAGTTTAAGACGTGCTCTTTCATAATAGCAAAATAAATTTAGTTGAACAAACCTGTTTTAGTATTGTTTTTTTTTTTTTTCGAAACGGTAGTTACTTTCCGGATATGTTTCGTATTTACGTTACTTGCTACTGATATATTTACGTTACTTGCTGCTGATATATTTACGTTACTTGCTTCTGATATATTTACGTTACTTGCTGCTGATATATTTACGTTACTTGCTGCTGATATATTTACGTTACTTGCTTCTGATATATTTACGCTACTTGCTACCGATATATTTACGTTACTTGCTACTTATATATTTACGTTACTTGCTACCGATATATTTACGTTACTTGCTACTAATATATTTATGTTACTTGCTACCGATATATTTACGTTACTTGCTACTGATATATTTACGTTACTTGCTACTGATATATTTACGTTAATTGCTACTGATATATTTACGTTACTTGCTACTGATATATTTTGCAGCAGAAGTGTGATTGTAATAAGTGAGAATAGCGTGTTTATTAACTCGACTGTGTTATTATTTCGCGTTAGAATGGAGTATATTTAAACAATAGAAATACGGGAGAAATACATTTACGCGGGCTAGATAAAAATAAATAAATAAAGCTTGACTTGTTCATTTCTTTAACTACAGGCGTAACAGGAAGTACGTTTATGAAGACAAAATTGTTCCATGTGAAGACAGTATTAAAATTTATACCAATCATTAGCACTGCGATAGTACTGTTTTTTGCTACAAGCACAACGTTAGTGCTTCTGCGTACATGAAGTTATTATCAAATTAAAGTGGCTACTCATGCTTTATGACAAGTCAAAATCTCCACTTTTATGAATAAGCATCAAGAAGACCAAAAGAGTTGTCAACTGTTAGTGTTACGTTAGTGGTTTGTTATGTCCTACAAATACATTGTTAGTGCTCTTCCGTACGATAATTTTTAGCAAATTAAATCAGTGGTTCTGGTTTCACTTCAAGCCAAAATCTCCATTTCTAAAAGTGAGCTTTGCGGGAAATGAAAGTCAATCGTTAGTGTTGTGTTAGTGCTACTGAGTGATGCACGCACAGCGTTAGTGCTCTTATGTACGAAAATTTATTAACATATCAAAGTGGCGATTCTGGCTTGCTGCCAAGCCAAAATCGTTACTTTTACAAATAAGCTCTGTTGATAAAGAAATAAGTGTCAGCCGTTAGTGCTGGTGATATTGCTATTTAGTGCTACAAGCAAATCATTAGTGCTTCTACGTACAGGAAGTTGTAAAGTTAAAATGGCGATACGGGGTTGACGTGAAGCCAAAATTGTCACTTTTATAAATAAGTAAGAAAGAGACCAAAAGAGGTGTCAATCATTAGTACTACGTTAGTGTTGGTTAGTGCTAGAATCACAATGTTAATACTCTTACGTACGGAACAGGACCGTAAATTGTGGGAGGGCAACTGCCCCCCAGAGAAGCTCTCCGTCGTTCGAGGGGACCCATTTTAAGACAAAATTTTCTTACTCCATGTATGATACGAACATGAAATTATAAATGAAGCATCAAACAAGTTCACTACATTATATAAACAAAACAACACACAAAAGGTAAATAAAACAAAAATGAGTCATGGCTCCATTTCAGTAAAAATTGTCTACTATTAGAGGTAATATTTATTCGTATGGCTTTGAAATTTTTCAATATTGTCCCCTTAATTAATTTGTCATGTATGGAACGGGCCCAGGGGCGTAACTCAGGTCCCGCAGTCCTTGCCGTACGAGAGGGTCCACAGGCTGCGGGAGCCCATAAAGAGTAAGAGAAAGATGAAGCCCAAGAATTAGAAAAACAACTTTTCTAGGGGTTCAAATACCCTCCCCCCAGAAAAAATCAAAGTTACAGCGCTGGTACGGAAGGTTACTTAGAAATTAAAGTAGCGATACTTGCATGACGTCAAGCTAAAATTGGCACTTTACCAATAAGTTTTACCGAAAACGAAAACATTGTCAATAATTAGCATTACGCTGGTGCTGGTTAGTACCAGAAGCACAATGTTTATGCTTCTAAGTGCAGAAAGCTATTCACTAAACTATAACACGCCAAATTTAAAACTCATTTTTTTCTTGATGTAGTTTTACGTTCAAATTATTACTAATCTTCTACACTAGGAAAGTATTTTCACTATAGTCTTTCTAAAGAAACATCTACGACACATTTCCAAAAGAAAAGAAAGTCTTAGCTATGTAGTCGTTTTACATACAGATTATTGCCATATGGAATACCTAAATAAGTTTATTCCTTGCGTTTCAGGTGTCATTTTCCTATGTGAGTGCTGTTTTATTTACTGTTACAAAAAGCTGTCTACACCGTTATATAGGGCATAGTTATTGTGTTTGCTTGAGGAAAACATTCACATTACTGATAAAAAAACAATTATTTGCATTGTGGAACATTTGGACTAAAAAGGGAAATTTTGATGTTCTATAGGGATTTTATGTTACTTCAGGTTGGCAACACTGATCGGAGAGCAAGAATATTTTTTTCCGATCTCCAAATAGACCTCGAAGTTGCTAATTGTTTATCGTTAAAACAAACACATGTCTGTTGTAATTCATTGCTAGGCCTGCCATCTACTGGAACAATACTTTTTTGTCTTTTCTGCCAGTAAGGTGCTGCCACCTAAGGATAAATAGAAGAACTAAGTCTTGGTTTGCATCCACTAACAAATTTCAGCATCTCTCGGATTAATACGACTCTTAATAATGGATACGTTTTCCTGACATCCACATAGATGTCACTGGTATGCAAGGTGTAAAGACCTAGTGCGTACGTCATTTAAATTTTGATATGCAAATGACGTATCAGAATTTTTGCATATCAAAATGGAAATTATATGTAAATTTGTAACCGCATATATATTATATCAAATAATTTAAATATTTTAATCATGATCATTAAATGTAAAAAGCCAACAATACTCATATTCTTTGTATGGATTCATATTAATTTCGTGGGAATAGATGGAAGAACTTCAAGTACTAAGTTTTTTTTTTCTGGAGAACGTTTCTAAATTTTCAACCTAAAGTTCAGCGAACTCATAGCCTCCAGCGGAACACCCACATACAGCAGCTGAGAGAGTACAACTGTTTCCAGCTTACTACAATTTTCAAGACCAGAGATTGGACTATTCAGAGATAGTTGTACAGAGAACTACAATTGTATGTCCAGGACTAGTGGATGAGAGATGGGTTGGCTACTCTCCCATATAGCGCCGTTCAGACGTGAACATGGCTTTTGTATCCTAGTCGCACATTGGTGTTGGTTTTTGGGAACAATAAGGTGTCAGAAACGAACTCGATGACGTATTTTAGCACCTTACCCGCGTCCCCCGCCACGGCTCAAGACGGATCTATCGTCAGCCACGGCGCGGAGTAATATGTATTTGAAAATGTGAGTTGGCTTTGGGAAATTTGATTTTATTTAAATTTGAAATGTTCTTGGATATAACCGAATATAAATTATGTTTATTTAATACGGTATGTCCCATGTCCGAAAGTATCAAGTACTCTTTTAGTACGCTTTGAAAGTACTATTTTCAGGCAGTTTCTTGAACCCGTTGAGCGGTGTTCGTCTGCAAAGATGGAAGAGGCTTTCTGCCACCAATGCATCCGGAAGACATATATAAATTTTCTCCACATAAGGTAATGACAGTCATGTATTATAATATATTTATCAAGTAAAATGTATAATATTATTAATGTAATGTTTAATTTTGCAGCATATATGTTAAATAAGCAGGGGTGAGTGTAATTAAGTTAAAGTTTGTATTGTGATTACACCCCGCTTCAGACAGGGTTTGTTTACAGATGGCACCACCTGCCACGTGAGTGCTTGATGGAAGGGGGAACGTGTATTTTTTTAATATGTTTTGTTTGTTTAATTGTTTTCGTAGTCTTCCGATGCATAACCTATGTAGTGTTGTATATCAATATTATCATTAGAGTTCAAGGTAACATGTAAACTATCTGAAACTCACCAGAGTGTGAATATAAATGATATATTAGTGCATAAAAGTGGTGACCTATTTAGGAATTCGGTAGTTACCGTAAGAGAGAGGGAACGTTGACCCATAAGAAAACCGGTAGACAAAAGGTGAGTCTATGTTTTTCTAGTTCCGGCGAGCCTAATAACTACGGTTGCCAGGGAGGTCACAGGACACTTCGGTTCTAATAGTGCGACACTTCGCTTCCCTCATGTTCAGAAGACACTTCGCTCAGAGAGACGAGACAGGACACTTCGTTCATAGTCAAAAGACACTTGACTTCGTTTAGTGACATTTTGTTTCAAGTCTTTGCTAGTGTATAGCCCCTACGATGAAATGTGTATCATCATAATTAGATAGCAACAGGGGAAATATCTCTTATATATGACCCCATCGGGAGTGTGATTTTTTTTAAGTAACTTTCTTTGGTTACATTTCCGTACATATAGTTAGGGGTGTTATTTACACACCACATCCAACTATTGAGTGAGAACATGTACGTACTCAGAAGAGATTATTAACGTGTGTTGGTGGACTCACAGTGTGGCGCACCTTTACAATGAGCACACTTCCAACCAATTTGTTTTTTGTTAATATACAGCGATGTTAGTCAATCTGTCATCGGAAGAAACATTTATTTTTCGTTTAACCTGTGCATCTCAATTTAGTGCACCATGAACAGTGTTTTTTTTAACCTGTAACATTTAAATAGTGGGACTTTTGCACCACAGAACACAAAGTCCAGTAAGGTGTGACGAGCCAATGTCACCTTTACTGTGATCGTGATGACAGTTACTCTCTACAACTAAGAGAGAGATGCCAATGCAGAGATCTACGGAGGCAGCGTGATCTTCAAGACCGAACGTCGGAAAAATCCGTACTATGTGGGAAAATGTACGTCACGCATATACGGAAGAATGCGTGCGGACTGAAAACACCAGACAGCAGTGAAGACTGGAATCCATGAGGACATTTTCCATGAAGACAACTAACTTAACACGCGTGGACTAGAACTGTTGATATGAGTAAATCCAGTAGCTACTGCGAAATAAGTATCATTTTTTTAACGTGTACAGTGTTTTTGTGAAAAGTTGTGTACAAAGTTTCATTCCGCCGAGGATCTATTAAATCGTTATCAAAATTACTTTTACGTCCGATTTATACTGGAATCCCTGTATGTATCCTGAAGGGTCACTTGCTGCTTGGTAAGTACAAAATATATAAAATGTTTTGTAACTTCTGTTTTTTCAGGTGGACGTCGTCCGGCGGCTTCACTAAACTTAACTGGAAATAGTACTCCTTGGTAATGTGTATTCTGTTGGTGTCATTAGACTCAGTCTCATGTCACATGAGCCGCTACTATTTGTGTAGTCCATGAGTCACTTCGAGAGCGTATAATCAGGGTAGGACACATGAACTATGAGACCTGTGTAGATCTCAAAATCGGAACTTTCTTTTAAATTCTAAAAGTAGCATAGATCTACATAGGAGCATTTTGGATTATTCTATCTAATTGAATTTTGTTATTAAAGAGTCTCATCAATTTTTTTATTATTCAGTATCTACCGCAACTAAAAAGTTCATAGTTCATGGGACCCACGATGACAGACAGTCTTCCCTGGTGTGACGTAAGACTGCTGTCAAATGAAGAGAGAGAGACATACCTCACCATCACTGGTACGCCTTCCTCTTCTCTCTACAGAGCCTCAGCCTAATTTGCTTTTTGACACCTCATGTCATATGCAAATTTCAGCACATTGTGCTTTAGAGGTCATTTTACATTTGGCACCCGAGCCTGAGGCTCACTCGTCAATTCACAACGTGGCGCCCGAGCTTTAGGGGCTAAGCATACGCTAGTAGCGTAAGCCGAAAAGGGTACCTACCTTTATACACCAACAGAAGTACAAGGGTAGAGCAGTAACTTTCATTATTTTTTTTATTATTATCTCTTATGCCGCGTGAAAGTTTGAAACACAGTCCCCTTGGTATCCATGAACCTTGTTGCAGTGTGTTATATTTGTTTTTGAAAGTGTGTTTATTATGAGTAAAAATTGTGTCATGTGTATTTGCATAAAGTTAGGGGGGAAAGATTTTGTGTTTAATAACCAATAGGCAAATTAGAGTTTTGTTTTGTTTTTGATTAAATGCCGGTAACGAGAGCTCAGAAGCGTAAGATGGAAGAGGAATTTAGATCAGATGAATACGCTCAGCGTATTGAGCTGGATGCAGATATAGCTAGCAATAATGTTACCGTCAATATCAGAGATAATGCAAATGAGATAGAAAGTGCACATAGCGTAACAGGCGTTGAAAGAATCACTGAAGAAGTAGCAGGTTCAGGAACCGGTGACAGTCACCTACGTTCCGGTGACGTCACTGAGAAAGAAAACAGTGACCCAGCTGATGGACAGTGTGGCCAACCTGTCCAGGAAAACACAGCTGAGGCAACAGACAGGGAAAGCGAAGTAGTACCTACCGGAAGTCAAGTCGCAGAGATCGGAAGTGGGCAGTTCGGAGCTCATTTCGTCACGGCTGTAGACTTATCCAGACTTTTGAACGGGTTTCTGGAATCTATTTCAGCGAAAGTTGAGTCGGCTGATGAAAGACTAGAGAAATCATTTACGGCGAAAATAGATTCTTTTGTAGTAGAGAATAATAAGAAATTTGAACAATTGAACGAGTCAATTGCTTCTGTCAATCGCAGACTTGACACCTCCAACTTGGAGCTGCAGACACAGCTCGTGTGTACAAGTCAAACGATACAGGCTTCATTAGAGCAAGTTAGTGATAGGGTACAGTCTAATGAAGTCTCGATTGCATCCTGTAGTAGTGAGATCCGCAAAGTTGAACAGTCAGTGAAAGATGCTCAAAGTTCACTGACTGTTCAAATCAGCGATGTAGAGAATCGATCTAAGGATCTCGGTGATAGGATAGGCGACCTCTCCACCAAACAAACGGACATAGATCAGGCAGTAGAGAGCATGCACTTGAGAATGGAGAGAGTCGACCGTAGCATAGAGGACATTGTAGGCAGTCAGGCCGAAATTAGAGCTGAACTTCAGACAGTGCAAAGTGAATTTGCACTGAGATCTGAATCCACAGCACAGCCCGAATTAAGGACCTCCGAGACGAAATGTCTCGTGAGATACAAAAGGTGAAACAGAGTTCACGACTCGAGATAGAGACGCTACTAACTGCACGAGACGGGTTGTCGTCTCGTTCAAGTGAGAACGAGACACAACAAACTGAGGAGAGAGTAGTCGTCGACAGTGGTCCCAGCACGAGCTATTTGTTAGCCCCGCCTGTACTGTTGTCGAGTAATAGTAGGGAACCTGTGCCATCAACATCGCGTGTGGGAGGACACGGAAGCGTTCACACAGTTCAAAGTAGTGGCGAAGCTGCCCAACTTGCCACTGCAATGAACTCGTTCTTGCACAGAGACCTGAAACTACCGACATACAATGGGAATGAGGACGAATCAGCTACTCATAATTATCTAGTAGATTTAGATAATTATTTTGAATTAACTGGAGTAGCGCCAGAACACAGACTGAGCTTCTTAACACGCTCGTTAAGAGGAATTAGTTTGCAATGGTACAAAGTGATGCAACACAAGATCACCAATTATGCTAGTTTCCTTGGGGAATTTAAGAAAAACTACTTAAGCTCCGATCGTCTAGCATCCTTGCGTGCAACCCTGCTAATGAGTCATTATGACCCCCGAATTTTCAGACAGCCGAGTGAGTACCTTCTCACTCAGCTGCAGAGAAATGCAGTTTTGGACCCTCCCTTGTCCGAACAAAATCTTTTGAAGTTACTACCGAGACAGCTCCCTCAGTGGATATGTAGGTGTTTGATTAGTGCGAAGCCACAAAGCATTTCAGAGCTGCTTGCGTTAGTAAATGAAGTACAGTTAACGCACAGGGAGAACGGTAATCACCAGCAGCGACGAAACATAAATATGATAGAAGTGACAGAAAACAATCAATCTGCAGGGGGGAACTTCAAACGTAATACGAGACGTAACAGAGCACAGCAGGGGCCGTATACTAGAAATAGTAGGGGCAGGCTAGAACGGTCTAATGAGAATAGTGAGCCTAGTAGTAATCCTCGAAATGAATCCCGACAGAATCGGTTCAGAGGTAATGGAACTAGTTCGTACCGAGGTACAAGAGGTAGCAACAGAGGCAATAGAAATAGGTCTAACCACCAGATGAGAAACAGTAGAGATGAACAAATACAAGTTCTTGAAGTGTACGATACACGAGACGAGACTCGGGCAAGTACTTCGAGACAAGTACAGTCCGACAACAATGGGCGTGTCCTGAATGCTTCTCGTAACTGAGGACATTCGGCACACATTTGGAATCCCATTAGCGTGGAATCTCAGGATAGCGATTACACACCAATGAGGTTGAATGATGTAACTGAATGTGTGCTGGAAATTTCAAGTAATGAAATAGATGAAAATGAGACATTGGTCAAGGAAGTAAATGTAAATGCTAGTGACAATTGTAATCAGTGCCAGGAAATTATTGAGAAAAATCATTTTAAGGAAAATTTAGTTAATTTTGATACAAATAGTGAGAAATTAGAATTGAGATTGAGAAATGGAAATGTAATACTGTTGAATCGAACTGAATATGATCAAGCGAATGCTATTTTTGATAATTTATTAGATACTAGTGAAGACCTAGTTGTTAGAAATAACGTGATAACTTTACCTGAAATTGAAGTTATCGTGTTCGCTCAGCCGGTACTTGGCTTGTTGGACTCAGGTTCGAGTATCAACGCGATCAGTAGTGAATTGTGGCAAACAGTGCAAAATAGTAACCCCAGACCTGCGTTCCTTAGAACGAATAATATGAAAGTAACGTCAGCATTCGGAAGTAGTGTGGCTAAGATTCTTGGTCAAATTTTATTGCAAGTAACGATCAATGGAGAAGAGTTTGAAACTGTGTCATTAGTAGTGCAAGGGTTGAATAGAAAGTTGATTCTTGGTTCTCAGTTCTTTGCTGAGACTGACGCTGTGTTAGACTATGGGAGAGGGTTGTTCAGTTTGAAGAAGCCAGTAGAAGTAGATGTAAGTTTCAAAGACGTCGAAATATCAAATGATGATCTAGTGCTAAGAAATATTGAGGAGATTTTTAGTTTTGACGATCTCGAAGGCGGAGATCCAAGTAACGGTTATTCACTTGTAAGAGGTAGACAAGTTGGCGCTCATGAGATGGGTTCGGAGATAGGGAAGAATAGGCTAATTGAGAGCAACCCACCCGTAAAGTCGCAGGTTAGAGGATACCCGACGCCCACAGAGTTGGCCAGAACCGTGTTTTCACCAGAAGAGTGGACATGTTTTCAAACACGCGCGAGTGAGCGTGATATTAAAGAGCACGTAGATGGCTACACTGATCTCACTGATTTTCAGAGAGCAGAACTCACCTCCCTCCTCATAAGACATAAACAGCTGTTTGATGAGAAACCCGGTTGCATTAGAGGTTATGAACATGAGATACATCTAACCGACACAAAACCGATTCGTTCGAAAATGTTCCCGTTTGCACATTGTTATCAGAATCAGGTCAGGAATGAGATTAATCGTTTTCTAGCATGGGGAATAGTGAAAAAGGCTGCCACACCTTATAGCAATTCAGTAGTAGTAGTACCGAAGAAGAATGGGAAGTTACGCCTATGTATCGACGGGCGCCCTCTTTCCCGGGTCACTTTGGCAGAAACGGACCAACCAATCCCCGCCATTGATGTTTTACAAGAGTTGAGCGACAAAAATATTTTTTCAGTTTTCGATGCAGTCGATTTTTTTTTCAAGTACGTGTAAAAGAGAAATTTCAGAAGTATCTTGGATTTGTGCACGAAGGCATTTCGTATTGCTTCGTCAGATTACCATTTGGTACGAAGACGTCTCTGTCTTCCTGTATAAGGGCACTTGATTTAGTTCTAGATGATGTAAAGAGCTTTTGTCAAACGTACGTAGATGACCTAGCGGTAGGCTCGTACAATTTTACACAGCATTTAGACCATCTAGACCAAGTTTTCACTAGGCTGGAAACTGGCGGAATAACGCTCAGATTAAAGAAATGTGTTTTTGCACGCACACATGTCAAACTTTTAGGTTTCGAATTGTCTGCTGAAAGAATCAGAAAAGACAGAAAAAAAGATGGAGAAAGTAGTAAATTTTAGACCTCCAAAGACGGTGAAGGAAGTTAGACAGTTAATAGGTTTCCTACAACATTATCGTCCCTTCAGTAATCGTTATTCTGAGGTACTAATTCCACTATTTGATCTTCTAAAGAAGAATACGAAATTTAGATGGGAAAAAGTGCATGATGCTGCCTTAGTCAAAATAAAAGAGATTTTTCAAGAAGAAATCGTGTTAAAGAAACCACTTCCAGATAAAGAATTCATTTTAGAAGTGGATGCAAGTGATAGGAGTTGTAATAGTATCCTATATCAGATAGACGACAATGGTGAAGACAGGATCATTGGGATGTCTTCAAAAGTCTTCAATAGTGCCCAGAGGGCGTATTCGATAACTGAGAAGGAACTTCTGAGTTTAGTAGAGGGTGTCGCTAAATTCAAATATTATTTGATAGGAAGGAAATTTAAAGTTCGCAGCGATCACTTATCATTGAAGTTCATTCTGCATTGTCGATTGACGAATCAACGTATCACACGTTGGGCCTTAGGGCTCGCGAATTTAAATTTTTCATTCGAATTTGTTCGCTCACGCGACAATAAAGCGGATTTTCATTCACGCTACCCAGCGCAGACTAGTAACGTGACAAATTTTGATAGTAAGCCAGTGTTACGCGAGACATTAATGTCGTTGCTAGAGGAAGTTCCGTGTGAACTTCGGAAGTTAATTGCAGTGTTGCCAGAACTGCAATCGTCAGATGCCTTTTACGGTCCTCTGAAGAAGGCGACACAGAGTGCCGAAACGTAAAAGAGGATCAAAAGTCAACATCACGAATATATTTTGTTTAGTGGAAGATTATGCAAGAGAGATAAGGATGGTGTAAAGATTTGTATACCAGAAGTTTTGGTTCGACCACTTCTGCAGTACCACCACAATGAAAGTGGGCACCTATCCGCTTCGAAGCTGATACCACAGCTTGTCGAAACATACACTTGGCCAAAGATGAGAGAGCAGATAAGAAAATACTGCGGGTCATGTGTCACTTGTCAGAAGGCTACTGCCCCACACACCTACATGTGTGGGCCACTAAATTCAATTATTCCTGAGAAGCCTGGTGTGTTCATTGCAGCTGATTTCTGTGGACCACTAGTGCGAGGTATAGGTGGTGTTCAATACATCCTATTGTTTGTTGACGTTTTCTCTAAACTAGTTGGTCTTTTTGCATGTCGTCGCGCAACCACTCACACGGCCTTACAGAAATTGAAACAGTTTCTCAAACTGTGTCCGCGAGCTGAAATTCTATTGACGGACCACGGTTCTCAATTCGGTAGTAATCAGTGGAAGCGAGAGATTCAGGCCTTAGGACTGAAGCATTACATGTCTACTGCCTATTACCCTCAAGCGGAACCTGCAGAGACAGTAGTGAAGAGTACAACCAGGATGTTGAGAAAGTATTGCCATAACAATCAACGTTATTGGCCACGACACTTAAGCAAAGTAGAAAGATGCTTAAATAGTGCTAAACATCTCAGTACAGGGTTTTCAGCTTATGAGCTGCATCTGGGAGTTTCGTCCACTGCTGACGTTGCCAGAATATTTGAGATACCAGAAGTTGAACGGCCAGTAGATAAAGATTACTTCGTAGAAGTAGCACACGAGAATTTAAAGAAGAATGCAGCAGCCAGGAAGAAATACTTCGATTCTCATCATACTTTAGTAGAATATGATGTAGGACAGTTAGTGCTAGCACGTGTATTCCCGAAATCTGATGCTTTGGCCGGAATTTCGAAAAAAATCCTACTAATGTATTCTGGTCCCTGGTTGATCCTCTCTAAAACTGACAAGAATATGTATACTCTCGCTGACCCACAGACTAAAGTGGCAATGATGAAAAGAAACGCTTACTTGCTTAAGCGGTACAGAGAAAGAGAACCTGAAAGTCAGAGAAAATTTCCAGCAGCTGAAGAAGAGAATGCTGAAACAACGAAGAAGAACTGAGCTCTTCGTGTTATATTCATGTAAATATGTTTCTACGTGTAACATTAATAGTTTAATTTTTGTCTATGTATTATGCTATTCTATTATTATTGGAACAAGTTTTCTTTAATGTTTTTATTATGTATTAATTATTATTGTTGCGTTAAAATGTTTTCAATTACGTCCGCACTTATTATTATATACTGGTGTGTAATGATGTATTTCGATAAGCTTTGATAGCTAAAGTATCTTTTACTCCAAAACATATCGAAAGAGGGGAATTTGTAAAGACCTAGTGCGTACGTCATTTAAATTTTGATATGCAAATGACGTATCAGAATTTTTGCATATCAAAATGGAAATTATATGTAAATTTGTAACCGCATATATATTATATCAAATAATTTAAATATTTTAATCATGATCATTAAATGTAAAAAGCCAACAATACTCATATTCTTTGTATGGATTCATATTAATTTCGTGGGAATAGATGGAAGAACTTCAAGTACTATGTTTTTTTTCTGGAGAACGTTTCTAAATTTTCAACCTAAAGTTCAGCGAACTCATAGCCTCCAGCGGAACACCCACATACAGCAGCTGAGAGAGTACAACTGTTTCCAGCTTACTACAATTTTCAAGACCAGAGATTGGACTATTCAGAGATAGTTGTACAGAGAACTACAATTGTATGTCCAGGACTAGTGGATGAGAGATGGGTTGGCTACTCTCCCATATAGCGCCGTTCAGACGTGAACATGGCTTTTGTATCCTAGTCGCACATTGGTGTTGGTTTTTGGGAACAATAAGGTGTCAGAAACGAACTCGATGACGTATTTTAGCACCTTACCCGCGTCCCCCGCCACGGCTCAAGACGGATCTATCGTCAGCCACGGCGCGGAGTAATATGTATTTGAAAATGTGAGTTGGCTTTGGGAAATTTGATTTTATTTAAATTTGAAATGTTCTTGGATATAACCGAATATAAATTATGTTTATTTAATACGGTATGTCCCATGTCCGAAAGTATCAAGTACTCTTTTAGTACGCTTTGAAAGTACTATTTTCAGGCAGTTTCTTGAACCCGTTGAGCGGTGTTCGTCTGCAAAGATGGAAGAGGCTTTCTGCCACCAATGCATCCGGAAGACATATATAAATTTTCTCCAAATAAGGTAATGACAGTCATGTATTATAATATATTTATCAAGTAAAATGTATAATATTATTAATGTAATGTTTAATTTTGCAGCATATATGTTAAATAAGCAGGGGTGAGTGTAATTAAGTTAAAGTTTGTATTGTGATTACACCCCGCTTCAGACAGGGTTTGTTTACAGATGGCACCACCTGCCACGTGAGTGCTTGATGGAAGGGGGAACGTGTATTTTTTTAATATGTTTTGTTTGTTTAATTGTTTTCGTAGTCTTCCGATGCATAACCTATGTAGTGTTGTATATCAATATTATCATTAGAGTTCAAGGTAACATGCAAACTATCTGAAACTCACCAGAGTGTGAATATAAATGATATATTAGTGCATAAAAGTGGTGACCTATTTAGGAATTCGGTAGTTACCGTAAGAGAGAGGGAACGTTGACCCATAAGAAAACCGGTAGACAAAAGGTGAGTCTATTTTTTTCTAGTTCCGGCGAGCCTAATAACTACGGTTGCCAGGGAGGTCACAGGACACTTCGGTTCTAATAGTGCGACACTTCGCTTCCCTCATGTTCAGAAGACACTTCGCTCAGAGAGACGAGACAGGACACTTCGTTCATAGTCAAAAGACACTTGACTTCGTTTAGTGACATTTTGTTTCAAGTCTTTGCTAGTGTATAGCCCCTACGATGAAATGTGTATCATCATAATTAGATAGCAACAGGGGAAATATCTCCTATATATGACCCCATCGGGAGTGTGATTTTTTTTAAGTAACTTTCTTTGGTTACATTTCCGTACATATAGTTAGGGGTGTTATTTACACACCACATCCAACTATTGAGTGAGAACATGTACGTACTCAGAAGGGATTATTAACGTGTGTTGGTGGACTCACAGTGTGGCGCACCTTTACAATGAGCACACTTCCAACCAGTTTGTTTTTGTTAATATACAGCGATGTTAGTCAATCTGTCATCGGAAGAAACATTTATTTTTCGTTTAACCTGTGCATCTCAATTTAGTGCACCATGAACAGTGTTTTTTTTTAACCTGTAACATTTAAATAGTGGGACTTTTGCACCACAGAACACAAAGTCCAGTAAGGTGTGACGAGCCAATGTCACCTTTACTGTGATCGTGATGACAGTTACTCTCTACAACTAAGAGAGAGATGCCAATGCAGAGATCTACGGAGGCAGCGTGATCTTCAAGACCGAACGTCGGAAAAAACCGTACTATGTGAGAAAAGGTACGTCACGCATATACGGAAGAATGCGTGCGGACTGGAAACACCAGACAGCAGTGAAGACTGGAATCCTTGAGGACATTTTCCATGAAGACAACTAACTTAACACCCCTGGACTAGAACTGTTGATATGAGTAAATCCAGTAGCTACTGCGAAATAAGTATCATTTTTTTAACGTGTACAGTGTTTTTGTGAAAAGTTGTGTACAAAGTTTCATTCCGCCGAGGATCTATTAAATCGTTATCAAAATTACTTTTACGTCCGATTTATACTGGAATCCCTGTATGTATCCTGAAGGGTCACTTGCTGCTTGGTGAGTACAAAATATATAAAATGTTTTGTAACTTCTGTTTTTTCAGGTGGACGTCGTCCGGCGGCTTCACTAAACTTAACTGAAAATAGTACTCCTTGGTAATGTGTATTCTGTTGGTGTCATTAGACTCAGTCTCATGTCACATGAGCCGCTACTATTTGTGTAGTCCATGAGTCACTTCGAGAGCGTATAATCAGGGTAGGACACATGAACTATGAGACCTGTGTAGATCTCAAAATCGGAACTTTCTTTTAAATTCTAAAAGTAGCATAGATCTACATAGGAGCATTTTGGATTATTCTATCTAATTGAATTTTGTTATTAAAGAGTCTCATCAATTTTTTTTATTATTCAGTATCTACCGCAACAAAAAAGTTCATAGTTCATGGGACCCACGATGACAGACAGTCTTCCCTGGTGTGACGTAAGACTGCTGTCAAATGAAGAGAGAGAGACATACCTCACCATCACTGGTACGCCTTCCTCTTCTCTCTACAGAGCCTCAGTCTAATTTGCTTTTTGACACCTCATGTCATATGTAAATTTCAGCACACCTGTGCTTTAGAGGTCATTTTACATTTGGCACCCGAGCCTGAGGCTCACTCGTCAATTCACAAAGGGGTTAATATCAAAAGATTAAACATTAGCAGTATAACTGCAGTATAACGTGTTACTATCTGTACTCAGTGATGCCAACTTAGAACCTTATAAAATCCCATCTTGAAAGACAGAAAATCCCATTTTGCTCTTAAATTTCCCACAAGCTATACAAATTACAAAATTTTCAAAATTTCCAAAAAAAAAAAATGAAAATGAAACTAGAATATGGTACCGTACTTACTTTTGATTCGATATTTGAGTGAATTATTCGTAAATTCCGATCTTTCTAAATTCTTAATAAGTATTTCCTTAATTAAAAAAAGAACTTTTTTTAAATTGTTGATGACAACAAGCACATGTGTCAAAATTTACTATTTTCATCACACTTTTTTGTTATAAGGTTCTACTGAACGTAATGAAAGTAGACACACTTTATCCTCCAGCTCTTCATTGTGTTTTAGAAATTAGCAGTTTCTCGTATGGTAATTCTACTATCTTCTGTTCATGGATTGTTTTTAAAAAATACTCCAGAGTACATTTTACGTTCCTGTTTTTGTTTTTTGAGATTCACAAGTTCCTAAATAAATCATTTTCACACTAACATGCACTTTCAAATAATAACATTTGACAACACTGATTTCACGTTTATTCAAGCATCCTTAACCTACTTCCCGCTCGCAGAGAATTTTTTGGCATTGATGAAATAAACAAATGAAAAATCCCATATATGATGTCAATTTTGACAAAAATTCCCGTTAACCCAAAAAAATCCCACAAAAAGGGGATTTTTCCCACGAGTTGGCATCACTGCCTGTATTTCGTATCTTTTTTGGCACCAATAGATGGCGCCGAAGTGCAGGTTTTTAATTAAAGCAGGATTTTAACGTACACTGTACAACGAGCCGAATACTTCGGGGAAATAACTGGTTCGAGAGCAGTAGAGTTTGCAATTATGTGTGAGAATTTTGCATGCTCTAGTTTTTTTCTTCTGAATCAGCAAGACTCGAAAGTAAACAAAAATTCTCTGGAAACCGAAAACTGTGGGATAGAACTTTCGCTTTAACTCGCCTATAATGACTCCCACTGTTGAATTAATGGAAGAAGAGAAGGGAATAAATTGTTTACGGCTGGTACACAACTGACCTTGTTTCAAGAGTTGGGTTAGGAAGGGGGAGAGGGTTCAAACAGCAATTTCTCGGCAAAGAACAAGAAGGCGTCCCTGTGATTAATGTTCAAGCTATGAATATTCATCTGGGTATTAATGAGAGAGAGAGAGAGAGAGAGAGAGAGAGAGATCATACTTGACTCATCCCAGTGAGATGAAGGATTGTGTTCAGGAGTTGCATACGATATCCTTCTGTGTATGCTACCTGAGGATGCATATATACACACAGAGAGTCTTGCCTAACAAGATTTACCGTGGAAACATAAAGAGATTAGTGTCCCAGCGTTGTCAACCTTTTCGGCTGAAGACTCATTTAGTTACCCCCAACCGCTAACTTTTCTGGAAAGCTAACTCGAGAGTCCACGAACTGTCTCGGGGGGTATTTTGACACTCGCTGTCCGCCTCGCCCCCTCCCTTATTTCTTTCAACCTGACTCCTATATACATCTTGTGCGGGATGTTTTCGTTCTGTTTTCATGACACAGTTCGTAGGAAATTCACATGAAACGTCAGTTTGCTATAAAGACAATGAACGGTACGGGATTATGCACAGCTTATCCAGAGTTCCGTAATTGTTTTAGGAACTCCAGCTGTATTTATGTAAATAAAGTTTTAAGATTTTATTTTATTTCTTCTTGGTACAAAATTTGCATTTTAAATGGAAGCATTGATCATACTTGATGGAGTAAATGTATTCGGAAGTTTTGAACACCTATTGATATTAATGAAATGAACTTTAAATACAAGTTTGGTGATATATTTTTAAGATATTTTTGATGTAGGAGTTCAAAGAGAGAAATTCTAAATGAGGTTTATGGGATTTTCGTTTACCTCTCAGAATTGTTAGAGATTTTGTGCATTCTAGGGAGAAAAGACTGGAATATATATATATATATATATATATATATATATATATATATATATATATATATATATATATATATATTCTAATTCTCCTTGGGACTATTCGTTATTGTGTCACATTGCTGTTCCAAAAATACTTTTTTAATGAAAATAATAAGTGTGAATAGTATTTATACGAAAGGAAATGAAAAATGTGAAAATGAAGTAAAATTTCAAGTCCCACAGTTATGCCCTTTATACTAAAGGAGAGGGTCGATTAAGTAAAGTGAAATATTATAAAGGAATTGTTGTATGTTGTGATTCCTATCGTACCTTTATAATATGACTAGCCATTTACCAGCTGGGGTCTCGCTCCCAGACCCCAGCGTTTGTTCTGCCTACGACTTCGCATCTCATATGTATCAGCCTTTGCTTCAAGAGTGAATTTCGTGTATTTGCTTTTAAAATTTCCTGAATTTGGTCAGATGGGAGTTTCGCCTTCAGACCCCCGGGTATCTCGGTCTACAGCATCCCACCTCTTAAACCCACAATTCTACCGAATTTCAAGTTTTTTTCCTATTTCAGCTACCTAAAAGATAAGATTTCGTATCCCAAGAAAACACCCATTTAAATAACAGAGATTTTTCATTTCTTCTTTAGACCCCCTTAAAAAACTAAAAATATTCACTTTTGGACGTTTTCCTATAAGTTAATCCTGGAAGGCTACAATTAAGCCAAATTTCATCATTCAAATCCTGCTGGAAGTGCTTGGACATTTTGGGGTGCAGAAGATGTCCCTTACAAATAACACTGAAAAGATTTTTCAATAGCCTATAAAACCACTCTAAAGTTGGAAATTATTTTTGGTGATTTACTTAGGTAATGACGATGAAAGCGTACAAACATACCGAATTTCAAGTTTTTATTCAAATTTCAAGTACCTAAAACTCGAAATTATATATCTAAAATATCGTTCATTTAAATAACATAGGAAATTTCTTCATTCCCCTTATAAAATAGACCCCCCAAATATTAAAAATATTCACTTTTGGCAACTTTCCTGGTGGGTTAGACTCGAAAAGCTACAATCATACCAAATTAGAACTTGCCACGTCAACCGGAGATACACGTTACTTTATGTCAGTGAGAGAGTAAGTTTAATGTAGTTTCATATATAGTTAGAATTAGGATGGGAAATCTCAAAGTTAAGGAGGACTCAAATTGGAATGGACGTAGACTAATGGTTAATATTTTTGCTTCACAAATGCGATGTCCCGAGCTCGAATCTGACGAACAGCCACCTTGGAGGCGCAGTAGTTCAGTGGTATAGGTCTCAATTCTAATACCACGTTGGCTCCCAGATTATATGTGAGTTTGTGATGCTTAATATAATGTCTACGAGTTTTCTCCGGGGTTTTCCCCTTTCTTTGCACTTTCTCATTACACTAGTTATTTCTTAATATTTTTCATTACACCAGTAAATTCTTAACCATTTCTTATTACACCATTTATTTCTTAATCATTTTAGATAACACCAGTTATTTCTTAATAATTTCTCTTACACCAGTTATTTCTTAATCATTTCTCATTACACCAGCTATTTCTTAATCATTTCTCATTACACTAGTTATTTCTTAATAATTTCTTATTACACCATTTATTTCTTAATCATTTCAGATAACACCAGTTATTTCTTAATCATTTCTAATTAAAACAGTTATCTCTTAATCATTTCTCATTACAGCAGTTATTTCTTAATCATTTCTCATTACACCAGTTATTTCTTAATCATTTCTCATTACGCCAGCTATTTTTAATCGTTTCTCATTACACCAGCTATTTCTTAATCATTTCTCATTACACTAGTTATTGCTTAATAATTTCTTATTACACCAGTTATTTCCTAATCATTTCTTAATACATAATATATTTCTTAATAATTTCTCATTACACCACTTATTTCTTAATAATTTCTAATTAAAACAGTTATCTCTTAATCATTTCTCATTACAGCAGTTATTTCTTAATCATTTCTCATTATACCAGTTATTTAATAATCATTTCTCATTGCACAAGGTATTTCTTAATATTTCTCATTACACAAGTTATTTATTAATAATTTCTCATTACACTAGTATTTTCTTAATCATTTTTTATTACACCAGTAATTTCTTAACCATTTCTTATTACACCGTTTATTTCTTAATCATTTCAGGTAACACCAGTTATTTCTTAATAATTTCTCATTACACCATTTATTTCTTAATCATTTCTCATTACACCACTTATTTCTTAATGACTTCTCTTTACACCAGTTATTTCTTAATCATTTCTCATTACAGGAGTTATTTTTAATAATTTCTTATTACACCAGTTATTTCTTAATCATTTCTCATAACACCAGTTACTTCTTAATCTTTCATTTTCATTATTC
This sequence comes from Thermobia domestica, assembly GCF_964235325.1. Taxonomy (NCBI): domain Eukaryota; kingdom Metazoa; phylum Arthropoda; class Insecta; order Zygentoma; family Lepismatidae; genus Thermobia; species Thermobia domestica. The sequence continues at coordinate 212,258,156 of NC_137465.1, forward strand.
ATTCTTCTCTCTAGACATGCGACATAAAATTAGAAAATAAATTGCATTTAATTTAGTGTACATATTTCATTTTTACTTCACTGATTATTTTCTCTAAAGTTTTTTCTTTCATGTCTTCTGTTTCAGATTTCTCTCATTTTCTTTCTTAGTTGAAATACAGAACAAGTAGAGGTAGATAGAAAACGGGGAGAAAAGGAAGAAACTTTTCTAAATTATTTGTAATTCTTCTCCATTCTTCTCCTTTTTATTTTGATAGAAGAGAGGAAGACTAGACGAGCACAACAAAAAGAACGGAAGAAGGAAAGGAAAAGAAAAAAGATATTTTACTATATTTTTCTATAAGCCAAACACAAAAATAGTAAATACGCACAATATGAGAGAAATAGAATGACGGCAGGCAATACAAGAGAATAACAGAGAAAAAAGGAGAGACAGACAGTGGAAAGAAAAGCAAAGAAAGAAGAAAAAAACAAAATAAGAAGAGGAAGAGCAGGGTGAGAAAAGTAATCATTTTAGTGTAGCCTAAATGATTCTTTTCTTTCTCAATATTTTTTTCTTTGAGGAAGGGGAGAGTAGAAGTCAGAGAAAACAGGGTATTGCTCTGGGAACTCTTTGCTTTTCCTTAAAAAAAGAAAAAATATGTATTCTTTCATCTTCTCTTTCTCTCTCTCTTTCTCGAGAAAACAAAAGCTGGAAATTGAGAGTAATCGTCGCGGGAAGCATGTCTGCCGTGCGAACCCTGTGATAGCCATTACGAGCGAACGCTAGGATCGTAAATTCTAATCATAGATTTTTAGCCGATCCAATTGCTTCTATTGCTTGGTTGCTTCGGTTGGACTATAACAACGATTTCAGCACCTAGGCCATATGAGATGTTGAGTGGAAACTCAACCACTGTTATACGTTCAAATTTTTGAAGGCTCTCTAACCAGAAATCTTACCCAAGACCGCGTGCACCAAGGCGCGCGCGCGCTAGCCATTGGTCTGACAGGAAGAGCCTCATGCATTATCGTGAAAGAGTATAGGAACAAAAGTTTACAAAGCCTGTAAATATTAGGAGATATCCAAATTTTGGAAATTGGTGTGTAAGATGAAAGTGTGTAGTACTCCAAATTATTGACTGGGACGCGATGGCTCAGTGGTAGAGGGTTCACCTCTAATGCGTGGGATCCTTGGTACGATCCCAGGTCTCTCCAAGTGAATTTTGTGGTGGACAACCGCTGTGTGCGTGGCTGTTCTCCATTTTATTCATTCCACCATTCTATCCATTTCTCGTTATCACCATCTCCTTTAGCCTAGCCGGCATAACTGTGAGATGTAAACCTGATAGTTTTCATTTTATTTTTCCAAATTATTGTGTTTGTTAGCGAAACATTTACGCAACGTGAGATGAAGTTTTCGAGACAGTAGAACTGTTGAAGGTGCGTTAACGTCTGAATTCATCTGAAATTTGTCATATCTTAGTGTTCTGAAACTGATGTTCAAACGTGTATTTCTTTAGGTAGCAGAAATCATCATTTTATTTCAATACTAGACTGAATATGTTGTTCATAACTTTCAACAGTGTCGCATCGGCACGCGCATTACTGTGGAGTAACCAAGTACCTAAGGATCATATCTGATTGTTCCCTTCTAATTGTAGTTGCATTATTACAAGTTATTGTAGGTTTACGTTGATTTTTTCGCTCGTGATCTGGAGTTTAGGATTACCAACGAAATTGCTTGAACTAAACTTTCACCTTATAAAACTAGCCATTCGAAATAAAAGGACAAACGATATCTTTTTATGTATCGTTTATTACCACATTTGCATGGACCTCACATTGCATTGCTTTTCTATACGCGAAAATTGCATCATATATATACTGTATGAGTGGGTTTTCTAGGAGTTCTTGTGTTTCCTCCCACTATCTTCATTCCATTATCGTCGTCCGTCTCATAATCACCGTCTACCTTAACTTTAGTACAGCATTAAACTTATCGAGGGACGTTAAAAATTATAAGTAATCTTGCATAAAAATAAAATCATTACAAATTACGCTGTTTACATTTACAAGGCTCAAACCTCCTTACTACTACAATAATAAAAGTCCTTCCCAGACTTCCGTCTTGGTTAGATCATCCAAATCTCCATATTACTCTAGTAAATAACTTCATAAATGTTTCTGTTACGGACGCCCAAGCTAACTTCCATATAAAACGAATAGAAACCTGATTAAACAACCTCATAGACAAAAACATATCTAAAATGCATCTCTAAGGCTAGTGCACTTTCTGACTAGTCTTATCAAGCAATCGTTAACTTACACCGTGTATTTCCCAAACCAATATATATGCTCTGGGCTTTCAAATAATAATAATAATAATAATAATAATAATAATAATAATAATAATAATAATAATAATAATAATAGTAGTAGTAGTAGTAGTAGTAGTAATAATCTTTATTCCACTACTTTATCTCATCACCTTGCTCCTCAGTTGCTCCTATCATAAAATAGGCTTTTGTGTAAACATTTTAAGGCCTCCTTAGCTTATGGGACACTTCATCAATCTTCTGAACGTCCCTCGCTAACGGGACTGATCGTTCGCCATCTAAGCCTACCTTTTTCCGTAGACTCCTAACATTACAATGTTCTTCTCCACTACACTCTTAAAATTTACAAATAATAAAGTATTTATTATATTTAAGGACATATTCTTATAAGTGTAATATCTTCTTACGTTATTCTTTAGATCCCATCGTCATTCACATTTTGCTCCCAAATATCCGTTCCAAGGTTTATTGTACCTTCGGATTATACCAAGGATGTTACAAAATAGAAGATGTGCCCATATGCTCATACTGCAAATTCATGAAGCCATACGTCACAGCTTCGCCACGCCATCGTTGTTGGCTCAATTTATTATCAATGCCCCGTAAGTTAAAGTTAGAAACTGCAACCGAGGTTAGTGAGCCTGAGCCCAAGTACGCGTGAGTTTCAAAGAAAGTAACGAGTCCGAGCTCCGTTAAAGATAATGATTCCAAGCCCGAACGAAATTATTGCGCGCGAGTCCAAATGAAAGCAAATCTAACTGAGGATAATGAGCGCGAATTCCGTTAAGGGTAGTGAGCATGAGTCGCGTTGAGGGTAGTGAGCGTGAGTCCCGTTGAGGGTAGTGAGCGTGAGTCGCGTTGAGGGTAGTGAGCGTGAGTCGCATTGAGGGTAGTGAGCGTGAGTCGCGTTGAGGGTAGTGAGACTTAGTCTGAGTAAGCATGAAAACAAATTAAATTAATGAACACCAAATACAGTGATCTCGAACTCCATTGAAGATAATGACCGGAGGACCGCACGAAATTCAGCATGAGTCCAACTGAGTGCAAATCTCACTGAAGGCAGTAAGCTCATGCGCGAATTCAATTCAGATTATTGAGTGCGAGCCCTACTGAGAGGTAGTAAGCGCGGGACTAAATGATCTAAATGAGCCCCATTAAAGGCAATGAACCCAAGGCCATTTGAATGTAAGTCCCACTGGTGTACTAAGCTCGAGTCCCATTGATGGAAGTGAGCTCAAACCCACTTGACGGAACTGAGTCTGTGCGAATGAGCACGAGTCCAATTGAGATTAGAGAGCCTGAGCTCAATTAAACGCCTGTCGAAAAGAGATTAGAGAGCACGAGCTCCAAGGAGCTTAGTGAAAGCGAGCCTGATTGAAGGATGTAAGCCGAGAACAAGTAAGCGCGAACCTTACGAGAATAGGCCCCACTAAAGGTAATTATCACGAACACAAATGAATGCAAGCCCTATTGACGATATTGAGCACGAGCCCATTGATGGTAGTGAACCCTATTCAATTGAGATTAATGAGCCTGAACCTCGCTGAGTGTAGTGAGCCCAATTCCAAGTAAACGTGTGCCCCAACGAAATTAGTGAGAGACAGCTCGAAGGAGACTAGTGAGTCCGATCCTTATTGGAGGATGTGTGTCAGAGCCCAAGTAAGCGCGAGTCTCAACAGGAGTAGGAGCGCGAGCTACATTGAAGGTAAATAACACGAGCCCGTATGCTGCACATGTAACCATTTTTAACAGTAAATCAAAGATTTAAATAAAAATAAACGCCATAAACATTACATATTCTCATACAGAGAACCTAATGTTTCGAGCGAACATTAATGGCGGAAAAAAGAGAACACAGGTTTAGGGATGCTCACTTGTTTGTGGCAAATGGAGCGGTCGCAAATGCAGCTATAAACAATATAACATCCTCTGTTTTATAACATCCTTGGATAATATAGTGTTACTATGGAGTCATTTGTAGAATTTGGTTTTCTGCGATTGCTAGATATTTTGTTCTTCCGGGGCAGTTAAGCTTTCAATCAGTTTTGAGGATCGCTACTTTGTCAGTCAGCAGATCCATTACATTTAGCAAAAAGGGTTTACATTTACATTTTGATCCGCCGATTTTTGTCCCAATCCGTTACGAGTAGGTTAAAACTGATGGTATTTTGTTGTTTTTACAATATAAATATCACTGAGCTGCCAAGAACAAATATATATAGTTCTTAAACGGTAACAATTGATCCAGATTTCCTCTGGAAACCTGTCAGTATCATTTCTTTTCTCTCATATTTCACTGGGGATGGATGTCACGTATGATAAATATTCTGTGTGTACAAAGTGCGGTTTTAAATATAATGCACCAATGTGGAATACTTTTTTTTTTTTTTTTCGAAGTTAATCACATAAAATATTCGCATTCACATTTCACAGATCACAGATGCTGGTTATTCATGTTCCGCTGAGAGCCATTTGATGTTTTCCAGATCTGATTTCAAGCTACCTGTCTCGTCGTTGTGATTCCTCCATTATTAATGAATGCACATGACGGAACATCAAACAAATACTGTATTCTTTTCTTCTTTTCAAAAATATACAAAATTTTAATCCGTAATGAATTTAATATCAGATCATATACTAACTACGGAATGATATTTTTTTTTAAAAAAAATAGCTTGGTTTAATTCTTCTCAGTACTGTTACTGAAAGGGCTAACGATTCCTTTCCCCTGTTTATTAATCCTCGTTTTTATAAAGATATACTACTATATACTTTTCATTTATTATTTACGCATAATCTCTCGCTCGGTTCCAAGTAAGCTGTATGTTTTGTAATGGACGAACACAAAAAAGATAGAGATCTTCCGTACTAACTTTCTCTCTTGACTGTAGCTAGCTAAATTACTAGATTCTGTAGTGGTATAGATAAACATTTCTTCTAGAAGCGTAGAGAAATTCAACACCACTATAGGCCTCGATTCTCCAAGTAATCCAATTGTTCAACGAAAGAAAAATGAAATGAAATCTTTAGTTTTACGTCCCACGATTATGCCAGTTAGGCTAAAAGAGACGGTGATGATGAGTGGTGAATGAAATGGTGGAATGAAGAAAGTGGGAGGAAACTGGAGAACCCCGAGAAAACCCACGCACACGGTGTTTGTCCACCACAAAGTTCACTTGGCGGGGAATTCTTCAACGAATGGGGAGGTATAAATATTGCAGGTCAATTATACACTAAATTCACCAAACACGTACTGATTCTCTACATAATCAAATTTTTCAAGGAATACAAAGGTATAAATCTGTTCAGAATAAAGCAATCTTTAAAACGGTACCATTCAAATATTCGTATCATACACCTGAAAAGGGGAATTGGAGGAAAATGGGATTTTTTTCTTTGAAAAAAATCGCATTTTCAAAAGTTTAGGCCCCTCTGAACCGGCGATAAACAAACACACACACACGTATATATATATATATATATATATATATATATATATATATATATATATATATATATATATATATATATATATATATATATATATATATATATGCGTGTGTGTGTGTGTGTGTGTACCCCCACCTACTTGACGAACTTCCTAAAACATATGTGATCTGTTTCGCCATGCATGTACGACTGAACAGTGAAGATAATCCAACAGTAATAGATTGTATATGACCATTTTAAAACAATACACATGTATTGTACTATATAATGAACCCCGAAAGGGTTAATGGAGTAGTAACGTTGAGTCATATCGGAAACGAGACACTAATTGGTTGGTGATATTACTTCACTGCAGGAGCAGAACAAGAGAAGCACTGAGCCACAGATAAACGATACTTGGCTTTTGGAGTATAAATGATGATATTAATAGCTGCCTATCCTGTTTTTTCTAGTGAATTGTTAGTTTTGGACTTCATTTTAGTTTATGAAATTTTCATCTTTAGGCTGAAGTTGAGTTAGGAATCTTATTTAATGTGTTTCATGCACTTCATGTGAATGAACATGCTAGTTTTCAGAACACCTTAGTTCATGATTCATGCACATTAAGATATTTTCACTTATTTGTGGAATCATTTTATTTTTACATTTCTTTACTGAACATATCTTGCTGCCATTTACATAATTGAAAAATCAGCTTGAATCCATTTATTTTTGTCACCCATTTCCCTTACCGAATGTAAGGACCACCAGCGGCGCCGATTTCTGTATAACGTGAGGTAGGAAGCTTCAGGTTTATGTGTTCCAGTCAAACTTTGGTGGAGCGTACTTTGACTAGGGGTGTTCGATAAGGCTGAGGACCTATCGAACTTCGGGAGTGAAAATTTATCGAGTTGTCATCGGTTACTCGAAACCGTTCGAGTATTTGAAATTATCGAAGTTTCGGGTATTATCGAAATTTCGAGTATTATCGAAGTTTCGGGTATTATCGACATTTCGAGTATTATCGAAGTTTCGGGTATTATAGACATTTCGAGTATTATCGCAGTTTCGGATATTATCAAAAGTTCGAGTATTATCGAAGTTTCGGGTATTATCAAAAGTTCGAGTATTATCGAAGTTTCGGGTATTATCGACATTTCGAGTATTATCGCAGTTTCGAATATTATCGAAAGTTCGAGTATTATCGAAGTTTCGGGCATTATCAAAGTTTCGGGTATTATCGACATTTTGAGTATTATCGAAGTTTCGGGTATTATAGACATTTCGAGTATTATCGCAGTTTCGGATATTATCAAAAGTTCGAGTATTATCGAAGTTTCGGGTATTATCGACATTTCGAGTATTATCGCAGTTTCGAATATTATCGAAAGTTCGAGTATTATCGAAGTTTCGGGCATTATCAAAGTTTCGGGTATTATCGACATTTTGAGTATTATCGAAGTTTCGGGTATTATCGACATTTCGAGCGTTATCGAAGTTTCGGGTATTATCGAAAGTAGTGATGGACAGTTCGTCTCCTTCACCTCTCCAATGATTCCTTCTTGCAGCCAAACTAGTCAAACAACTTTTTTCATCTGATAAGTTATTGCATAGTTGTATTTGTCTTAATCATATGTAAAATTATTTTTCTGCCTGCCCCGTTATTGGCGCAATCGGCAAAGTGACTATTAGTAGACTAATGGTGTCTTGGATTCCAATTCTATTCGGGTGATGCATGTTTTCTCTTCCTTTTTCTCTCTTCTGACAGGCTGCTTAAACCTTGTACAGATCTATGGGGAAAAAACTTTTCATTCACTTCATTGCTAAGGAGAGAAGTTTTAAAATGAACATCCTGCATTATGTAATACATATTATATACAACTATGATAACCTCGAATACATTGTTTCTTCCGAACACTCCGATAATCCCGAACTTTTCAAAATATTCAAGCGACTCGACAAATGCGATCATATTGATATATTTCTGTATTTGCTGCTTTCAAACAATTTGAGACTCTCGAACAGTTCGAGTGTCTCGAAGTTGTCTAATGTTTATTACATTTCGGGGGTCTCGAACATTTCGAGAGTCTCGATCATTTCGGGAGTCTCGATCATTTCGAGAGTCTCAATCATTTCAAAATTCTCAATCATTTCGGGAGTCTCAAACATTTCGAGAGTCTCAAACATTTCGAGAGTCTCAAACATTTCGAGAGTCTCAAACATTTCGGGAGTCTCGAAAGTTCGATAATTCGATAAAATTAAAATTCTTTATCGATGAAACGGTTTTGAAATTTTATCGAATTGTTATCGATTACTCGATTATCGGAACAGCCCTAACTTTGACAGCCCCCCAGGATCAGCGCCCATGAAAATCACTAGGTGACATAGGAGCTTTGATCAACTGTCAGATGCTTGACATAATTGGAAGGAAACACTGTACATTTCTAGGTGGTACTCATTAATGTGTCTTAACGAGTATTACTTTCTTCCTCAATGAGCGATGTATCTAGCAAGATAATGGAAACCATTCCTTCGAGACTAGAGCATCCATGTTTCGCAAAAATGGGAAATATGCATGATAAAATGGGAGATACATTAATACTTATTTATGTATTTAGGTAAAAAAAAAATAATAAAAAAGGAAAATGAACACACGAATGCAGATTCTAAGAGATAGCAAGTTTGATTTAGTAATAGAGCTCTCACTTCCAGTTTGAAGGGTCCCTAGCTCGATCCCAGGCCAGGCAAACTTGTGGTAAACAACATACTGTCTGTTTGTTTTATCTTTGGATTCTTCTGTTTCCTCCCACAGTCTCATTTCACCATCCTTTCATAACCATTGAAACCCAAATCTAGCCCCATCTCTTTCAAAATGATTTAGTTCCATTAACAATCCTCCTATACAGGAAAGTATGGTAGGTCAGCAATGTTTATAAAAGAATTGTAAAACTCGAAGCATGAACAGATTTCCCTCTCATAAAGTCTCGGTGTAAGTCATCATTATCATCATCATAGGTATTTTGTCATTATTAGCAGATCACTTGTCGCAAATGAGAAGCTTCTATGTACACTCATGTCCAAAATTATTGTCGAGTGTCTATAAATATGTTGTTGTAGGAATATAATTTGACAAAAAAATTCGCCCAGTATTTCTTATAATGTTAGTATGTGTATAATCGGCAAAGGCATGTATGTGGCCAAAAGAGCAGTAAATAAGAACAATAAAACGAAAATAAAACTTTCTTGTCCATTTAGCAACATTTTGTTTTACTCATTCTAACTTTCGTATTTATAATTCTTTTCCTATGAAAGGACCTCGCACTTTTCTTATGGAAAGTGGCTTTCGGCTAATGTTGTTGAAACTTCGCTGGTTGATAGTTCTTAACATGTGGATCAAAAGTCTCAATGGGCACAAAGACCGAAATCCACTCCTTCCCCCCCAAAACCGCCTCCAAGTAGCTGGGGGGGGATTGAACTGATTTCAGCATGTAACACAATTTGTTGTTTTAATCAACTCAACAAGGACCCCAAACAACCACATGTTAGACTATCAAACTACTCCACTTGACACCGCTCTTTGCCCCCCACATATCCCCCCCGCGAATTACCTTACGGATGTTCCATATTACTGTAGTTTATAGTTGCGCGTATGTGTTGAAATACCTACAGTTTTGGTCTCACCGACGATATAATGGGTTTCACGTATCGCTGATTACGAATCTGAGGTGAGAGTTCTAGAATTCAAGATGGAGGATCAGTATGGCGGATCAAAAACACGAAACTCCTGAATGTAGCCACAAATAGCTGTTTACTAGGGTATTTTTGGGTCGTTGGTTACGAATCTGAGGTCAAAATTCTTGAATTCAAGATTGCAGATCCAATATGGTGGATAAAAACGTCGAAGCCACAAATCGTAGTAGACTAGGGTGTTTTCAGATCGTTGTTTAAGTACGCAACATTCCTTGATACTTCAGCCACCACGTAGAATTATTCTGCACCCTTGCCCTTTACCAAAACCCACCACAGATATCTTAATGCTGAACGGTGTTAAAATAATTCATCAATTACCTGTTCATTATTTTCATCATTTCGGTTTGCAGCATCTAATGTGGTACTTAGCAATGAGTCATCGGGATATCTAATATTCTGTAAATGTCGTACATGGCCTAAATACCACAAGACACTTGCAACGTGCAGACATGTACCTAATGTACGAGCACCGCTTTGACATGTACAGTAGTAACCTTGAATAACATTTTGATTATAATCCTGGTCATCTTCATCATTGGCTACATATGCTATGAAAATTGATGCTTAGTTGCATTGCGGAACCTTAGACGTATGCGCAGGAATCCCGGTTCAGTTACGTTTCCGTCAAGCTGGAATTGCTCATCAGTATCTCGTATTAGGTACATGTGCGCACGTTGCAAGTGTCTTGTGGTATTTAGGCCATGTACGACATTTACAGAATATTAGATATCCCGATGACTCATTGCTAAGTACCACATTAGATGCTGCAAACCGAAATGATGAAAATAATGAACAGATAATTGATGAATTATTTTAACACCGTTCAGCATTAAGATATCTGTGGTGGGTTTTGGTAAAGGGCAAGGGTGCAGAATAATTCTACATGGTGGCTGAAGTATCAAGGAATGTTGCGTACTTAAACAGCGATCTGAAAACACCCTAGTCTACTACGATTTGTGGCTTCGACGTTTTTATCCACCATATTGGATCTGCAATCTTGAATTCAAGAATTTTGACCTCAGATTCGTAACCAACGACCCAAAAATACCCTAGTAAACAGCTATTTGTGGCTACATTCAGGAGTTTCGTGTTTTTGATCCGCCATATTGATCCTCCATCTTGAATTCTAGAACTCTCACCTCAGATTCATAATCAGCGATACGTGAAACCCATTATGTCGTCGGTGAGACCAAAACTGTAGGTATTTCAACACATACGCGCAACTATAAACTACAGTAATATGGAACATCCGTAAGGTAATTCGCGGGGGGGATATGTGGGGGGCAAAGAGCGGTGTCAAGTGGAGTAGTTTGATAGTCTAACATGTGGTGGTTTGGGGTCCTTGTTGAGTTGATTGAAACAACAAATTGTGTTACATGCTGAAATCAGTTCAATCCCCCCCAGCTACTTGGAGGCGGTTTTGGGGGGGAAGGAGTGGATTTCGGTCTTTGTGCCCATTGAGACTTTTGATCCACATGTTAAGAACTATCAACCAGCGAAGTTTCAACAACATTAGCCGAAAGCCACTTTCCATAAGAAAAGTGCGAGGTCCTTTACCACAAATATACATTTCCCGATTATACACATAGTATCAGTATTAAAAGTACCCTGCAAAATCATTATCAACTTATATTCTTACAAGAAGACAGTTATAGATATGCGACAATCATTTTGGACATGAGTGTACCACGGTCTTCAGCTAACTTCATGGTTTTTACGTGCGATTTTCCTGTTTTAATACTGTACATCAAGTGTAGCTTATTTTGCCTCTCCCTCTTTTTCCTGCCATAATAATGTCTAGAATGTCCATCCCACAGTATTTCTAACACCTTCTTATTTGTTTTCCGTTCACCCAACTAATTCTCTCTATACTTCTCCACACTTACATCTTCGAAACCCTGTATTCTTTTTGCATCGCTTTGTATAATGTCCATGTTTCTGCCACATAAAGCACAACACTCCACAGAAACATTTTATGAGTTTTTCTGAATTCTTTAGTCAAGTCGCTATTCCTATTCTGTCCTTTCTCGGTAAAAAAAAAAGTAAAAGCCCAATCTTTGAAATTTCATTATTTGTTATTCTTTGTGTCAATTATCTGAAAATAAAATACGGTACCTCATGTCTTTTAACTTTTCAGCCATGGAAATAAACATACCGGTAGACATGCAGTTTGCAACATGAGTTTATTTCTCTGTTTCCAATTTGTGAAAAGAGGAAATGCCTTTGATAGGTCAATACATTAGTCAATTAACAGTTGCCAAACAACTTTGATGACTTCAATGAAGGATTCGAGAAGCAGCTATAGAGAGACACCACACTATTGAGAAGTGTCCATACAACTGACAGCGATACCTAACTTTTTTATCTACTAAATTTTGTATTGAACTAATAAACATAAAAGGAAGCATGACAGCTTTTCCGTGATCCTTTCATTTCCCTTTATATTCTCATTTCACCATGTGACATGCAGTCTTTATTATCTGTAATAATAATTTTATATTATATTTATACTTTTTCATTAATTTGCCTGTCAAAATGGATTTTTTTAAAATTTTCATTTATTATTTTATATTATTGATTTGCTTAGAATCGCATTTATTTTATTTCAAAAGTATTGATAATATTCAAGTTTTATATCGAGAATGTAACGACAGATATTGGATTTCGTATATAGAAAGATAGATTCTAGTGAGTTAGAGATTTTTTTTAATCAGGCCTGTAGAAATCAACGACGTTCGATAGGTCAGTCACCTATGCTTGGTCAGCTTTGCCAACTATATTGTGAATTGAAACTAAAATTTACTGTTTTATTTTTTTAAGCAACCATAACGTTACTTTAGATGTTATCTACTCGATCTACTTTGATCTCTCGAAGGCCTTTGATTCTGTCAGTCACATTCATCTTCTTCATAAACTCTCCAATAAATTTAATGTACATGGCAAATTTCTCTCTCTAATCACAAGCTACTTGAAGGACCGTAAACAGAGAGTTGTTCTTTCAGGGGCGACTTCTAACCCCCAAACCCTTAATCTCAGGGGTGCCTCAGGGGAGTGTACTTGGGCCTCTGCTGTTTGTCCTGTATATGGATGATCTCTACACGCACTTATCAGCTCAACCTAGTGGCCTTCTGCTTTTTGCTGACGATTGTAAGTTATACAGAGAAATATCATGTCTCCATGACACAATTGCTCTACAGGAAGACATAAATTACCTTACAGGCTGGTGTGAAATGTGGCACTTGAAACTCAACAGTAAGAAATGTGACAGTATTACTATTACTTTGAAAAAGTCTCCTGTTCCCTCCACATACCATATCAACGATTCCCCTATCACACATTCTGCTAGTCATAACAACCTTGGTGTCATCTTTGATTCAAAACTCACCTTCTCTGACCACATCTCCTCAATACTAAAGAATTCAATGCGCATGTTGGGACTTCTTTATCGATTCACCGAACTACGCACTGTTTCTTCATTAGCAACTTTTTATAAGACTTTAATAGCGACCCAGATCGAATATTGCTCTCCCATATGGGCCATGGCAGCACCTACACATCTCTCCAGACTTGATTCTGTTCTCAATTTCTTCATCGCTATAGTCCGTTTTCGTGTTCCTGCACTTCGAATATTATCTAAGAAGGAGCTCTTGCGACATCTTAATATTCAGACTCCTGAAGTACGCAGAATTATCTCTGACCTGAAATATCTACATAAAATAGTTAATGGAAGCTTAAGATCGGAAATATTACTTCAGGAACTATCCTTACGTGTCCCTTCCCGCATCACCCGGAATACCCACCTATTCCATCTTGCCCGTCCTAGGTTGGCTGTTATACAGAGGTCTCTTTTTTATAGAATACCAAACTGTTATAATCAAGTAACAACTGATGTGGACATTTTTTCGAGCTACCCAGTGTTTGAAAGAGCAATTAAACGAGCTTTGACGGAATAGTTTTACTTTTACACTCTTTTTTCTATGTTGTTGTTATTGTTGTCTTGTTTTTTTCTTTCTTTTGTTAGCATGCCCCTGTGTAAAATGGCAAAGTTATGCTGTATCTGGGAATTTGTTCAATAAATAAATAAATAAATAAATAAATTAATTAATAAATAAACAAATAAGTATACTATATAGTGCTGAAAAAACTATAAAATAACCTGAGTTGTAAACACTACCGAATAGGAGACAGAAAGACGGATGTTTGTCCATTGTCCAAATTTAACACATAGATATCAAAAGCGAAGGTCAAAGACGTGCAAAAATTAAGCATTATCCACGGATTTCACAAGAATTCTAGCTGGCGTGGTGAATCTATCAAAACAGGCTGTAAATTCGTTCCAGGTTTACCAGATGCAGCAGAGTGTAGTATCAAATAATAATCCTGATTAACCGCTTAACTTATAATTTTCTTCGCAAAAGTCGTTCCAAATTTTATAACTTTTTTATTGGTTATTTTTTTATACGTCCAAGGTAGAGGTACGTGGAAGCAAACATAACTAAAACTGTCTAAAATTTAGCCCCGAATTAGGCACTTGAAAATCACCGATTTTAAAACCACGAGTATATTCGTTCGTAATAAAAGCAGATGTATCTTATTTATTAGTCTTACTTTTTTGAACAGTTTTTGTGTATATGAAGCGACAACAAATTCTTTAAAACGTTTTATTCAGTTTGTTCAATTTATTTGAACTACAAGCGGATCAAAATTGAGATTTAAATTTTCCCGCAAGAAATATTAAAATCCCGAATATGTGCGTTCCAGAATAAACATTACCAAATTATACTCGTATCTTGAGAAAACTAAACAGTGGGGAAAATCAGTACAGTATAAGTAGATATTCCATTCAATCTAATACGAATTTTTGTATTCTTTTTGCAAAAAAATTACCATTATTTCAAAGAGAAATAACAGACAAATGATTTCTCGGTACAATGCAGATATGCTATTTCAGTTCCGTCATTTCGTCAATAAGCATTGGCGTCCAATGCAAAATATTAGCCGAAAATAGTTAAATGAATCTTACCCAAGGGCACCAATCCTGGGGGGCCCGGGCACCCCAAAGCTCATGTGGGTGCCCCTAGTGTATTTATGAATGTTTGGCATAATTTGAATGCAATTTGTCTTATCATCCTCATATATACACCTTCTGCGTCTGAGTGCCCTTCCCCCAAATTTACAGAGAAATCGTCGGCCTTGATCTTACCCACATCAAGCGGACACCCATATACTCAGCTGTGTATGGCGAACTTAAGAAATCGCCATTTAAATTTATATTGAGACTAGCAGCGTTCACCCCGCTTCGCTGCGGTCACCCCGGAACGCAATAAACTTTGTTACTTAGATAATTTTTACTTTTTCGCTTTCAAGTGATATGATAAAAACCATAGAAGATTGCAGTAAATGTTAACATTATATCGCCTGGCATTTATGTTAACCCGCCCCGCTTCGCTGCGGTCACCCCCGAACGCAATAAACTTTGTTACTTAGATAATTTTTACTTTTTCGCTTTCAAGTGATATGATAAAAACCATTATAACGCCTGTCATTTATGTTAACCCGCCGAGTGACACGGTCATGCGGGTTGCATATACATACGTTTATTTTTATACCTATGATGAACTAATAAAGGATTTGTACGTAATGGACACCTGAATGGTCAATTATCTCAAGACACTGGTAATTGAAAATTAAAGTGATATGATAAAAACCATCTAGGGTCCAAATCCTAATAACCCCCCAAAAATAAAAGAAATTGGTTCAGCCGTATTAGCGTGATGAGCGGACAAAGGATTTGTACGTTCTCTTTTATATATATAGATATTTTTTCTCTGCACGAATATATTCGTGATCATAATTTTAGGGCAAAAAAGCAAACAAACAAACAAACGTAATGATTCGTGGTTTTAAGTTAAACGGTTAAACTACATAAGAATTATTCCGTCTTATGCAGAGTCGTTTCGACGTATGATTAGCGTCGTACTAAACTACAGACTACTGCAGGAGACTTATGCTAGTCAAACTCTTTAGTATGGCACTAATTGCGCTTCAAAACGACTCTGCATAAGCCCCATTGTGTTTAAGAGTCAATTGTCTTGAAAAGCTACGCGTACCCTTATTGTTTGTTTACCTTTTCTGTCCTTCCGTATATTGTACCATAAAACTTACTTTCAGGCGCGCGAGAAAAAAAAGTACTATCTGATATTGGAGTGAGTGGAGTTTTGGCTGTCTGCTGGAGGCAGACAGACTGGTTATCCTTACCCTGAGAAATTAATTCAAATAAAATTAATAGAGGATGACATTGTAACCCAGAAGCAGAAAACTCCGAATTGTTATGGTTTTTTCAGCGACGTTTTGAATTTTTTCCGCTAGAGTTTACCAGTGACTAGACAAGTATAAGAAAACAAAATGTCAGGTGGTGAAAAACATATTAAGAGGCCTATTTTAAATGTAAAATTTGAAGGTTATATCAGAATGGGACTCTAACAAAATTTTTATCTAATGAAAGACCAAAGTATGCAGATTTTAGTGCTTAATTCGAAACGAGGTGACAATCTATAATAAGGTAACTATTTGAGTATAAAGTCAATGTAAATAAAAATAGGCATACTTCCTCCCAAAGTTCCGTTAGCAGGTAGATATACAATAGGAAAGGTTATCTGTATTGAAAAGCCAGTAGCCTTGATGCGAGACACGACTCTTGTGCTTCAGATCCCTTTAACAAAACCGGAAATCTGGAGAAGAACAAGGCAGTTGGTGGTTAGATTGAGTCTGTGCAGTTGCGCCTCGTGTGACAATAGTTGTTTTTTTTTTTTTTTTTATCATGAACACTATAAGTTCACCATAGTTAGTTGCAATCGAAGATAGGTGAATATATCTATATTCAAGTTGAGTTTAATTAAGTATGGTAAGTTGCATCATTAGTGTTCAAAATAAGTTGTATGAATTGCTTCAACATTCATGACAATTTTAATTCAAACCATATGGATTTTGAGATCCAAATTGACAATAACTGTCAAAAAATGAAGGAACCTTCGTATGCAGCAACAAGCAACTAAAAAATAATAATCTATTGAAAAACGTGCAATTAAAGCAAAGCCTCAAAAAGTTAATGTAGTTGCATTAAAGTTATAATCAGGCACCAAGGACTTAATATACGCCTGAATGGTACTGAAACCATTCTATGAAGAAGATTACTACCGAGAAAGAAGAGACATAGAAATCGGGATTAAACGCTGTGAAGTAACGGACATACCTACCAGAGAATAAAAGAAGATAAACTGTGAAGTGGACATACCTATATAAAATACCAACTGTAATTAGTGATTATTTAAAAAAATCATAAACTAATTCTTTCGGTTCAATTGTGTGCATATAGTATATCGATATGAATTGAGTGCTTTGGTTTAAGCGATTAAGTGTTGTGTTAAAGTGTTAATACAAAAAGTGTTTATTAAACAACATGGAGTTATCACCTTCTCTAACAGAATTTCGGTCGGTATGGTACAAGAATAATTTGTTTGTTTCTTGCAGGCTTGCTGGATTCCATGTTCTTCAAATGTCAGATGTCCGAAAATAGTAAGATAATCACACACTTATTCTTTGATAAACTAAGGTGGCAGATAACTCATGCGTAAGTCCACATATCAAAGAAAGTCCAACAGGGGCTACAGGACTTTAAATAAGGAACTCACACGTACAGGAACGGCATTATAGAAATTATATAAACATTTTTATTATTTTGGCTCTACCGAGTTTTACCTAAATTCCAATAATTCCTATTATTTTATTTGGCATATCATTAAATTTTCTTTAAATTTGGATGATACAACATTTCTGTAGGTAAAAGGGTAGTAAGAGAGAGATTTGCATATGGTTTTCATATGGAGATTTCTCTTTTCCTCCCATATACTCCAAACCAGCTCTGATGCTAACGACGAAAGATGCACGCCTGAAAAGTTTTAATGAATGGAGGGTTTTTGCTATGTTTATTGTGCAAACTCCCACATGTTGAGAATGTCTGAAGTTGCAAACACGAGGAAATCAGACATTTTGCTTATTAGTCGTCTCCCTTTGGCTTACAGAGCTTATGAATGGGATGTTCACGACAAATAGATAAAGGTATGTAAAAATAACCTCATCCAGCATGTTTGAACGTGTCATACCCAATGGAGAAATGTTTTTTCCTCGTTACATATGGTTCTTCTCTTCTTCTCCAAAACCACTAACGGTATATAAACAGGTGCTTCGAACATATATTCTGTAGGCTACAAACGCAAAATTGTCTTATGTATATCTCACAAGAGGGATTTTTTTTTTAAATCTATCCATGGTTTGCTGGCTTTCTGAAAATCAACAGCAATGCGCATTGTAACATTATTCATGCATACACTTCAAACAATATTCGATTGACAAATAAGAAAAAAGTGAAAGTAACTGAAGAATGGTAATCAAAGCTCAGGCACCTGAAATATTTAAATTATTTAGGAGGCAGAATTCCACACACGCTAATGTGTTTTCTCTATGTAGTCTAACTTGATGCATAGAAGTATTGGGAAAGTTACTATTCTCTGAATGTATTTTACATTTGGCTTGTCTTGCTTTCGGTTTTGATAGATGTTCGAATGGTGATGGTCAATGATGGATAGATAATAGTTTATCGAACGAAGAATTGCGCGTCATTATAAGACTATTTATTTATATATTTAGGTAAAAAAAATAATAAAGAAGGAAAATAAACACACGAATGCAGATAGTAAGAGATAGCAGGTTTATTTAGTGAAGCACAGATATTCAAATTTGCCATTTTTTGAATTGTTTGAGTAATAGTTGCTACTATATCTGTTTGTATGATATTGATATACGTGCAGATTAAAAATATGAACGCCACTTTTATTTTTATCTTATTCTTGCTCTTACTTACACCTTAGTGCATTCTGAGTTCTTATTTTCTTGGGGTGTACCCGAGTAATTGCGTTCAGATTGATAATATACCTTGAAGCTAAAAGGCCTTAAAAGAATGTTATGCCAGAAACAGACACCAACTTGTGCTAAGTGGTCACTACAAGCAATAATTAAGTTAGTAGATTGTTATAGTGTAGATTAGGTTAGATTAGTAAGGTAGATTATTTGAGGTTAGTAATTAGGTTAGGTTAAGTTAGATAGGTAGAATAGGTTAGGTTAGATTAGACTAGTGTTTTATATTGTATTTTCAAGGAAATTTGTGTGGGTTTCAAAGTGGTAGAGGTTAGTATAGCACTTGTAATAGTTTATGTTAGTAACGTTGCCCTAGTAAACATAAAACACCACCTTTGCACATTTTGCAGAAACAATCCGCTGGAACAAAAACTAATACAGTCATTTTTCATATGCACTTATTTATCTTAAGCGTCGTATAACATATAAAATGGTTTCAGAGTAGTAACTCTACATTTGTAAACATAAAATACACAATTAATATATGAATTACAGATTGGCTGCTTACATACGTTTGTTAAATATTCTTCCTTACCGAGTAAATATATTTTAACTATGAAGATTTTCTTAGAAACGTGCCGTCCATATTCTAAATCTGCACCATAGAACCAATATTTTCTAGTTTTAGAATTAACGATCTCTGGTAGCAGCCAATTATTATCTTATTTAATGCCATAGACCATTCTTCCTACACATGATTGTTCGAATTGTTGAAACGAAATCAATTTATCTGAGAATACATGCTAAGAAATCTATTCGCAATGTTGATTTAATTATTTATTTTATTGTTTCAGATGAAGAAGACTTATTTATGGTTTCGGATCTGCTGTTAGGAGGAGATCTCCGATTCCATATTCAACACGAAGTAATGTTTTCAGAAGACTGTGTTAAGTTGTATGTGTGTGAACTAGCATTAGCATTGGATTATCTGCAATCAAAACATATCATTCACAGGTGATTATTTATTTATTATTTACAACGTTGTGTTCAGTGGCGTATTTAGGGGGGCTTCCGGGCTTAACCCCCCCGAAATCTTACTTACTATAGTAAAGTATATGAAATATCTTGCAGAATTTTCACATTTTCAGGCAAAGCCCCACCCGAAACAAAATCGTAAATACGCCACTGGTTGTGTTATATGTAATATAATACGAGGAATGATCAAAAAATGTTACAAAGCCTATTGTGACTTATGTGTGAGACACAGTTGGAAGATCAACATACCTGATGGTAGAGGGCACTGAACAATAGTTCTCGATGTAATCACAGTTTTGGTTCAACCGCTTATCACAACGGCAGATCAAGTTTTCTCGACCATTTGCATATAAATCCGCGTCAAGCTCTTGTAGCCACCGTGAGGCAGCGGTTTTGACATGATCACATGCCAGTTAATGGTGGCCATCTATTCTTTTTCATTATTACTAGATGAATCTGCGCTGTCTACTCAGCGCCTCGTTCTGTTATGACCATGAATCTCCTTCCCACTGTGCATGTCTCCTTACTCACACAAGTAAAAGATACGAGACTCACAAAGGAATTGTTATGTATAGATGTTGGAGTGAGTTTGTAGCAAATTTGTAGAAGTAACACGATATTAAGTGCAAATATTTTTTTCTAATAAATCCATATCCGTCCGAGTACGCCTCATTGCGTCTCTTGAGGCCTTTGAATTTGTCAGCATGCAATAGGTTTTGTCATTTAGATTGAAGCAAAGCGCCTGCAATGTCCGTCAACCCGCCATACGTAACTTGTCTACTGGTTGCCTAACACCGTAGTTACGACCTGCAACAATGTTAATCTTATAGGCTCAAAACGGCCCCTAAAATGTTCAACAGAACAGTAACGACACGGTTTTTAAAAATTTGTATAAGAACTGGACAATCTACACAAAATTTGGAATCGACCAGTGAAAACGACACGTTTGTAGCACTTGTGATTTTCGAGATTTCATTGTCGAAAGGATTGCAGACAAACAAATAAACCTAGCATTTTAATATATAGACTAGTTGAACCTGCGCTCTCTACACAGCACATCATTCACATATGAGCATGAATCTCCTTGCTATTCCTCACATCTGTACATATCCCTTTACAGACACAAGTGAAAGACGTCTTGATAAAAGTTGGCAAGAGATACCATAAAGGGGAGATTTTGTCGATTACTTTTTCAATATCTCGTACCGTTTGCAAGATTTGAGCCTACTTCCGGTTGGAGTTTTTAATTCATGTATGACCAGTGTTTTCTTTCTTCTTGCATACAGTAAGTAATAAGCAAATACATTACACACACAATTAATTATAATGTCAGTAATATATGGTGTTTAATTGGGCTAAAAACTCCAAACAATAAAGATTCAACTTACTGTTAGAGTTGAGAAATGGTTATCCTTCGTTTTTCATTATCATTTAGCCATGAAACAAATGCCTGAGTATTATGCAACTCCTGTATACAATTATGTGGTGTTGGAATGTATAATGTGTAGGATATGATGTTTTAGTTTTCCCCCTTTTTTAAATTTCAACACTTCCAGTGTACTCGTAAAAATGTAATAAAGTAATAATGGCCATGTTTTCTTAAATATCCAATTAGAACTGGACAATCTACACAAAATTTCCAGTCGATCAGTGAAAACGTCATCTTTCTAGAGCCTGTCATTTCCGAGATCTCATTGCTGAAAGGATTTGCCACAAGCATATAAACGCCCACAAACGTATAGTTTAAAAGAACTCCAAAGATGGCGGCACAATTCATTTGCATTGATTTTGGAAAAGCCTTATTAAAATAGAAAGAATTTGAACAATAATTAAAAAAAATAAACTTTATATGAAAAGGTCTACTTAAATAATTTATTTAAAGTACACATAGTTTAAAATATTTGTTTTTGTTAAATGTGAAATCAAATAAATCGTAAATCAAAGGTTTGAAATCCAGAATTATAGGTTGGAGCACAGGCACTTTTGTTGTTATTGTAACATTTTAATAGATAGATTATTTTAGAACTGCATAAAGGTGAAAGTCTCTAAGGATAGGTCAGAACTGTAGAAAGGATGCTCTAGTCGTTCCAAGCGTAACGCTAGTGGTTGAAGTACTGGATCTGCCGTTGTGTCCAGGGTTGTCATAAAGAATTGGTCCGTTTTATTTTATTTTCTTCCCCGTACACCTGTACAATCTGTGTCAGCAGTTGTAGTGTTTTTGGCCCACAGTAACTGCACCACTCACCTCACTTTTACACTTGATCAATTTTTCAGACGAGTCATCATTTTTTATGTCCGCTTCTTGGTGTACATGATCAAAATTCACAGTTTTCAAACATTCACCAAGACAGGCTTCGTTAAGTTATAGTGAAATAACAAAAGTTTTGTGACTTGTAACATTTTTTCGATCATCCCTCGTATCTTTACTCTAACTGTTGACTTGTATTTATAGAAGTAATCGCTGTTAATTGTAATTTTAACAAACTTTAGAAGAAGAAGATTATTCTCAGTCCAAAGTCCAACTCTCTCTCACACACACATACGATATACAGATGGTGATCAGAAAAATGGAAACACCGGTAGTTGGCAACACGTCAGATGTATGGGTTGGCAGTGGTGTCGGGGCGCCCGCAGCGCCGGACCGCTGGTGGTGGTGTGTTAGGTCGGTCTCCATACTACGTCAGGCGCAGTGAAACACCAGTGTGTAGTGGCTGCAGCAGACGGAGGTAGTGTAAAATGGGAGACCTCTCAGATTTTCAAAGAGGGCAAATTGTTGGTGCGCGGTTATCTGGAGTGAGTGTGACGGCAGTGGCTACTGTGTTAGGTGTGTCGCGTGGAACAGTGTCGAAGGTGATGACGGCCTACACAACACACGGGAAAACCACATCGGGAAAGCGGAACAGTGGGCGGAAGAAAATCATGAGTGACAGGTCACGCCGGGTATTAAAGCGCATTGTCACGCAGAACCGTCGTACCACTGCGGAGCAAGTGACGGAGGAACTCAATCAGTACCTCCCCCACCCTGTTTCGACAATCACAGTCCGCCGCGAATTACATGACATGAACTTACGGGGTCATGTTGCACGGGCCCGCCCAATCCCCAGATCTCACATAATTGAACATATGTGGTCCGTTTTGGAAACACGACTCCGGCGACGATTTCCACCTCCATCCTCTCTCACAGAACTGGCCGATGCCCTGTGGCCCGACACCATATTAATCTGGTAAGTTGCAATTTCGTTCAGGTGTTTCGATTTTTCTGATCACCATCTGTATGTATATATATATATATATATATATATATATATATATATATATATATATATATATATATATATATATATATATATATATGTGTGTGTGTGTGTGTGTGTGTGTGTGTGTTTGTTGTGGCTGTGTGTACGAAAACTTGGATATAAGCGCACAGATTTTGATCGTTTCTGGAAAGAGTATACCTCCATGGGGATCCCATATAAATTTCTTTTAAGATGTGATGGTAATCTTTGGAGATAGACTATGAAATACCTCTGCGGATACTAGGTTATTTATGACAAAATAACATGCTTATATGCAACCGCATATTCTATCTCGTAATTGTTGTTGCATAACAGCACAGGATTGTACTTCAAAGTTTCGGAATACTTGCATGTAACATTATACTGTCTCTGTCCTTTCTAACATTTTAAATAAGTGTGTGAAGTCGGTTAAGTTTTTTAAAGAGTTGTCATATTGGAAGTTGTTCCTCACATAAGGTTACCGTACTTACTTTTTCAAAGAAAGAAATTTCTTCAAGATCTTCCTTACTGTTTCCAAAATTTTTCTCAACCCTGCTGAGTAACTTAAAATAAGAATGAAAAATAATATAGTATCTATACATGATGGTAGAAAATAAACTAAAAACTGTTGCAGGGTATTTGTGAATCTAGATGCGCAATTAACATAGTGTGGCAATAAAATTCCCGGTTTGAATTGTTTGCAATCGGAGGAAGCGGCCATTTACGTGAATGACAACAGCGCTGCAAGCGCTAGATTCTGCTGTACGACTCAAGCAAGTTTCAATATGATCTGTCCAACAGTCAAGCAGTCAGATTTAACAGAGGTACGTTCCACTCAACAATTTTGACGTATTTTAAGCACGTAGCAGAGGACTATAATCAAGTTTCCTGCACTAAAGTTGAAAAAAAAAATCATCCAGAAAAACCCGTGGTGGCTTACTGCAGAATGGCAACGGTTATAAATCATTGTCCAGATTAAGTACAGTTGAGTGGCAAAATCGCTTTTATGAGGATACGGAATCTCTGTAAAACAAAGAGAGACCAGGAAAGTCCAGTCTAAGAAAAAATAATATGCAGAAGTCAAAAGTCTTGTTCATTATTACCTTGTTTTATGTTAAGCATCACATTCCAAGAATTTGTTTCAGGAGGCAAAAACACCATCGATAGCAGCTTCTATCGAGAAATCACGAAGCAATAGTCCAATCAAGCCTGACAATGATCCACATCAGGCTATAATTAATCAGCTCTGACAATAAAGTCTGCTTTACGGTGGTTGTACATTGTCAGGCGATTTTTTTTTTTTGGCCAGAAATAGGTCACTATGACCAGCCTGTTCACTAGATTTGGCTCCAGTGTCTACTTCGATTCCCAGAAATTGAAACTTCAAGGGGGCAATATGTTTGAGGATGTGGAGGGCAACAAAGTGACTGTGGAGGGGGAAGTGGAGGGTATCTAAGAAGATTACTTCTACAACAGTTTCCAGTCACTGTACTGAGTGTATCGAGAGATAAGGTGGATACTGTTTACCCTCGGATATTAGGTCTTTCGACACTTCTGCGCATGACAGAAGTAGAAGATTCCACTACAAAAAATATGTATGTGTATGTACGGACAAGTGTTCGTTTTGTCCTGTTGGAGCGACTCTGGTGGCGAAAGAAAGAAGGTTGGAAGTTTAAACATAGTTGGCAAGCTACGTAAATTGTTTCCATGTCAGCAGTACATTTTAGTCAGGCGATGATGTCACGCAGTGAACAGGGCGCGCGCATTTTAAATGTAGCCTATCGTTGTGTTTGTAGCGGCTTCGATATTCGGTTGATTGCGCCAACGACTCACGGGAGGACTTAAGTTATTGTCTTTCTCTACAGTAGACATACGTTTGTGCTTGTGCAGTTTACTGCATTTTTCTAGTTTCTTCTCTTATCTGTTTCGTGTTTATACTTGCGTGAGCGTTTGTGTGTGTGTGTGTGTGTGTGTGTGTGTACGTGCGTCGTAAATTCCTAGTCATGCCCTACGGATAATAATCACCGATTATCGTGCATTCAGTGATGGAAGATTACATTGATTTCATTCTCATATTATTATTTATAAATGGCAATATCTTATCAGGTATAGATTTACTGTGCCGGGTTGGTAACACTGTTCAAAAAATGCCTTTACCGCTTATGCGAATAACCAACGTGTTCCTTCCTTTTCTTTTTATTACACTTTTGTCCTTTTATTAAGATAGACTCTCCTTGGCATTCTGCCAACTAGAGGTCTCAGCCGAATAGGCAAACAGTACGTAAAAACCTGAAGGGATATTATCTTGGTATAGATAATATTTTTCTCTTTGCAAAATCACTTCTGGAACTTTATTGCCGCACATGGAACTTTACATCGTAAATACAGACACTAAATTGTCTTTAAAAGCTATTAAATATAAAAATATAGTTCCAGGCCCGTAGCCAGCCCGAAAATATAGAGTGGGCCCGGTGGAAGTTAGGGGGGGCCCGATCCAAAAATATTAGTTCATCCCATATTATAGTTCATTTGCAAGCCTGCCGTGAAACTTTTAGAGAGGGCCAAGAAAAATTTAGGGGGGCCCGGCCCCCCTAGACCCCCCTGGATACGGGCCTGTATAGTTCATCTGATATTATTAGACTTCCAAATTATGCATAAGTGTCGAAAGTCTTACAGAACGGTTATGTTATCTTCCATCCATCTGTCTATCAGTTGACAGGTCTCAGAACAAAATCGATAAGAAATATCGAGAAATGATTTTTTGTAATCCATTCAACGTTTCAAGAATCATTTATATCTACACAGTTAACCCAACTATTCAGTCCGGAAGTGGTTTAAATTAACGATTTCCGGTTTTAACATCGCTCCCCATATAATAGAAACGGTAATAGATAGCAATTAGCGATTTTTTTCAATCGATTCATGTGTGAAAAGAGCGTCACACCGCATCTCCAGCAGCAACACTCCACGGAAATCAACAGTAGTTGAAGTTTAGTAATATTTCCGGTTTCATTATTGATTTTCCATAGAGCAAAAAACGGTAAGATATATCGAGAAACGATTTTCATAAGGCGGCTGAAGTTAGGGGGGCCCGATCCAACCATATTATAGTTCATTACCATATTATAATCCATTTGCCAGTCTATCGTGAAAATTTTAGGGGGCCAGCCAAAATTTTGGAGGGGCTCGCCCCCCCTAGACCCCCTCTGGATACGGGCCTGGTTACATTTCCTCTGTTAACCCTCTTTCACAGAAGAAGTGCTAGAAATCAACTATTACCCTGATAGCCGTAAAATAAGAACGGCAACAATGACAAGCGGTTTCTAATAATCGTTTTAGCGTCTCAAGAGAACATGTTATCACCAAACACTACACTCTGCCAAAAACTTCAAGTGGCGTAAATTTACTAGTACTTCCGGTTTCAATACTTATTTCCGTAAAGCGAGGCAGTCGCAAAGCGCTTTTACAGTCACACATTGAGAGTCAGAGGGATGAGTATAATCTCGACTTCTATGTATCTGGTGAAACCGGAAGTTGCAAAACTCTATGATTTTTCGGTTCCAATACTGATCGCATAATGGATGAAGATAATTGACTAGTGAATATGCATAACGTGGCACACAGCCCTTACTACTATAAAAAAGACATACGGCCCCATCGAAATCGAAACAAAATTATAAATTCTATAGCAATCAAATTGCAAGACAGAGAAAAAGGTATATTTGTATTTCACATTACTAATATGAATCTAAAATTTAAAGTTTCACACTGTATTGCTTTTCTGTAGAACATTTTTAATTTTCTGTAGAACATTTTTCTGTACATTTCTAATTTTGAAAAAAGTATTTTTATCATTGTTATGACTATTATTGCTTCTTTCTTGTTGCAGACTATTTCGTAACTTGAAATTTTAAAATATTATTCAATCCTTTCGTCAAAGTAAACATGTATACGAATTACCTACATTTGTGTTTTAAAAGAAAAATAGATATGTTTGTTCGTTCGTTATTTAGTGATCCTCCTTCTTAATGAAAGGTTGGATACAGTTTTCGAAAAACAAAGTGTATTTTTAACAACTTGAGCCCTATATCTGATTGCAATTGTTTTCTATTTTTTAAATTAAAATGAAAAATAAGCATAATGATTTACTACGGGGAAAAACCATTGATCGAGCTTTCTTCTCTGTGAGAAGGATGTCAGTAATCAGAAAATAATAATAATAATAATAATAATAATAATAATAATAATAATAATAATAATAATAATAATATAATGTGCGTCGCGAGAATTCAAGTTACCCTGAAGTGTGCCGCAAGTTGAAAAAAGATTGGGAAACGCTGCTCTAGAAACATCACAGGAAGAGAAAAATAATTGCAATAAAGAACAAGGGATAATATAAAATAATAAAAAAGAAATATTCTAAGTAACCCCAGTTTACGGTACTCAATAACTTTTTTTTAACAACTCTCCAAGATTTTTTAACCAAAATTAGAAATCACTCTATTTTTTTTTATCATATGACTGAAAATTAAGGAAATTATGAAGTTTTAAAATTTTCAAACGGCCTCCATTTTAAAACCAGTATGACGGATCGGATTCAATATTTGTAATATGAATGAACTGACCGAATTTGGTTTTAATCCATTCGCTTTTTTTAGACAAGTTACTGTACCCAAGAAATGGATTCTACTATTATAGAAAAAGATGCATATCGTGGCAGTACGTATATTAAAAATTCCACACAAGCTTATTACAAACCAGATATTATTAAGTTGTCGATGGCAAAAGGATATGATAAAATGGGGGCTCGTGAAAGGAATTAGGTTGAGAACCACTGCCATAATCACATTTGTATAAATTAGTTCAATTATTTACAACTGACAGTGAGTACCACACAAAAAATAACTTCACAATCTTTAGTTTTATTTGCATCGTTAATCTACTAATCACGTTGAAAGAAGAACCGGTAAAGTGGAATCAGCTGTTATCAATAAAGGCAAACAAAGAGAAGAGAATTTCGCTTTTTGATGTTTCTAAATTTCCCAAACTCAACCCCTTGCAGAATATAAAAGAAACAAAGGAGAAAAGATAATCTGCAGCATGAAACAAAATAATGATCACGAACGTTAAAGGGAGAAAAAAAAACAACGGAAAGCTTTTGCAATATTGTGAAAGACGTATTTTAAAATAAAACAACGCAGAAGTGCGGAATTAAAATATAATCTGGAACATGCGCTCCAGCTGCGTGGGTGGTCCGGGGCTCCAACACCCACACAAATAATTTTGAGGGTTCGCCCCACCCACAACATTTTGTTAGTATGATAGAAACAGAATAAAGCATTTCTTATTTTTCGTTATCAAAAATAATAAGCAATTAAAAATATTTAGATGGCAGTTAACATTTCTAACCTCTAAAACAGCGTTTCCCAACCAATGTGCCTCGGCACACTGGTGTGCCGTGAATGGGCCGCTAGTGTGCCGTGAGGAATCGAAACAAAATTATGAATTTTGTAGCAATCAAATTGCAAAACCTAGGGGAAAATGTATATTTGTATTCCACATTAGTATGAACCTCCAGTATGAATCTACAAATTTTAAGTTTCAAACTGGGTTGCTGTTCTGTACATTTCTATTGTTGAAAAAAGTAGGCCTATGTGTTATCATTCTTATGACCATTATTGCTTCTTTATTGTTTCAGACTATTTCGTAACTTGAAAATTTAAAATATCATTCAATCTTTTCGACAAATTACCTACATTTGTGTTTTAAAAGTAAAAGAGATTAGTTTGTTCGTTCGTTGTTTAGTGATCTTCCTTCTTAGTGAAAGGTTGGATAGTTTTCGAAAAAGAAAGCGTATTTTTAAAAGCTTGAGTTCAACATTTCATTGCAATTGTTTTCTATTTTTAAATTAGAATGAAAAATAAGCATAATGATTTACGATAGGGGAAACCCAGTGATCTATAAGTGTGCCGCGACATTTCAAGTAACAGCCGTAGTGTGCCTTAAGTTGAAAAAGGTTGGGAAACGCTGCTCTAAAACATAATTGTTTGTTTCAAATGTGTGTAAATGCAGCCAAGGAACACACTCCCCCTCCCTTGCCTGTCTCTGATCTAGTCAAAGGTAGTCCCCACAATAATAATAATAATAAATGAAACTATATTGTGAATAGAATCGAGCACAGCTCTTTATGACAAGTGTTCGTAAAATATTTTAACTAAAAGGAAATCAATCAAAAGATATCGAGATTCCCCTGAAAACATATAACACGTCGCACCTTTGATATGCACCCACATAAATTTTGGAAAGTCGGCGCCGTTGATCTCGAAATTCTATTTGTTAGATTAGTGTTATAAAGTAAAATTTGTCTAGATTAGCTAGTATTGACTCCGCAGAAAATTTTTTTGTTTTATATAAATTAGTAACTAAAATTGTATTTGCACACAGATTTCCATGTTGCAAAGCCAAACTTAAGTAACATGCTGATGAAGTCCAAATATCTGGCTATCCTAAGGGACAGCGTTTATTGCTTTTGAAAGCGGTCCCGTTTAAATAGTTTCAACAAACGAGAGGGTTGCGGTGTTGCCACGTCTTTGTACACATTTAACGTCAGTACATGTCATTTTGTACACCTGCTCGAGCTGTATTGCGTCTGTTTAGCTCCAATCTTTCAGCACACCGCAACGTCCTGTCATACAGCCTTCGTTTCATTAGCCTAGCCTGCACGTCATGACTTGTGCCAGGGGCGGATCCACAGGGGCTATCGGGGCGATTGCCCCTCCAGAAGAGGAAATTTTCTTATTTTATATGTAAATGAAACCCATCCCAGAGTTTGGAGCTCTTAAAAGTACCTCTAAGTAGCAGTATTACAACCCACCGCCCCTCCCAGAAGTCCGTCCTGGATCCGCCCCTGACTTGTGTCGTAGCTTTAATTTCTCAAATAGCATAAATACGAAAGATGCACAAATAACAATCGTATTGCATAAGAAAATATGTGCAAAAGGAAAGAAGAAATGTAAAGTAAGCTAATTTCCTATGTTTTCTTTAAACACTGTTTTACTTGTAACCACGTCGCCGAGTGTACTAATAAGCTGGCTTGATAATAATTCTGAAAAAAGTTTACAGGGTATAAACAGCTTATTTGAAAGTATTCCTAGTAACTAATGGAACACAAAATGGGAATTTCGAGTTTTAATTTCCCTTTTCAACAAAATATTATAGATAAATAAGCACGAATAATATTAATTAAGATACTAGGTATGATCAAAAAGTAAAGTGAATGTAATTGCATATCGTAACTTATCGACGTTTTGTCCATTTCAACTAGTAAGTCCGGTGTCCAAACGTTTGGGACAATCAATGCCGAGTTGTGACGAGTTGTGACTTGTCAGTTGGCTTCCAGAGGCAAACAGTGACGACGTGTTAAAAATGTCTGTCGCGCATCATGGGTTTCGAGCAATGAGTAAACATTAAGTTTTGTTTGAAAGTGCATAAAAGAGTCAAAGCAGCTCACGAAATGTTAAAATTAGTGTATGGTGATGGAATGGTGATATTGAAGACTGTTTAGTAATACAAAAACAAAAGTGATATGAGCGATTTAAAAGATACGTGGTCAGGATAATGGCTATCATTGTCATATTTCTGTCTCCTTATACTGGAGATCACTGGCCCTTAGTTAAAGTAGTTTCCCAACTGCTATGTGCTAATATGTATCAAGAAAATGACTTGAAATATACAATTAACCCATAACTGGCAATATATTAATAAAAACCTTCAAGGCATGTTAACTGTTTTAGTTTCAAGAATAAAGATGAGTAAGATTATAATCACTAAAGACCACATTAACCCTCAAAACTTGATGAAGATTTTTAGATAGTGTTTAAAGGTTCTCTGAAGTCTGAATATTTGGAACGTTCTACAGAACTGAGCCAAATACTCAGTGGGACAATATTTTCTTCACAATGCGGTTGGTTAGCGCCGTGCGCTAAAAGAGAATGAGTAAGATGCATGTCCCATAGGCAAATGAATCAAGATTACTTGATCTCGGCGATTAGTACACGGCACCGACTGCAAATTACCCAAAGTAAGTTCAACAATAAGGAGCTTATTTTCATTAGCCCCTCTCCAATTTGCTTACCAGTGACAGACATACTACGTTGCAGGAATAGTTACTGGCACCTGAACACTGAAGAGGGTGTTCCAGTGTAACTTCTGTCAATATGACGTTCTTGGCTGCTGTGTCGGCACGTTTATTCCCCTGAGTTTCGACATATAATCACATTCAGAGATGATGAGGATACAACCCTGTTGCTGACAGTCACGACTCTAGCTTTCATTTCGTAGGGGACCAAACGATAGAGCAGAGCAATTTTCAGAGCAACTATTATTTTGTGCACCGAAAGGAATAATTTTAAATTACTTGTCCTGCATTACAATATATCATGTCTTGGAGATGGGGGAGGGAATTGCCCCTTCACAAGAATATGTTTATTAGATACATTATGCAGGGTTTTAATAACACTTTACTAGTGAGTGCAGATAAGCTTACAACGCAGCGAAAGATGAAACAGACTGTGGAGGGCAAAATGGACTACTGTTAGTTCAGCTATGAACATGAGCCCTCCCCGCTGGTCTAGTGGCTAGCACGTGCGCCTTTGGTATACGGGGTTCCGGGTTTGATTCTCGATGGGAGAGCGTTTGTGATTTTAACTGTCCTCGATGTTTGTGTGTTCTTGTTCCTATCGTTTGAAGTGATTAGGAAAGCCAGTTAAACGAGTATAGCAAGTAAAATTAGTAATAAGTAATTCAAGTAAGTTACTGAGATACGTTCGGTGAGTCAGTTAACTTTATAAAAAACATACTGAACACAGGTGATAAAGTCTAAATTCTGAACTGCTATTGTGTGTAACGAAAGCACAGCTACTAGAATTCTCACTTTTGATCCATCCGTATAAAATACATTAAAATCATAGTACTGTTCTGTTCGACTATAAAAGAAAAAAACAATTTTTGTTGTTGAACCTACCATCGTGAAACAATTGTGGGACAGCTTGAAATTATGAGTAAGTTTGCTCAGGCCAAGAAAAGTAGCGTTGTGATGTACTAACGACACACCACTTAGTTGAACGTGGGCCACCTGACCGATTAGGCCTTAACCCTTTCACAGAGAAAGTCGACTCTTGTCGACAGAACCAAATTTCCTTAACATGCGAATGTCGACTATAGTCAACGTGTTAAAATTTGTTTGTCCGTATCTTGGCTTTGTCGAGAGTAGTCGCCAAAGTTGTACCGTTCATTTTTGTTTGTGTTCTATTGTTTTCGATAAACAATAGAAATCACACAGAAAGCCTTTGGCGACTACAATCGACAAAACCAAGATACAGACAAATTTTAACACGTCGACTATAATCGACATTCGCAGGTTAGGGAATTTTTTTCCGTCGCCTTCCACAGTGAAAGGGTTAATAGTACCATAAACTACGTTATGTAAGAAGGAATAACTTTCTATAGAATCTTTACGTATTGTTTTTATTGAGCTGAGCGAAGCGAAGCTCTTATACTCGGGTTAGCCGTTTGGTTGTCCGCGAACTCCTCCTAGACCGTTTGGCCGATCTCAACCAAACTTAGCACGCTGATAGAGTATGTCGTGCTGAGTGACAACATAGGTCGAAATCAAAAATCCGATGTACCATCGAGGAATAATCACCGAAAAACGCTTCCTGATTACGTAGTTTAAGCTCGCTCATCTCATTTCATTGCAATCGGGTATATCCATTGCATTCCTAGTTTAAAATTATTCATATTTATGGATTATCTCATTTTCTTGCATCCTGATCCTAATATTTTTATTTTTTCAAATTTCCAGGGACATCAAGCCAGATAATATTCTGTTGGACGAAGAAGGTAAATTTTAGAAAATATTTTTACTTTCTTTTTAGTAAGTATATTCTAAGTATTTTAGTTAAGTATATCGTATATAAAATAGTGAATATCATTTCAGAATGTGGAAGTACGATAGACTACCAAATATTCGGAATCTGGTACTCCAGCCAGAAGTAATAAATATATGAGCTCCTGTTTTAATAGAGGATAAGTGGGGCGCTGGAATAAATTTATCAGTTCCGTTTTTAAAAGTCGGATAAGGAGAAGACAAAATATTTTTTCAGTTCCAGTTGTAATAGATACAATGTAATAGGCTATCGAAAACATGGGAAAAAAAATTAAATTTAAAGGCCCATAGTCCAAAACTACGAGACTTATCTTACCCGGGTCAAGACAGAAAATATTGTGTGCGCTATCCAAAAATACATATTTCAGAATCCTAAGGTACTCGCGCAATAATTTTTATAGAGGCAGTTTGGCTACGAGCACATAATTTGAGGTACCCACCAACTGCCTCTATATAAACATTGTTCCGGAAGTATCGGAGGATTCTGAAACATGGATATTTAGATAGAGCACATACTAGTTCTTAAATAAAGTCTTGACCCGACTATGGTAAGTCTTCTGGTTTTGGAGGTATGGACCTTTAAAGTTCATTTTTTTTTTCACGAAACGATAGGCTATAACTACGAAAGGCAGCATTTGTGCACCCTGGTTGGTATATACTTTTCGTCTTATCTTGGTGGCAGGAATCACCTCCCAAATGTTGTCGGTGTTGTTTTGAAACACCCTGTATAAATATGTAAAACTCATTATGTACAGTGTTAAATTGTTTAAATATGGTAATTACGTTGAGTACAATGTAGTATTTTGAATTGATTCTTAAAAATTAAAACTTACGCTTTTTGACTAGTGTAGTTGAGAGTGACCAAAATAGTTTTTACCCACTGTAAAAGCCTTAATAAAATAGATAGGTGCTCATCAAGAATACGTGGGACTAACAACGAAATCGTGTTACGCCTAATTGAGCAATAATGTTAGTACTTTACGTCCTAAGATATAATTTATCTGTTTCTAACAACACAACTTCTTTTCTCCTTTCTGTATCTACGACAGGACGAAGAAATGAAGCGTACGTGTTTTTCTTTCAACTGAACTGCAAGTGCATCTCTACAATCAACAGTACCAATTCTGTCATAAGCTGACAGTTCAAGATTAACAGTTTCTTTCGATCACGAGGAAGCCGCGGTGGCTCAGTGATAGAGCGTTCACCTTTGGTGCATGGGGTCCTTGGTTCGATCCCAGCTCGCGCCAAGAGAACTTTGTGGTGGACAAACACCGTGGGTTTCTCGAGGTTCTCTCATTTCCTCCCACTTTCTTCATTCATTTCTCATCATCACCGTCTGTCTCTTTTAGCCTAGCCGGCATAATCGTAGGACGTAAAACTTAAACAGAAGATATTTCCTTTCGATCACGGTGAGCAATTTAGTGAAAAGTACAAATGATTCATTAGAAGAATTGGTTCATTTTTGAAAAGAACCATAGATTCACTCCATGATTCGTTTATAAGAATTGAATCGTTCATGTTCAACAGAATACTAATTTAGAATAATTAATCATTAATTAATATCAGCATCTTTTGATATTTGATTTGTAACAGAAGGACAATGGGTTGGAATTTTGACATGGAAGGCATGAAATAACCATTGCAATTGTTATAATATAATCCATATCTCATTATCTCTTAATGTTAGATACGTATATATGACGTAGACGAAAGAGAGGGCTTACGGTAGTTCACCAAACCCTCTACATAGTATGAGATAAGTCCTAGAAAATATCTTAGAATTTATCTGAGGAAAAATGTTACGGCATATCTCGTAGAAAATACCACTGCTCTTTTGTGCCATACACGTAACTACACTGCACTTCCTACTGATATTGATACTAGGTGCTATATTGTTAAATTGCACACCTCTACAAAAAGCATAAAAATCAGAAGATAAATTAGCAAAACATACCTCATCAGTCCCTGCACCAGTCTTCATTTTGTATTTTTGTTGTTTCACCCACATATGGTTGGGCGGGAGAAAACAAATTTGTCTTCACTTTCTGTCACCTGATGTTACTTAAATCGAAACGTAGAGGTGTGTTCTAAACAAGAGAAATCTCATAGGATCGTTCAGAAACTAGGAAATGACATGCGATCTGATGCCGTTGAGATTTCGACTCTAGGAAAAATCGTAAGATATTTCCTACGATCTAGCCTATAGTCTATAGCAGGTCTAACATGCCCATACAAGCACGTTCGAATCTCACGTGATACTTCTGTTCACACGTATTCTACGTAAGAGATGCAGGAGAAACAACACTAAAAGATGAATAAATTAATAAGCCCTAACTTTGTCAGAATCACAACAACGTGACAGTTATGGTGATTCTCTTGTACGACTGAGCTCCTCCGTAGCTAAGCGGTTAGCGTACGTGCCTTTAGCGTGGGAGTCCCGGGTTCGATTCCCGGCGGGAGCTAATGTGGTTCGGATTCCACGTTAAGCAGTAGGTCCACGTCTCATATAGCAGGTCCTGAACGGGACGTTAAACTCAAAATCAACTCAACTTAACTCTCTTGTACGACTGGAATAGTGTAATCCTAGAAAATATCGTTCCCCAACATCAGATCATTAATTCACAGTATATTTGTTCGTTTCTGGAACGCAACTTGCGACCAGCCTTTAGAAAGAAGCGGCGATACTTTTTGCAAATTCATTTTGATGGACAGTGCTCGGCCGCATACAGCGCAAGGTGTGCGTCATTTGTTCGATCGATGAAGTGGGAAGTGCTGTACCATCCGCCCTATTCCCCGGGCTCGGACTCTTGTGACTTTGATTCGATTTCTAAGATGAAAGAACCTCTTTGTGGCATTTGTTTCAGAACTATCCAAGATATTATTAAGACAGTAGACCGGTCGATTAGAAATATCAAGACAACAGGTGCTGCTACAGGTATCTAACGACATCCACATCGCTGGCAAACGGGATATACACAATTCTTGTGACTACATTGAAGGACTGTAAACTTTTGTAATCTATTTTGGTATCAGTTGTAGATAAATAGTTGCCACTATTAAAGTTCCAACCCTCGTATATGTAATAGGACGAGATGGTAGATGCACGACGCACAGCATTTAGCCACTAATGAAAGCTGACTATCTTCTGGAGAAATATAGTCTACTGGAAGGGGGGTGGGAGAAAGAATGCAGAATGGCAAACATGAATTCTTTTGCCCACTCGCAATTCAGTTGAGAAAAATTGCTTTGGAAAATATGAAACTTGAAAGAAAAATTAGTTCGTTTCATTCCAAGCACGTCATCTTGCGTCATTCTACAGATAGAGACTAACATTTAGTGGATAAAAAATTCACGGTCTGTTGCTTTCAAGAATACAAAGGAGATAGATGCTGCAGCGGAGTTTCGAAAGAAAAACACATACAAACACCCTTTAAAAATAGGAAGAAAAAAACAAGTACTAAATATCATAGTGAAGGAACATATTTGAAATGAAAAAACATATCCTAGCAACATTTACTTGTCCTTGAGTGACTTAAGAAAAAAAGAAGAAATTGAAGTAAAATTTTCGTTCTTGAGATTGTTTCTTTTGTTATACTAAGTACCAGTGCGCGTAATCAAAATAGGTGTAAAAAGAAATCATTGTACCTGAGTATTTCATGTGAATATTATCTCTTTCTCGCTCTCTCTGGAAAATTCAACTTTTTAAAGAAGGCTTTCTTCAAACATATCTTGAAAACAGTGTTATCAACTGATGAATAACAAATTATCTAACCCATGGTTTCGCAACGTTGGGGTTGCGTTCCCTAGGGGGTTCGCAAGAAGGTTTTGTGGGGGTCGCGCAAATAAGGAGAAGTAGTAAATATAATTAGAATTTAATACCGGAAAGCATTTTTAAATATTATTGTGGATTTTGTTTTAATAGTCATATTTTTTTTAATTCATACTGTTACGAACAACAAAATATAGGTCTACTAAACATTTTCAAAAGGTGCAGAGTTGTTTAAAAGTCAATTTAAATGAAAGATTTACGACATGAAACTAATGAGAACTGCAAATTGAAATACCAGAAAAATAAAAATACAACAAAACTTGCATCTTGAAGTACAATTAAAATTGAAACCTAATAAGATGCATGCTATAATTTCACTAATACAGCAATGTCTGGTTCAATCTTCGTGATGCACATTATTAAGCTATTTTCAACTGATAAGCGATTTCTTGTCTTTCTTTTAATGCTCAC
The DNA here is from genome assembly GCF_964235325.1 of Thermobia domestica. Taxonomy (NCBI): domain Eukaryota; kingdom Metazoa; phylum Arthropoda; class Insecta; order Zygentoma; family Lepismatidae; genus Thermobia; species Thermobia domestica. The sequence continues at coordinate 212,295,061 of NC_137465.1, forward strand.
CATGGAAGAAAAAACACTTTCGTACAGATACGATGTAACAAATGGAATTATTACTTTTAAAGAAGCAGATACCAGACCAGGATATGCTTCTCTCCTCTTCAGCCAGAACTTTTCTAAGTTTTCGTTACTGAAAGCCAGTTGCAAGTATCTGTCGCACGGTTATTCTATTAGTTGGTCAAGAAGTTGTGGACTTAGATCAGCTACTTTGATGGCCCCTTCAGTGAAGGAGTTTAACATCCATCTTGAACCAGCACCTTCATCCTAGGAAATATAGATATTACTGTTACTGTATCTACTATCAGTGCCGTGCCGTGGAGGGAGCGAGGGATGTGACGGCCCCGTTTGCCGAAGAAAGGGAGGCGCAAAATTCGGAGGAAGTGTGTTACTCACGTTAGCAAAATGCATATGAACATACTATATAAAATGGAAGGAAAAAAGCAACAAAAAATGCTCAAAATCAAAGAAAAGCAGGATTTATTTTTGAAAATTTTCTTTCGCTTCTCCCCACCCATAGTGGCGCTTCGCACCTTATCTGTCGACCTCGCCCATATATACGGAGGCGCCGTCGCATACTCTAGCCCCGGGCACTGATTTTCCACGGCACGGTACTGTCCACTATATACAAGAAATGGATTCTACTATTATACGTAGAAATAGATGGATATCGTGAGATCTCCACAATAGGTATATTAAAAATGCCACATAAGCTTATTACAAACCAGAACTTGTAAAGGGGTGGGGGGTCGCTGGTACGATAATATGATAAAGAGGGTCGTGATAGCAATTAGGTTGAGAACCACTAATCTAACGTACATAAATAGACATGAATTTATTGAAAAAAAGGGGGGACCGTTGCCATAGAAACCACCGTTTCCATAACAACGAATCCCGTCACGGCTCGTCAATCTAAAACTGATTGAGGGAAAAAGAATCTGCAACAAATGTGATGCACGGAATAAGTCGTGAGTGGGAACCCTTCACCCCTGGTGGGGATATTCATGAAGCTATCAGCTTATGTCTAATTATATTGGAATATATTACCCATTTCTTAATTTCGAACATACTAGGTTCGATCGAAACGAGAAAACTCTTTATCGGACTTCTAAAGAAAATAAAATAAAATAAATAAATACATGACCGTGTTTATTACATATAGAATTCCCAGTCACGACCCCCTTTTCAGTTTTATTAAAAATAGAAGAAGAAGATGAAGAAAGGAAGAGGAAGATAGAAGAGGAAAGAGGTAAAGAAAGAAGGTGATAAAGAGGAAACTGTTACTGGATATTTTGAAAAATATGGTAAAGGGAAAGTGAATAATTATCGAATTGGGATCATTTCCAATAGCTATTGGGTGAATATTTGGTATTAAGGTAATCAAAGGTAGACACATGTTAACCCATACATCCCCGACCTAGATCCATTTAACCCCAACTACCGAATTATCCCAATCTAGCTCTGAGATAGATGAGAAAGTTCAATTTTACCGTTTATTCAATATTTCCAGAAGTTCTAGACTAATATCCAATATTTGAAAAAATGAACGACGAAGTTGATGGCATGCTAGAATCGACCACAGAGGGAAAGAAAAAAAATCAGAGTATCACATATTTGTCGAAGATTTTGACTTTCACAGTTCTCCCATGATGATCATTTGTTCAGGCTACTTCGGTCCTTTTTACTTCCTTCATAGAGCCAACTTAAATTAAGTTAGTATTGACATTCAATGACTTTAATTGCCAACTACCATTAATTATAATAAGTCACACATATATGTCAAAATAATTGGTGCACTTAATACTAAACCTACATTTCACTCACACACACATTCATACAGGACAATGTATACTTCAGGTTGTATTTAGTTGAATTAAACTAACCTAACTACATTTCTATAGACATTTATTACATTTCAATAAAAGAAAACTTAGTTTGACATAACAGGAAAAATTTAATACATGAAAAGAATGTTTCATAAGCATGCACAGAAATCCGCTACTTTCAACAAGATCAAATAACACATTTCTCTTTCTAGATATATTAAAAGTTGGATTACATAAAAAAAATTCGACAAAAGACGAAAGACAAAAATAAAGAAAAAAAAAATTCAAAGGTCAATATATTTAAGATTCAGTGCAATGAATACATATCATTGCGGGAAAAAGAAAGCAAAAAAAAATATAATTGGTTAATCATTCTTAAAAAAAAAACACTTTAGTAACATTTTATTGAGTCTCTGTCCCAAGAGGAGACATTTCGACAATTTTATGAGTCTTTGTTCTCACGTCGATAATAACTCCTTTTTCAACTCTCTTTTCGCACTGTGATTTGTGTCCATGAGAGTATTTAATTGTTTTTGTTTTAACTATAGACAAATAGTTGCTTCATATCACATATATATTTATATTTCTCATTTCGTCACTTGACGCACTTGATATAAAATTTCAAAGTTTATCAAGATTAAAGAAAAATTATCGAATCCAGTCACAGACATTGGGAACATATTTCCATATTCCTGTATTCACACTACTAAATTATTAACCTAATTTCAGTTCGTTGAATTTAAGATCACTAATTTTTTTCTAGTATAGATCGTGTAGTCAAAAGATTTCTAGTCACTGAATAGTTAGGTTTCCGATCGTAGAGGAAGGATTTGTTTCATGGTTTACTGATAGAAGGATTCGTTGGTGGGGCACACTGTTTCGTAGCTTACTGATTTCACTATGATCTCGCAAATTAAATTTGGATAAGGATTAGGGTTATTCTTACTTTTCTTACGACCTGCTACTTGTTTTATTTACATGCAGTATTTAACATGATATTCAACTTTAATAGTCACAAACATCAATAACAACTCAACAAAATGTCATTTATTACAATTTACGCGGTAATGCTATATATCACAAATAGTTGGTCGATATCGGGTGTCAAAAGTCTATGGCAACCTAAAACAACCAGGGTAAATACCGAGCCCATTACATACATACTCGCATATATATATATATATTCATATTACTCAATATAATAAATTTCACTTTAATATCCATCGTAGTATTTCGTCGACATTTAATATCTACATAACCTTTTTATATTCGATAAGTATTCATATTTTATTGGCTCAAAAACAAAACAAAAACCCTGACTATCAAAATTCACTTTTTTCCCTCATAAGGTTGCAACATTGTACTTTATATGTCAACCCGATAATCAATAATCATTCTCAATTCACTAAAGATCCGCGTATAAAGAAATAGTTGGTGTTATTTAGTAAGTTGACATAAGAGGTGGAAATACAACAAATAGAGCAGGCACGTAACTTTTCAAACTATGTAAGTACATATATATATAGATGTATATACAGAGAAAGGAAAAATCAAGGTTATTTGAAACTAGTGGGCCCAATCTACTAATACATACACACTATATGACCAATCAATAGAAAGAAAACCAGAAATCAGTCGTCAATGGGTATAATTTGTACGATCAATGAATAACAAATGTTTCTAGGAATCTGAAAGCATAGTGTACCTTCTCGTCAGTTTCTCCCGTGGTGGATTAAATATCGCGAAAATGGTCCTGAGATGTGCTGCAATACCTCCACGAATTGCATCCCTCGATGTCTCAGTTAGTACATACGATCGAAATAAGTGATATGAATATTGTACGTTTTCATGAGTTTCGGAAACCGGGGGGGGGGGAGGTTAAAAAATTTGGGAAAAAAAATCTCGAAGTAATGAAGACAGAGAGAGAGATAGAGAAGAAGGAAGACGAAGAATAGGGGCGCCAAAGACTTAAGTGGGAAATAACTAACGCTACAAAGATAAAAGTCGAATTTCGCTCTCAACAAAATCCATAGCCAAAATATTCTTAACATGCCAAAAGGGTGGTCTACTCAAATACGTAGACTCAAGGAGCGCCCTGCTGCCAAGGATGCAAGTTCTGTGTCCATCAGATCCCAATCCCACAAGAGTTTGGTTGTAAGATTGAAATCCGATCCCTGTATCCGGCCCAAACCAGCAGGGTCCCGAAAATCCTCCGGAAGGTTAGAGACGGCGTTAATTTAGAATTTCAAAAGAAAAAAATCATCCGACCTCTTGGAAACTAGAAGATTCCAGAATAGTAATGAAATTAGAGTAATAGCTAAGATATCCCTAATTAGAGTTTGCCAAAATAAAAAAAAAATTAAATAAACTGGATTTTGAATCGGTGATTGCAATAACCAAACATCACCGATGGCTACCCTGCGCAGACATGCCACCGTCTGGGACGTCGTTAATTTCCCTCATCTAATTAAACTAAGAAAAGACATGAAAATACTTAAGGGGACTAGGGGTCGACGTCCGGGTACGCTAATGACATGAATATTAATTTAGTAGCGGTTGATTTAATCGGATAGTCCGAACTGAGTTATATGAACACTGCACAATAAATAAATAAGGTAAGCAACGGAAAAAAAATCTCGGAGAGGCTATGAATGTTAAAGGTACAAATGACCGAAACCTGTACTTTTCAATGATCACAGGAAATAGCAGTTATTTTTCTTAATTATCATTTTTGTCAACCTTTAGAAGTAATTCCCACATGATGCTACCCTATCTATTGAAAGGCTTAAGATCCGGGGCTGTTACTATGAGGTACTTAAATACGAAGTAACACACAATTCCCAACTACAATTTACTATCCAAGTAGCAAACTCGGTTGGATGAATGTACTGGTGTAGAAGTCAAAACGCGAGATTTTTTTTTTTTTCGTAAACGTATTCATATTTTCACTATATAACATACACTAGGCCTATCCATTTAAATGTAGGTGTCATACTCTCATTCATATTTTATATCATATTATTAATATATCATTACATTCATTCATTATCTACTAATTTTCGCGCGAAGTAATATTTTACAGACACCCTATTTCATACATTTTACACGCAGGCCATACACATATTTACATTACACAGTAATAAATATATATAATTATCACAATCTATCACGCTCAAACTACTACACGATAACATTCATCGAACCACGTACTCTTTGTTTCGAAGCACCCAAATTGTATTTACTTCGCAGTTTTTAAAAAAAATCATATGTGCATTTACTGAAAGTTAAATTGTCAACGATTAATCTATTTCTGATTTGTTGATAAAACTAAAGCAACAATGGAATTTTCTACAGCCACGGGAAAAGAGAATTTAATACTACATTTTGAAACAAACAGTAACAGCATATGGGCTTTACTTCTATTAAGAAAATAGGCATTCTTTATTTTAATGGATATTTCGGGTTCTAAACGACATAGCAAGCTGTAATTTTCCAAATAGTAAGATCTCATGCTATCTTATATGAATGTATACTCATCTGAACCGAAAACCATGTCCACGGGATGTAATTTGAGAATAAATGTCCAAAATCAAACAATCTAGATCACTAAGTCATGCGATGTCGTAATGTCAACAAACAATGGACTACCGAAAACAGACACTATGGCGCTGTGGTGGAGGCATAATTTACCGTGTACTGAAATATATACTTGTACTCATTAATCAGAAATTTAATATTTACTCTGGTTTAGTATACTTCGAGTTAGACAAATGGTACTAAATTAACGCATATTTATACACTGTCCTAACCGAAAATTCACACACTCACACAAAACTACTAACTACATACACCACTGTTAGTACTATACATAAAGACAACTAACTAAACCAAACATGCACCATTTAATTACATGCATGTTGAGGAAAAATACTCCCTTGTTGGTATATACAGTCGGCTCTATTAAACTTAAAGGGGGGCAAAATGAGAAAAGGTAACCCTAGGTCCAATTGACCTGACCAATTGTTTACATAATTATTGCCAAAGATTGATGCCCTGGGGGCACCTTAACGAGGTTTATTGAGGGACCCTTCCCCTGAGAGGGGAAAAGGCCCTAAAACAAACAATAACTAACCCATTCCCCCGCTAGAACTGGTTCAATTTGGATAGGGGATAGGAGCCCTTTTACGCTAGCTTAAGCTGCCATTCTGAGAGTTAACATTGCAAAACCTACTACATACAGACACTTAATAAAAAAAAATCACATTTAAAATATACACTATAGAATATACGAAAACAGGTCGTATTTCCCCTAATCCCTAACTGAATTTGGAAGAAAAAGAAATAAAGTCACTATTTCACTGTCTATTCTAGCTGGGCAGCAAACATGGCTTCCTAGTAAACAGAACTGGATGTTTCACTAACTTATTGTTTCTTTACGAAAAATGTAGATTTTTTCCCTTTTTTTGGGGCTCCTACACAGCCTTCAATGTTCAACTATGAAATTAAATCAGATTTTTACCTGAATTCTATTAAAATCCTAGTCCTTTTACCGCAGATATGTAGGCGAAATTATAAGCTGCGCCTCGTAAGGTGTCTTCGATTATTCCGATAACATTGCGCCGAAAAAGCCAGAGGTAGGAGAATTCCTCCAATCAGAACGAAAACTTTAGCCGCGGAAATTACAAAACAAATAGAAATTTGGCAAATCCAGATATAACCGGATCCGAAAGTGACTATGGACTAGTGAGAGGGGGTGAGGGAAAGATTAGGTACCTGACTAAATTCTACATTGGTCTGAAATTAAGAAAATTTATATCCAATGACGGAACTATGTTTCGGTATGACGTCAGAATGGTAAACCTTGTAACTATTCGACTTGTATATCCGAAAATGGGATTTACACTTAATCAAAATATAAATAAAATATATTATTCAGTGGGAATATGGTTACTAATGAAACCTTTGGATTCATTATATTTAATTCGAAGTAAAGAGAGTAAATAAATTGTGTAACTAAACAGAAATTGAAAAAAAAAATTACTAGGTACAGGGTGCGTAAAAAAAAGTTGCCATTACTTTCAACTGTAATGGTACATTACAGTTTTCCCCGGCCCATTAACAAAATTTTGCTAATTGTGAATACTAACTAATGATGCTTGTTAAGTTAACACACTCATTCATCCCATTCAAACGTTACCAGTCTCACTAGGACAGTATATTATATCTACTTGGGGTATTGCGCGAGTAATTCACTACGTTTATCTTCTGTACAATTGAAAATCTTTAAATTTCGAAAATTGTGAGTTCCGATACTCTTTTTTTTTTTCAGTAGTGTTCACATAGCAATAGAACGGACAGAAGTTCTAACTGTGACATCAACAGAGACAACTCGTGAGGCTTCACTCGCCGAGTAGCATATCAAATGACATTAGGATGCAGTTTCCCGACGATCACTCCCATTTAATATTGTTCTAGGCTCACCGTTACCACGCACTTGCGAAGGGACTGAATTCTGGGGTCGATTTACATTATTGTTATTATTATTGTTATTATTATTGCCCTGACTATTACCGTTCTCCCTTCTTCCGTACGTCCTGTTAAAATTCCTCCTGGTGTTATCGCCCCTATCCGGGTTCGATTCCATGTTGGTACGGTCATAGGGACGATAACTCCGGCGATTGTTGAACATGGGCCGATTCCTGAATAGTCGCCGGCCATTAGTGTTGTTTTCTGAGCCATACCCACTAGGATAACGAGATCCAGCTTGGGTATAACTCAGGAAATCTGTCTGGCAACTTGCCGTTACCTTCGTCTTCGTCGGTTTTAGAATCTTTGCCTGTCGGGCGAAGTATCGTTTTGGTGGACCACCAACTTCCTTGCCGCACAAGGCAGCTAAACGTGAGGTGACTTCTCGCACCGTTTGGCACAAGTGGGACGCTATGGCCCGGGACTCATCGGGTGGAAGAGCGTTAACTATAATATCTACCAGTTCGGCCTGAGAGGGATGTTCAGCTATCTGATAATATAGTTCAATGATTTTCCAAGCATAGTCCAAGAGGGACCCATACTTGGAGCGATCATACCGGAGTGATTGTAAGTTTCTCTTTTGGAGCCGCTCGATGTGCTCATTACAATACTCTTCTTTGAAAAGAATCAAAAAATCACTGAACGTCCGGATTTGGTATTTAACAGAGGCAAACCATGCGCCCGAAGCGGCGATCAAACATTTTTCAACTATCTGTAGGCGTTCCCCATCAGTAAGTTTGTACATGTCTAGATATTGCTGCAGTCTCCGCAGGAAAACTCGAGGTAACCCGTTAGCAATGTTCCCATCGAAAGTGGGAAAACGTTCAATATCCCGGAGGGAAACTTTAGAGCTCATACTATACGGGGCAGGAAAAGAATCTATTGGAATCAACGCGTTATCCTGAGCGGTTGGGGTTGTCACCGGATTTGCCACCGACGGAGTGGTCACTGAACTGAACGCTCCCATATGACCAAGAGAGGTTTTATAATTAGTGTTGACCATGTAAGGTTCGAACTTAGGACCCACCACGGCAGTAACCGACGGTCCGGCACATCTCCTTTCCCCTCCTGGCAGCACGCTGTAAGATTGTACCATTCCAAAGGCAGAGTGAGCATTTACGCTAGTGACTGTTGTAGTCACAACACTCGACTGCATCGGTACATCGAAATTACTCAACCATGATTTCGAGGTTGGCTGATGCGGGGGGCAATACATTGCTGTGTCCCGTGCATCAGGCAACACTTGACTCTTTCCCGGTTGGACGTTACTTGTTTCTGGGAAAATTTTTCCTGGAGAATCGCCATCAGGAAAAGGATAGGAGATATCAGACTTGACGATTTCCAATTTAGTAATATTCCCCTTAAGACTGTCTACTTCGGTTTGAATTTGACCAATCCTTTGATCAACCGACTCTAGTTTGGTTTCTATTGATAGGTTAGATATTACAACATTTAATTTACTTATTTCAGCCTGCTGCTGTTCAACCTTTTGTTCGATGTCACCAAATCTTTTGTTTGCACTCTCAAACCTTACATCTATTTCATTTAATTTTTTATTTGTTTCGTCTCTGAGCTGCTCGGTAGACTGTTGGGCCTGGTATCTAACCTGCTCTAGTTCAGTAAACGATTGCTCTTTCAATTTGCTAATCGACGAAGCAAAGTCTAAACAGATCTGGTCAAATTTATTGTTTAATACCTCGAATCGAGCATCGGTCTCTCGTTTCGAGGTATCAAACTTTTCATTTATTTCACGCCTCATTATTGCATTCTCACGCCTCAGATCTGCACTATTCTGATCTAACTTCTGATTTATCTCACGCCTCATTTCTGCATTCTCACGTCTCAGATCTGCACCATTCTGTTCTATTTTAACTTCCATGTTAGTAAATTTTTCGTTCATCATTTGCATCATTTGGCGAATTAATGCAGACGTGTCAGACCCTCTAGATGACATTCCTTCCTTCGGGTTTGCCGTCTGATCACGAGAATCATTGTGATTTCCATTCTTTTCCTCATCATCGAGGTCAGATATCTCCGCTGGAGATATTTGGCCTCGGTCCTTTTCACAATCCTCACAATATTTTATTATTTCGCCGGTTTGAACCTTTTCTGCATTTTCAGCAGTATCATCCAAATTGGAGCAAGCAAAATGGATCCATTTTAGTCCACAACCGGTGCATCTTATTAATCTCCGCGGGGCGCGAGATCTTTTCTCTTTTTCATCTAATGTGCATTGAGTGCACGTGACTTCACATTCGCCCTGTGACACAACAACCTTTTTTGTTGCCATAGCTTTGAGACACTTTACAAAAGACAAGATATATATCAAAAATACACATATACTATAAAATACTTATTCGCTATCCAGACAAGTATTATTCATGAATTAAAGGACTCCCATTCTCTTTCCTTCCTTGAAACCCTTCTAGCGTTTAGTTCTAATTTAGAAAAAATTTTGACACTCCTTCTCTTTTTCCCCCTTAGAAAAGGAAACAAAAATGACAAAGTAGCCAACGACTCTACTTGTTTCACTTGACTATAAAATTTCTCTTATTAATTTCAATGTTGTAATCAATTCAACATGCCTTCAACCTCACTCTTTGACATTCTTAAAAAATTTCAGATCTATCGGTCGCCATTTAAACTGAGATCCGTTGCCATGGGAACAAACGTTGCCATGACAACCATTCTTGTCGCGATTCACCAATTCAAACTGATTGGCATGATAACTGGTATTATTCAATAAGCATTTTCAGATCCGTTACCACAGCAAACATGCGTTACCATGGCAACAATCCTGTCACGGTCGCCACTCTAAAACTGAAAAAAAGGGGGGACCGTTGCCATAGAAACCACCGTTTCCATAACAACGAATCCCGTCACGGCTCGTCAATCTAAAACTGATTGAGGGAAAAAGAATCTGCAACAAATGTGATGCACGGAATAAGTCGTGAGTGGGAACCCTTCACCCCTGGTGGGGATATTCATGAAGCTATCAGCTTATGTCTAATTATATTGGAATATATTACCCATTTCTTAATTTCGAACATACTAGGTTCGATCGAAACGAGAAAACTCTTTATCGGACTTCTAAAGAAAATAAAATAAAATAAATAAATACATGACCGTGTTTATTACATATAGAATTCCCAGTCACGACCCCCTTTTCAGTTTTATTAAAAATAGAAGAAGAAGATGAAGAAAGGAAGAGGAAGATAGAAGAGGAAAGAGGTAAAGAAAGAAGGTGATAAAGAGGAAACTGTTACTGGATATTTTGAAAAATATGGTAAAGGGAAAGTGAATAATTATCGAATTGGGATCATTTCCAATAGCTATTGGGTGAATATTTGGTATTAAGGTAATCAAAGGTAGACACATGTTAACCCATACATCCCCGACCTAGATCCATTTAACCCCAACTACCGAATTATCCCAATCTAGCTCTGAGATAGATGAGAAAGTTCAATTTTACCGTTTATTCAATATTTCCAGAAGTTCTAGACTAATATCCAATATTTGAAAAAATGAACGACGAAGTTGATGGCATGCTAGAATCGACCACAGAGGGAAAGAAAAAAAAATCAGAGTATCACATATTTGTCGAAGATTTTGACTTTCACAGTTCTCCCATGATGATCATTTGTTCAGGCTACTTCGGTCCTTTTTACTTCCTTCATAGAGCCAACTTAAATTAAGTTAGTATTGACATTCAATGACTTTAATTGCCAACTACCATTAATTATAATAAGTCACACATATATGTCAAAATAATTGGTGCACTTAATACTAAACCTACATTTCACTCACACACACATTCATACAGGACAATGTATACTTCAGGTTGTATTTAGTTGAATTAAACTAACCTAACTACATTTCTATAGACATTTATTACATTTCAATAAAAGAAAACTTAGTTTGACATAACAGGAAAAATTTAATACATGAAAAGAATGTTTCATAAGCATGCACAGAAATCCGCTACTTTCAACAAGATCAAATAACACATTTCTCTTTCTAGATATATTAAAAGTTGGATTACATAAAAAAAAATTCGACAAAAGACGAAAGACAAAAATAAAGAAAAAAAAATTCAATGGTCAATATATTTAAGATTCAGTGCAATGAATACATATCATTGCGGGAAAAAGAAAGCAAAAAAAATATAATTGGTTAATCATTCTTAAAAAAAAACACTTTAGTAACATTTTATTGAGTCTCTGTCCCAAGAGGAGACATTTCGACAATTTTATGAGTCTTTGTTCTCACGTCGATAATAACTCCTTTTTCAACTCTCTTTTCGCACTGTGATTTGTGTCCATGAGAGTATTTAATTGTTTTTGTTTTAACTATAGACAAATAGTTGCTTCATATCACATATATATTTATATTTCTCATTTCGTCACTTGACGCACTTGATATAAAATTTCAAAGTTTATCAAGATTAAAGAAAAATTATCGAATCCAGTCACAGACATTGGGAACATATTTCCATATTCCTGTATTCACACTACTAAATTATTAACCTAATTTCAGTTCGTTGAATTTAAGATCACTAATTTTTTTCTAGTATAGATCGTGTAGTCAAAAGATTTCTAGTCACTGAATAGTTAGGTTTCCGATCGTAGAGGAAGGATTTGTTTCATGGTTTACTGATAGAAGGATTCGTTGGTGGGGCACACTGTTTCGTAGCTTACTGATTTCACTATGATCTCGCAAATTAAATTTGGATAAGGATTAGGGTTATTCTTACTTTTCTTACGACCTGCTACTTGTTTTATTTATATGCAGTATTTAACATGATATTCAACTTTAATAGTCACAAACATCAATAACAACTCAACAAAATGTCATTTATTACAATTTACGCGGTAATGCTATATATCACAAATAGTTGGTCGATATCGGGTGTCAAAAGTCTATGGCAACCTAAAACAACCAGGGTAAATACCGAGCCCATTACATACATACTCGCATATATATATATATTCATATTACTCAATATAATAAATTTCACTTTAATATCCATCGTAGTATTTCGTCGACATTTAATATCTACATAACCTTTTTATATTCGATAAGTATTCATATTTTATTGGCTCAAAAACAAAACAAAAACCCTGACTATCAAAATTCACTTTTTTCCCTCATAAGGTTGCAACATTGTACTTTATATGTCAACCCGATAATCAATAATCATTCTCAATTCACTAAAGATCCGCGTATAAAGAAATAGTTGGTGTTATTTAGTAAGTTGACATAAGAGGTGGAAATACAACAAATAGAGCAGGCACGTAACTTTTCAAACTATGTAAGTACATATATATACAGGGTGAGTCAAAATAAGTGTTACAAGCCAATATCTCGCGAACTATACATCATATAAGAAAAATATTAAGAGACAATGTACAATACAGAGGGGCCTAAGAAATGAGTCAAACATTAGATTTCCCCCGCCCCCCATTTTGGGGGGAGGGGGGTGAACGTGAAATTTTCAAATAAGAACATAGGTCGAGTGATACCTCGTTCGAAAGAGCTTGAAAAATTGAACAATTTTTGTAGGAAACAATTTTTGATATGGGGCACCGTTTTCAAGATGGGCCCCAAAAATGGTCCTGTATCCGATAAAATTTCCAGTACTTATAAATAAGTGTTACAAGCCAATATCTCGCGAACTATACATCATATAAGAAAAATATTAAGAGACAATGTACAATATAGAGGGGCCTAAGAAATAAGTCAAACATTAGGTTTCCCCCGCCCCCCATTTCGGGAGGAGGGGGGTGAACGTGAAATTTTCAAATGGGAACATAGGTCGAGTTATACCGCGTTCGAAAGAGCTTGAAAAATTGAACAATTTTTGTAGGAAACAATTTTTGATATGGGGCACCGTTTTCAAGATGGGCCCCAAAAATGGTCCTGTATCCGATAAAATTTCCAGTACTTATAAATAAGTGTTACAAGCCAATATCTCGCGAACTATACATCATATAAGAAAAATATTAAGAGACAATGTACAATACAGAGGGGCCTAAGAAATGAGTCAAACATTAGATTTCTCCCACCCCCATTTTGGGGGGAGGGGGGTGAATGTGAAATTTTCAAATGGGAACATAGGTCGAGTGATACCTCGTTCAAAAGAGCTTGAAAAATTGAACAATTTTTGTAGGAAACAATTTTTGATATGGGGCACCGTTTTCAAGATGGGCAACAAAAATGGTCCTGTATCCGATAAAATTTCCAGTACTTATAAATAAGTGTTACAAGCCAATATCTCGCGAACTATACATCATATAAGAAAAATATTAAGAGACAATGTACAATACAGAGGGGCCTAAGAAATGAGTCAAACATTAGATTTCTCCCGCCCCCATTTTGGGGGGAGGGGGGTGAATGTGAAATTTTCAAATGGGAACATAGGTCGAGTGATACCTCGTTCAAAAGAGCTTGAAAAATTGAACAATTTTTGTAGGAAACAATTTTTGATATGGGGCACCGTTTTCAAGATGGGCCCCATAAATGGTCTTGTATCCGATAAAATTTCCAGTACTTATAAATAAGTGTTACAAGCCAATATTTCGCGAACTATACATCATGTACGAAAAATATTAAGAGACAATGTACAATACAGAGGGGCCTAAGAAATGAGTCAAACATTAGGTTTCCCCCGCCCCCATTTTGGGGGGGAGGGGGTGAACGTGAAATTTTCAAATGGGAACATATTGTAGGTCGAGTGATACCTCGTTCTAAAGAGCTTGAAAAATTGAACAATTTTTGTAGGAAACAATTTTTGAAAATGGGCACCGTTTTCAAGATAGACCCCAAAATTGGTCCTGTAAGAGATAAAATTTCCAGTACTTATAAATCGGAAACGGCTAAGTAGAAAAACATGAAACACAAAATGAAAAAGGTAAACGCCATAGGCAACGTGGAATGGTGTTGTCGTGGTGCCCCAGGACCCCATCATGGGGCCCCGGGAACAATTTTAAAATTTCAAATCTGAATATAGGTCGAGTGATACCTTGTTTGATAGATTATGGAAAACCAAACAGCTTAGAAAAAAAATTGTTTTGATTTCGGGCAAGCCTGTTACAAAATGGCCGCCGGAAATGGTTCCACATTCAGACAGAAAGTGCAGTGTTCAAACTGAGTGTTACAAGCCAATATCACGCGAATTATTGCATCAAATAAAAAGTGTTAAGAGTCCATGTACAATACAAACAGGCCTAAAAATATGTCGAACACGAGGTTCCATCATCATACTGTAAGTGAATAACAAGTAAAATTTTCGGAGGCAAAATCGACCTATAACGTAATAATAATAATAATAATAATAATAATAATAATAATAATAATAATAATAATAATAATAATAATAATAATAATAATAATAATAATAATAATAATAATAATAAGAAGAAGAAGAAGAAGAAGAAGAAGAAGAATACGAAAAATAATAATAAAACTAGTAATAATAATAATAATATGAATGAAAATAATAAGACAATGAATAATACTAATACGTATGCGCAAAAAGACGTCGTTCCTCAATCACTACAATCCTATGAGAAAGGGATAGGAAGGTACCTATTAGGCCCTACTTGTAGGCAACATCTCAGCATGTGCCCAGTTAGAGTAAGCAAAGCCCGTCAATGTCATTGCCTGGGGAATGGAACCGATGGCCTTCGGAACATAGTACAACGATAAAGTTGTATATTGCATTAACAATCTGTACCATCTTATAAAAAAAAGGATCAGAGGCGAATTATTTGAGCCGTTTTATACAAAGAAAAGAAAGTTGCAAAGAAATATCTTTAGATTATTTTTGATCGTCAACTATTAATGTAATCGCTATGGAAACGTAATAAATGTAAGTGTAAGTGTGCAGACGTAGAAAGAACGGGATATAAACTTTGGTGATAAGTTTTCCGTATAAGTAAACGAACACTATCGTATTGATATTATTAGTTTGGGTAGCGTTTGAATAGAGCAATGGCGGTGTTTGATCATTGTGTAGATATGTTGCTGGTGTTGGGGGAATGTAGAAGAAACTATCGAAGCGCGGCACGAATGTATGCAATGCGCTATCCCCAACGCCAACAAACATCTCACATGGCATTTCTGCGATTGGAGAGACGTTTGCGGCAACATGGTAGTCTTGTCCGGGGACGAGGTAGGGGTCGTTACCGCTCTGCAACCAATGAAGAACGTGCAACAGGAATATTGGCAGCAGTGCATGTAGACCCACATGTTACCACGAGATATCTCGCTCAGGCCAGTGGAGTTAGCCAAAGATCTGTATTGCGTATTTTGCACGAGTACATGTTTCATCCGTATCATATCATCTTACATCAGGAACTATCTGGCAATGATTTTCATGTCAGATTGCAATTTTGTGTATGGTTGGAAGGTATGGAAAACAGACAGCGCAACTTCATATCCACCATCTTGTTTAGCGATGAAGCTACATTTACAAACACAGGACACGTAAATCGACATAATATGCATTATTGGGCTAGGGAAAATCCACTATGGCAGAGAGAAGTTGCTCATCAGCATCGGTGGTCTCTTAATGTATAGTGTGGCATCCTTGGTAACCATATCATTGGGCCATATTTTTTTGATGGACGTCTTACTGGTGATACCTATGCCGCATTTATCAGTGATGTACTATACCCGGAGTTGTTAGAGAATATTCCTTTCGCTGAACGTATAAGAATGTGGTATCAACATGATGGTGCTCCAGCACACAACGCACGTCAGGTCAGAGCCTTATTGGACCACCGTATGGCGAATAAATGGATTGGGCGTCGAGGTCCTATTCACTGGCCTCCACGATCTCCTGACCTAACCCCACTTGATTCTTTCCTCTGGGGTTATGTTAAGGATCGGGTAATGTCCAACGTACCAACAACTACTGATGATATGAAGGCGCGTATCCAAGGTGTGTGTGTATCTATCACTCCAGAGATGCTACATGATGTACGAACATCCCTATGCCGCCGCTTACGGAGGTGTGTGGAGCAGGATGGAGGACATATCGAGCATCATTTGTAACATGGTAAGTGTTGAAATTATTTGCTTTACAGTGATTGAAATTACAATTTTTAACATCGCATATACCCGTAGAATTACTAAACGTTATCCTACTACTTTACAGGATATTAGGTTGTGGTAATGCTGTTGTGACAGGCTTGTCTGAATCAAAACAACTTTTGTAGTAAGCTGTTTGGTATTTCACGATCTATCAAAGAGGTATCACTCGCCCTATGTTGCGATTTGAAAATTCCATGTACACCCCTCCATACAAAAGCGGGACGAGGGAACTTCTTTAACACAAATTTCAGGCTTTCCGTATTGTACATTGACTCTTAACACTTTTCTTATTTGATGCGTAGTTCGTTGCGTTGATATTGGCGTGTAATACTCAAATTGAACACTGCACTTTCTATCTGAATGTGAAACCATTTTTGGCGGCCATTTTGAAACAGGCTTGCCCAAAATGAAAACAAATTTCGTACGAAGCTGTTTGGCTTTCCACGATCTATCAAACAAGGTATCACTCAACCTACAGGTATATTCCCATTAATAATTTTGAAATTGGTCCCGGAGCCCCATTATTAGGGCCCTGCGGACACCACGACAACATCATTCCACATTGCCTATGATGTTTCCGTTTTTCATTTTTTGTTTAATCGTTTCCTGCTCATACGTTTCCGATTTATAAGTACTGGAAATTTTATCGGATACCGGACCATTTTTGGAGCCCATCTTGAAAACGGTGCCCCATATCAAAAATTGTTTCCTACAAAAAATGTTCAATTTTTCAAGCTCTTTCGAACGAGGTATCACTCGACCTATGTTCTCATTTGAAAATTTCACGTTTACCTCCCTCCCCCCAAAATGGGGGGCGGGAGAAACCTAATGTTTGACTCATTTCTTAGGCCCCTCTGTATTGTACATTGTCTCTTAATATTTTTCTTATATGATGTATAGTTCGCGAGATATTGGCTTGTAACACTTATTTATAAGTACTGGAAATTTTATCGGATACAGGACCATTTTTGTTGCCCATCTTGAAAACGGTGCCCCATATCAAAAATTGTTTCCTACAAAAATTGTTCAATTTTTCAAGCTCTTTCGAACGAGGTATCACTCGACCTATGTTCCCATTTGAAAATTTCACGTTCACCCCCCTCCCCCCAAAATGGGGGGCGGGGGAAACCTAATGTTTGACTCATTTCTTAGGCCCCTCTATATTGTACATTGTCTCTTAATATTTTTCTTATATGATGTATAGTTCGCGAGATATTGGCTTGTAACACTTATTTTGACTCACCCTGTATAGATGTATATACAGAGAAAGGAAAAATCAAGGTTATTTGAAACTAGTGGGCCCAATCTACTAATACATACACACTATATGACCAATCAATAGAAAGAAAACCAGAAATCAGTCGTCAATGGGTATAATTTGTACGATCAATGAATAACAAATGTTTCTAGGAATCTGAAAGCATAGTGTACCTTCTCGTCAGTTTCTCCCGTGGTGGATTAAATATCGCGAAAATGGTCCTGAGATGTGCTGCAATACCTCCACGAATTGCATCCCTCGATGTCTCAGTTAGTACATACGATCGAAATAAGTGATATGAATATTGTACGTTTTCATGAGTTTCGGAAACCGGGGGGGGGGAGGTTAAAAAATTTGGAAAAAAAAATCTCGAAGTAATGAAGACAGAGAGAGAGATAGAGAAGAAGGAAGACGAAGAATAGGGGCGCCAAAGACTTAAGTGGGAAATAACTAACGCTACAAAGATAAAAGTCGAATTTCGCTCTCAACAAAATCCATAGCCAAAATATTCTTAACATGCCAAAAGGGTGGTCTACTCAAATACGTAGACTCAAGGAGCGCCCTGCTGCCAAGGATGCAAGTTCTGTGTCCATCAGATCCCAATCCCACAAGAGTTTGGTTGTAAGATTGAAATCCGATCCCTGTATCCGGCCCAAACCAGCAGGGTCCCGAAAATCCTCCGGAAGGTTAGAGACGGCGTTAATTTAGAATTTCAAAAGAAAAAAATCATCCGACCTCTTGGAAACTAGAAGATTCCAGAATAGTAATGAAATTAGAGTAATAGCTAAGATATCCCTAATTAGAGTTTGCCAAAATAAAAAAAAATAAATAAACTGGATTTTGAATCGGTGATTGCAATAACCAAACATCACCGATGGCTACCCTGCGCAGACATGCCACCGTCTGGGACGTCGTTAATTTCCCTCATCTAATTAAACTAAGAAAAGACATGAAAATACTTAAGGGGACTAGGGGTCGACGTCCGGGTACGCTAATGACATGAATATTAATTTAGTAGCGGTTGATTTAATCGGATAGTCCGAACTGAGTTATATGAACACTGCACAATAAATAAATAAGGTAAGCAACGGAAAAAAAAATCTCGGAGAGGCTATGAATGTTAAAGGTACAAATGACCGAAACCTGTACTTTTCAATGATCACAGGAAATAGCAGTTATTTTTCTTAATTATCATTTTTGTCAACCTTTAGAAGTAATTCCCACATGATGCTACCCTATCTATTGAAAGGCTTAAGATCCGGGGCTGTTACTATGAGGTACTTAAATACGAAGTAACACACAATTCCCAACTACAATTTACTATCCAAGTAGCAAACTCGGTTGGATGAATGTACTGGTGTAGAAGTCAAAACGCGAGATTTTTTTTTTTTTTCGTAAACGTATTCATATTTTCACTATATAACATACACTAGGCCTATCCATTTAAATGTAGGTGTCATACTCTCATTCATATTTTATATCATATTATTAATATATCATTACATTCATTCATTATCTACTAATTTTCGCGCGATGTAATATTTTACAGACACCCTATTTCATACATTTTACACGCAGGCCATACACATATTTACATTACACAGTAATAAATATATATAATTATCACAATCTATCACGCTCAAACTACTACACGATAACATTCATCGAACCACGTACTCTTTGTTTCGAAGCACCCAAATTGTATTTACTTCGCAGTTTTTTAAAAAAAATCATATGTGCATTTACTGAAAGTTAAATTGTCAACGATTAATCTATTTCTGATTTGTTGATAAAACTAAAGCAACAATGGAATTTTCTACAGCCACGGGAAAAGAGAATTTAATACTACATTTTGAAACAAACAGTAACAGCATATGGGCTTTACTTCTATTAAGAAAATAGGCATTCTTTATTTTAATGGATATTTCGGGTTCTAAACGACATAGCAAGCTGTAATTTTCCAAATAGTAAGATCTCATGCTATCTTATATGAATGTATACTCATCTGAACCGAAAACCATGTCCACGGGATGTAATTTGAGAATAAATGTCCAAAATCAAACAATCTAGATCACTAAGTCATGCGATGTCGTAATGTCAACAAACAATTGACTACCGAAAACAGACACTATGGCGCTGTGGTGGAGGCATAATTTACCGTGTACTGAAATATATACTTGTACTCATTAATCAGAAATTTAATATTTACTCTGGTTTAGTATACTTCGAGTTAGACAAATGGTACTAAATTAACGCATATTTATACACTGTCCTAACCGAAAATTCACACACTCACACAAAACTACTAACTACATACACCACTGTTAGTACTATACATAAAGACAACTAACTAAACCAAACATGCACCATTTAATTACATGCATGTTGAGGAAAAATACTCCCTTGTTGGTATATACAGTCGGCTCTATTAAACTTAAAGGGGGGCAAAATGAGAAAAGGTAACCCTAGGTCCAATTGACCTGACCAATTGTTTACATAATTATTGCCAAAGATTGATGCCCTGGGGGCACCTTAACGAGGTTTATTGAGGGACCCTTCCCCTGAGAGGGGAAAAGGCCCTAAAACAAACAATAACTAACCCATTCCCCCGCTAGAACTGGTTCAATTTGGATAGGGGATAGGAGCCCTTTTACGCTAGCTTAAGCTGCCATTCTGAGAGTTAACATTGCAAAACCTACTACATACAGACACTTAATAAAAAAAAAATCACATTTAAAATATACACTATAGAATATACGAAAACAGGTCGTATTTCCCCTAATCCCTAACTGAATTTGGAAGAAAAAGAAATAAAGTCACTATTTCACTGTCTATTCTAGCTGGGCAGCAAACATGGCTTCCTAGTAAACAGAACTGGATGTTTCACTAACTTATTGTTTCTTTACGAAAAATGTAGATTTTTTCCCTTTTTTTGGGGCTCCTACACAGCCTTCAATGTTCAACTATGAAATTAAATCAGATTTTTACCTGAATTCTATTAAAATCCTAGTCCTTTTACCGCAGATATGTAGGCGAAATTATAAGCTGCGCCTCGTAAGGTGTCTTCGATTATTCCGATAACATTGCGCCGAAAAAGCCAGAGGTAGGAGAATTCCTCCAATCAGAACGAAAACTTTAGCCGCGGAAATTACAAAACAAATAGAAATTTGGCAAATCCAGATATAACCGGATCCGAAAGTGACTATGGACTAGTGAGAGGGGGTGAGGGAAAGATTAGGTACCTGACTAAATTCTACATTGGTCTGAAATTAAGAAAATTTATATCCAATGACGGAACTATGTTTCGGTATGACGTCAGAATGGTAAACCTTGTAACTATTCGACTTGTATATCCGAAAATGGGATTTACACTTAATCAAAATATAAATAAAATATATTATTCAGTGGGAATATGGTTACTAATGAAACCTTTGGATTCATTATATTTAATTCGAAGTAAAGAGAGTAAATAAATTGTGTAACTAAACCGAAATTGAAAAAAAAAATTACTAGGTACAGGGTGCGTAAAAAAAAGTTGCCATTACTTTCAACTGTAATGGTACATTACATTATATTGTTTATAATCGCATCATAGGAACACGGCTCATAACGTTTGGAATCAATTTTAAAATATAAGTCTTAAGGGAGCATTGGCTCTGAAGTTGAACTAACTAGCTTCATGTTTTTAGCTTGATGTTATATCTACAAATTATATGATAGACTCTTATATTAGTCTCACCTCTGGTGCATGGGGTCCCGGGTTCAAACCCTGCTCCCGCCAAGTGAACTTTGTGGTGGACAAACACTGTGTGCGTGGGTCTTCTTGGGGTTCTCCCGTTTCCTCCCACTTACTTCATTCCACCATTTCATTCATTTCTCACAATCACCGTCTCCTTTAGCCTAACCGACATAACCGTGGGACGTAAAACTCGAAGATTTCATTTTCTTATATTAGTCATACTGGGAATTAAAACAGAAATTGCTCTTTGGTTCTTTTGTATTTATAAAATAAAACAAAAATGGAACATTTACAGTGGCTACTTCCAAGATTTAGTTACCCTGATGTGTGAACAATAAATACAGATGCTGCTATAGCTTTTCAGAGATTGAGAGCAAAAGAATTCTGGCATTGTCAAGTAGTTTGACGGAATATTACAACAAATATGTTTTTCGCATATAAATCATGCTCGACTCTAACCATAGGAGCTAAATACACGGTTCTGATTGGTTGAAGTTATCCGTTTCTCGTCACGTAGTATACACACAGCACAAATTAAAGATCAGGTGCTGTCGTCCTCGTAGCCGAGCATGCTAACTAACGGGCGAGTAATGAAAGTCGCTTTTAACGTGGGTTCAAACCCGGCTCAAACAAATATTTTTTTTTATTTTCATCACACTTTTATCATTAACATAAGATAAAACATAATACTCATTTGCTCTTATACGTAATATATAATGCATAAATTGTGTATTTCCCTCCTTTTACCTAGAGATTTATAATAGCCCTTATAAACAGTGACGTTATAAACAAACAGGAGAGTAAGAAGTGAGGCCCTCGGCAAACGAGGGGTTGAGGGGGTTGTGGAGAGTTAGAGAGGGGAAGGTACTGGAGGCACCAGGAGGGGGAAAGATAGGCATACGCTTCGTTTGCCTTTCCCTTGGGGTGTAGTTAAACTTACATAAAAGTTGCACCATCCGGTCATAACGTAATGTCGCGTGGTAATTAGTTCACCTTTCACACACAACTTTATTGATAAAAACAGTGATTTACTTACGTTGCGAAACATAGCTGAGCGAGCGTCAGCGAGAGAAGGCGGTTAGAAGCCCTGCAGGACTCGTTTCATTCCACCTTTGCTCACATGATAATATCACATGACATTACTTGACATTCTAGTGGTGCAGCTTCGATTAATATATATATACTACGGGCGCGGGCCAACAGATAACTCTAACCACTCAGAAACGTGTATTTAGCTCCTGTGGATTTAGGGTCGAGCGCGAAAATGCATATTTTCTGTTTAGTTTATTTAGTTAAAATTAAGCATTTTCAATCATTGTTTACGGAACAGGGTGCCAAAGAAACATATACCACTTTCCCACCATCTTTTGGTTTAACGTACCGAGAAATAGGGAACAAGCAAAGCATATAATGAAATCTGGCAACTATCTATCTATTAAGCTATTGGAGCAAACTATTTCTCTCTTGAGAACTTGAAAATCTTAAAAAAGAAAAGAAAAGTTTATCTATGAAAGAAATATTTTCTCGAGGAAGAAGCTACCCTTTGCAGAACCATCTCTATTTAAAATGTCATCCTTTATTTATTTGGAAAAATATTAATTTCAGACTTTTTCCTTCTTTCTTTAAAAAGATCGATTCTCCAGAAATTCAGAAATGAGAAAGCGTGTGTACAGCTGCTTAAACAGCATGCTTCATTTTGCACGTTAATGAGAACCTCTTGTATCTTGCATTCTTCTTTGACCTTGAGATCAAACACGGAACACAATACGTAGTCATTCAAATAGGGGGGAAAGAGAGATAGGGACTAATTTTTTGTGTAAGAATAGAAGTATTAATGTATGAAGAATGTTATTTCCATTAAAATAGCGTAATTGGAGAAAGCTAAATTGATGATCAAAAATCCAGAGACAAATTATTAGACTTTAAGTGCAAGCGGTGGAGAATCTAAAAGGAAAATTATAAAGAATTGTCCACTTCCGAGGATGCATAAAAATTCAAAGGTCGTTATAGCTGTCCTTGCTTAAATATTAAGATACAATCTGTGTTAGTACAATCTGAATTAATACAAGCACTGACATAGCAGTGACACAGCGACCGTAGCAACAAAACAAAAGGAAATATTATATGGATACACACTATAATTAATTAACATACAGGATATAATATTTATCTGTTGTAGGTTCAAGTTATTAATTCTGTTTTAACATTATGTTCATTAAAATCAATCTGACAGAAGCTATATGAAAAAAAAAAAATGTTAAGAGCCTGCCTTACTGAAAGTAATACAAAATTTACCATTGTTCTTTTGCGTGTTTTTCATAAGTGAAAGGAGATAATGAAATGCACCTTACCACAATCATAGATAATGTTATTCTTCAACAGAAAATATGAACCTGAAGAATTTTCAGTGTTGCCATCCACAGAAATGACAGTGTTCCCAGAATAATATTCCTCCAAAATCTAAGTTAAGGCAGCGACTAGAGGAATGAACTCTTTTGCATTTGATTACGAATCATGTTATTTTTAAATCCTGTGAACTTTTTAAATATTAGTTGGTAATAAACAAAAGAGTTTTAACATACAGTTATTAAAATTAAATAATAATGTTATTTATAAAGTAGTGCATAGATTCACAGAATTAATTTTAGTATGCCAGGTCTGTAAGAATCTCTGGCGTTAATATTCCTGGCTTTATGGAAAGACGAAACGTTGACAATTTAGAGCACCGAATTGTAATAACTAAGCGAGATTATTGTTTTAATGATTTGATTTAATTTTCAGTTTAGTTTTCCTTCCAGCAACGAGGCTATATAAGACGTGAACTTACTGCTTAACGTGGGATCCGAACCTCATGAGCTCGTGTTTTAATGATTATTTAGAAATATTACTATAATAAAAGATAAAAGCTGACACTTCCGAAATTTTACGATTGGTGGTGCTACTAGTCAGGGTACTCTTACGTATATTAAAATTCTGGTTTCAGCCACTAGTTTGACTTGGGGCAGCTTTTTAGGAAACCACCCCTACCAAATATTAACTAAACTAAGGTCACACACTAAGGGTTGTACATGGAGTTAAATATGTGAAATGATGTGTCAGGTAGGAGCACAGAGGAGACTAATTAGTCCAATATTATAGTTATCATTTAACTATGGTGAGAAACAAATAATAGCAAAGTGAGTGGTAAGAGGTGTGTACAGTGGGCTACATAAATTCTTGAGGTACAAAATCGGTGTGTTAGGCAACCCAACTAACGCCGGCTACAATATTAATTACGCCTGGTTCAGCATCTAGAACAGCAGCATAAAGTTGCCCCCGCATGTTAAAAGAACAAATCGTAAAGAGTGTTTTTGTGCAGGACTGAAGTGGAACGCTGGGTGACGAAATCATAAAAGGGAGTCTTTGGATACTTGTACTAAAACAGTATACAGCGCAGTACAAGAAAAAATATACGGACACCAGAGGCGCCGATGAGAAGATAACAGTCAATGGACTTAAATAATCTTATAATTAACTCAAATGAGGGATTATAAACAAATTAACTTACGTCAAATGACTATACATATATGCGTATCAAATAATATATGGATACATTATGCGGTATATGTAGTAGGTTATTTTTGTAAGTAAATACAAAGCCTTGCCCTGAGTTTTCAAGCTATTAACAGTAGTCCTACCTGCAAATCAATTAAAGTATGGATTGATCATTTGGGGGAGGAACCCAGCCCCCAATGAAAATTTTGGGGGTTTAACAGAGCCTGAGCTCCTAGGTTCCGGCGCCCCTGATTGATACGTAATACTATTTCGAAAGAAGAACTGGCCCGATTTCATTATTCATTAAATGACTTTTGAAAATGCTAAATATTGGTATGGAGTAATTTATTTGTAAATATTAAAAATGTAAAATTCGATAACACTCAAACGAGTTGGAGACCTTATCCGTACTAATTGTATTTCCCCTTAGGTTACAAATCGTGCTCTTGGGTTTTCTCGGCACACTTCAGTTCCTTAACACTTTCTCCTTCCGCTAATTCGTCCATCTTTGTCTCCCTTAAACTAACAGGCTTAATCGTGGGAAACTAAACGCAAAGATTTTATTTTCACTCGATTGACCGAAACCAAACCGAACCGAAAAACAGTTGTATTTTCTATTGCTCATTAACATGCTCTCACAAAAAAATATATATGTAGAGAAAAACATGGGAAATCGTAATTCCATTCAAAAGTAAAACAGCAGATTGATAATACCCTAACCTAAAACGAAACCATTACATAGCTTTCCGAACTTTTCCAAAATATGTATGAATATTCTGAAAAGTGGCAGTATAGTGTCTGTTTTCAAACAAAACTGAACCAAATTACAGTTCGAGTTTCTGAAATAAACCGATACATTCTGCTTCAACCTTAAACCGAACCTAAACCAGTTAACTGGGTTACTATAAAATACAATAACACTCATCCATAATGTTAGTATAGTCGTCTGGAACATTATTTTCGGTAAGATGTTTCTTTTGGGGGGGCAAGGGGCGTAAAAAGATAGTGGGTGGAGTGTTATCAAAATCCCAAATTGTAGTTTGGGAACGCCAGTAGGAGTAAGCTTAATCACCAATGTCACAGAATTGATACACATTATTTCATTACGCATGCATATATAGTCATTTGAAGTAAGTTAACTTGTTTATATAATCTCTCATTTGAGTTAATTATAAGATTATTTATGTCTCCCGACTGTTATCTTCTCATCGTCGCCTCTGGTGTCCGTATATATATATTTTTGGTAGTGTGCTGTGTACTGTTAGTGCAAGTACCCAAAGACTCCCTTTTATCATTTCGTCAGCCAGCGTTTCGCCTCAGTCCTGCACAAAAACACTCTTTACGACTTGTTCTTTTAACATGTGGGGGCAACTTCATGCTGCTGTTCTAGCTATTCCACCAGGCGTAATTAATCTTAGAGCGGGCGTTCGTTGGGTTGCCTAACTCACGAATTTTCTATCTCAAAAATTTATGTGGCCCACTGTACAGCCCACAAGATAATTTGAAAGAGAATAATAATAAGATACTTTTGAGTTAGTGTGTTTTGATACATTGATGTCGACGGCCCAAGTTTTTTGTAATTTAGTAAGTGTACTAAAAAAGTAGTTGGCAACCATGTGTGCATAATAACATTTTATCAAAGCTTTAGCGTGAAACGTCTGAAAATACAACGGTTTATCAATGGATTACACTTACAAGGTACATTCGCGAAGTGTCCCCTCGGGATTCGGGTGAAATTGATTCAAATGCAGTTCTCCGGACCCCAATGTGTATTGTACAGACTTTAGCAGCTCATACGGGTAATTTGCATATTTATGGATTTTCATGTATTCGGAATTCAATCATGCACTATTATAACACACGGATACAAAATTGCTGTTAGTTTTAGATGTAACTGGACACGAATGTGGGCATATGCAAAAAAAAGAAAAGAAAAAGAAAAAAAAGAAAAAAGAAAGAAAGAAAGAAAAACATTGATCAAGTACTGCTCCTCTGAAATATGTTACGAATCCCTGCCGCCATCTTGGATCCGCCATATTGGATTCAACTTTCAAATGAGAATAGCTGGAAGTAATACATCAAATGCATGTACAATTTTCCCGGATATTCCCAGGTGTGAATTTTACCGTAGCTTGTACCGTAAATATCAGGCACTTCACAAATATTGAAGCAAATAGAAAGTTGTACAGGCCCCCCCCCCCCGTGTGTATATGTAATCTTTTACGTGATTAATCGTTCACGAAGTATTCTCTGAACATACATACATACAAACACACAGACGTCAATATGACAATCGTAGGTCTTCACGCAAATCTGGTCGTTCTGCATTAGACATTTTGACAGTAGTGCAATATTTCATTGTTATAGTATAACATGGAAGTAATAACAATCACTCACAGACATGTAATAAGAATCGAAGGAAGTTTGTTTATACTTACAATCTTTTTCCAGTTAGAAATTGTTTTGATTTTTGAACATCGAAAGCGTAAGCGTAACTGATATTACTCTGTAATGTCTATTCGCGGAGTGCCTGGAGGAATTTAACATGCAATACCTTCCAAACGGTATATTTACGGTAAAATTCACTACACCTGTAAAGTTCCGAGAAAATTGTACATGAATTTGATGTATCACTTGCACCAACCCCTATTTGAGAAGGCGAAAGTTGAATCCAATATGGCGGATGCAAGATGCCAGCCGGGGTAGTCAACATGTGTCAGAGCATGCGTACTTGATCCAATTTGTTTTGCATATGCCCAGATTCATGTCCAGTTATATCTAAAGAAACTAAAGACAATTTTGTGTCTGAGCGTTATAGTAGTGTACGATTGAATTCTGGATATATGAAGGCCCATAAATATGCAAATTACCCATATAAACCGCTAAAATTAGTAAAACACACATTGGAATGCAAAGAATGCATTTGAATCAGTTTTATACTAATCTCGAGGGGACACTTCGCGAATGTACACTCATGTCCAAAATTATTCTCACATGTCTATATATATGTTGTTGTAGGAATGTTATTTGATAACGATTTTGCTCGGTATTTATTATAATGTTAGTATGTGTATAATTGGCAAAGACGTGTATGTGTCAAATTTCATATCAAAACAGCAGTAAATAAAAACAATAAAATGAAAATAAAACTATTTTGTCCATTTAGCAACATTTTGTTTTACTCATTCTAATTTTTGTATTTATAATTCTTTTTCTATGAAATTTATCACAAACATACATTTCCCGATTATACACACAATATCAGTATTAAAAGTACCCTGCACAATCATTATCAAATTATATTCTTACAAGAAGACATTTATAGATATGCGACAATTATTTTGGACATGAGTGTACCTTGTTAGATTAGAGTTGAAAACTGTGTCTGTGATGTATGGCAATTTTACTCACATTTTTAAGTCTTTTGACGCACAGACAATTGCAGAATTTGGACATTTACTACAGGGCCGGATCGCCGCGTTTTCAACATTTTTAGAAGGGATAGTTTCGAGGGACAGCAAAATCTGTCATAACTCTATGATAAAAATAAATATTTATTGTTGGAAAAAGATCTCATGATGATGGTAATTAAATTTACTACACTGGCGTTCTATTTGAATATAACGTTCATAAATCATATTTAGGTAGCATTAGTTTAAGGTCACATGACAGTGCTAAAGCAAATGGTCAAACAAGCTCCTGTTTGATTGTTGTGAAATACAAGAAGTCAATTCTTGTACAGTAGCGAACACCTGTTTTATTTAGTTAGTTATCACAGTTTTGATATAAAAACTAGTGTTGTCTTTGTCACATACAAGTTCCTTTTCATTGAAGTTGGAAATTTTTTTTTTTTTAATTTAACAGATATAGAAGGAAAATCAAGAAATAAAGATAAAAAGCTTAGTTGCACTGGAATTGCAAACCAATATATTGAGATTGTAGCTCCATATTGAATTCTATAAAAAGGATTACCACCTCTTCTCTTCAGGTGTGTTTTCTTTATCTTTCACTAACATGATTGATTATTATTTAAAGAAAAAAAACAGACACAACGTGATTTTATTTGTACTGATTAGGCCTTTCTGAGTGTGAGTGTACTTTCCCCTTCGTTGTTCATATTGGTTTAGCATACTTAAAGTCC
The DNA here is from genome assembly GCF_964235325.1 of Thermobia domestica. NCBI lineage: Eukaryota > Metazoa > Arthropoda > Insecta > Zygentoma > Lepismatidae > Thermobia > Thermobia domestica. The sequence continues at coordinate 212,324,175 of NC_137465.1, forward strand.
TGGGGTTTAAGATTTGTTCTTTCTAGAGAAAGGGGCGGCAAATAATACCACTGCCCAAGGTGGCATATTCCTAGGGTTGGATCTGCTCTACTATTATTAAGGATACAGCTACTTCAAACACCTGGGTGGTTGCTGTAAATGAACTAAGTATGAAGATTTATGCTATTCTACGCTAAAAATTTCCATCACTATGAATAAACTGGAGTGAAGTCGTATTAAATTTTAATAATCTTCGAAACGATTAAACTTAACTCTCGTAAACGATAAAATATTTCCTGGCTCCACCCGAATATTGAGTCATGGTAAGAAAATATTTGTCAAATCAACCAACTTCCGTACAACTTGCGTTCAATTTATGTTTCGTTATCGTACAAATATTCATATTTACCTAAAGAAAATTTATTTATGTAATTATAGGAAAATTACCAGTAAACATGTTGTTTATTTTAAACGTATTCATTTATTTAAATTTAGTTCTGAGATATAATTTTAATCTATGAACGAAGAGTTTGAAGATAAATATATCCAGGAGGGAACCGGACTCAGTATCATTGTATCTAAAATTAATTATTCCTTAAAGTGTTTTAAACTCATGTTCTACCCTTTATTTCACGCAATACAAAGACACAGTTTTATATTAAATTTAAAGAATGAAAAGTTGGATAAATATAATTTTCTAAAAGAAAAACTTAGAATTATGAAGATGTAAATAAGTATGCAAAAGTATATACTGGGTGTTTCAAAACAACACCGACAACGTTTAGGAGGTGATTCCTGACACTAAGATAAGACAAAATGTATAGACCAACCTGGGTGCACAAATGCTTCCTTTTGGAGTTATGGGCCGCCGAAAACATGAAAAAATGAACTTTATAGGTCCAAAGCTTCAAAATTATGGGACCTATCGAAGTTGGATGAAGACTTCACTTAGGACCTAATATGTGCCCTATCCAAAAATACATGTTTCAGAATCCTAAGATGAGGTAATTTTTATACAAGGAGTTGGTCTATGGGTACGTAATTTAAAGTACTCATCAGCTAACTCTAAAAACTGTTGCGGAAGTTCCACAGGATTCTAAGACAGGGATATTTGGATAGAGCACATACTAGTTCCTAAGTCAAGTCTTGAGTCGACTACGGTAGGTCCCATAAATTGGAGCTATGGACCTTCAAAGTTCATTTTTATATAACTCCGAAAGAAGCACTTGTGCACCCAAGTTGGTCTATACTTTTTGTCTTATTTGGTGTCAGGAATCACCTCCAAAACGTCGTGTTTTTTAGAAACACCCTGTATATATAAATGAAAGTGGGTATGTTTTTGACTTAGTAATCTTGAAACACCTGACCGATGTCAATCAGATTTTCATCATGGATGAGATTCTGGCCTAGGATGGTTTTTATCGTTTAATTTTGTCGGTGTAACTTGGGAGAGAAGGCGAATATATAAAAATTATCGAAAATAACCGATATTAGTGTCGATCGAATCCATAGTTTTCCGGGTCGCTGAAATGAACAGTGACCCTTCAGATGCCGTTTAAATCCAAACTCAGCACTTTTATCTCCAAAATAAAACGTAGCCTTCCCGTAAGAAGAACGGGTATTCTGGTCTACCTTATATAAAAAAAGAGTGAAAGAATATAAGTAAGATGGAAGTTATAAAATATAAAATCATGTAAGTAATAGTAAAGTAATTAATTGAAAGGACAAGAAATTTTAAAACTTTTTATTTATTTAACAATCACCAGATACAGCCCAAAGGCCATTTTATACTGGATATCTAAAAACACAATAACAATGGAAAGGATTTGGGAAGGTCTCGGACAGGCCTGTTTAATAGGTACCATCCCAGCATTTGCCTCGTAGGACTGAGGAAAACTTTGGAAAACTCCAGTCAGCGGGAATTGAACCCACAACCTCCCGAATGGAAAGCCAACGCTCTACAGCTTGAGCTACTTTGCTCGGTAAAATAATAATAATAATAATAATGATATATAAGAGGTAAACTAAAATAAATACTTGCACGATTGGTCCAGTCTAACGTTAGAAACCTAAATGGAGAAACAACAAGCGTCGACAAAGTGCATTTACACAGTAAATAAGAATTACAAATAGTAAAAGATACCAGTATGAACTACCAACTATTCAGTAATGGTAATTATAACGTTTAAACATTCACTAATATAAATTATGTCTCTAACGCCATTATTATGTAGCATGCATGTATAACTTATCTATTTACATAGCAAATTGAAATATCGTAGGTCAATCAACTGAGGACATCACTATTACTATTCTGCTCAATTTTCTTACCAAGCTATTAAGTTAATTGCTCACTACAATGTATGTATGATTCTATAACGTTATCATCTAATATTGCAAGCAATACCAAGATTGATCAATAGGACGTTATTTGTCAAAATCCTATTCACTTACCGAATTCTCCTTTGATACATGATATGTCATTTACATTTAACCTATTGCTAAAACCTTAAAAATAGGTTTTGCAATCTACCTGATTTCCTTTGTTCCATGTTAAATTTGCAATTCCGTTGTAAACTGATCTGTTTTGCACCAAAATTTCTTTGGTTCATAAAAATGTAAATTGAGTGAACCTAACTGCTTTTCTTTAAAGTCTTTGAACAAGTTGCTTCGTGATAGTGTTCTGTCTTCTATCAGTTTGCCCCCTGGTGGCATTAAAACTAACGATTGAAACGAAAATTAAAAAAAGTGAGTGGAAAGCAAAAGTGCTATAAGAAAGTTATATGATAATCCATCTACAATATAATCTCACACGAAATTTTGTTGTTAAGGTTGTTTCCGAATTATTAATTTTATGTCTATAGTGTAATGTTGTTTTAGTAGACTTTGTCGCGGATAATAATATACATGTATAGATATGTTGTAATACCCCCGCAACTACGAATCTGAATTGTGTTAATACGTGAGCCGTTCGAAAAGTAACCTCCGATTGGTTAAAAAATATAAACTCCAAAGTAAATAAGAAGAATTTATTATATACAACTGAAAACCACTTCTTTGCTCTATTGTTCAACATAGTTTCTACTTACCATATCTCTGCACTAGTTAGAAATTCCATCAGCATAAAAATCTCCCGCCTGTGCCTTGGGTCAGCCTGTAAACGCATCGTTTAGCTCTTCATCATCACCACAGCACTGAGATCCAAGCCACTTCCTCATATGCATGAAGAGATGATAATCGTTGGGTAAAACGTCGATTTTGATGAAATTTTCCATCAACATGCTGAACGAGTTTTCATCAGTGACCACTGATGGCCTGCCACTCATGTCTTCGTCATGAATGTTTGTTCGTCCACTTTTAAATGAACGAACCAATTCACGAAGAACTCCTTCACTCATCACACTTGGTCCATACACGGCACAAAGTTCCCGATGAATAGCTGCTAAAGAATATTATTTTGCCATAAGAAAACGCATAATAGCTAGCACCTCGCACTTGGCCGTTGCGGCCGATATAAAGTCCTGTGGACGAAAATGTGACGTCATCATAAGTAGGTCTTTCGTATTACAAAGGAGGAAAGATTGAAAGCCCATTACATTGAAAACGGCTCTATAACGATTAACATGAAATTTGGTGATGAAACGTTTCTTGAAACGTGAGATCGATCTAGCTTTCTCACAACTTTCGAAACACTTGATCAGTGGTGTTTTTGGAGGGATCAATTTGGGGGGACCTCACTTATATTACAAAAACAACAAAGAATGTTCACAAAAGTTTGTGGAAATACATTTTCTGGTGCAAGAAAATGATTTAGATATAGCCCAATTATCTACAATTAGTTCAGTGATGTTTTTGGACGCATCAATTTGGGGGCACCTCACTTATATTACAAAACTAGCAAGGAATGTTCACAAAATTTTCTGAAAATGCATTTTCTTCTACAAGAAAACGATTTAGATATAGTTCAGTGGGGTTTTTGGGCGCTTTATTTTAGGTCTCAACTATATTTCCAAAAGAACAAACTATATACACGTGATTTTTCGAAAATGCATTGCGCATACAAGAAAGCGTTTTAGCTAAGTATCAAGTTAGTTCAGTGGAATTTTCGGAGCTTCATTTGAGGGCGGAAAAATTTTAACTTAAAAAATGTCTACAGTTTCAGTTCCTCCACCGATGATACGGTAGATTCTTTCTCGTGTCTTAGAAATTTCTCTTAGCTTTTCTGAAGGATCTTCGCGATTTGATCATCTTCCTTCCTTAGCAGTCATTCGTTTGGACTTTCGCTTATGGCCACTTCAGCACTCAAATACGCTGGGCAATTTGGTAGTATCGCGGGTACTGCTCCGTGAACAAGCTACGGTACAGACAGCTTTGCAGTGATCCACTTGCCGGTTTTCTCATCAAAAGCCTCGGAAGGCCATCTGATAGAGTTCAGTGCAAAATGTAGTTCACAAATCTGAAAAATACAAATTAAAAAACAAATTAATATAATGACAATGCCAAGATGAACTATATACTTAAATGCAGTGATATTTCTAGTATTATAGAAATGAAAAAGAAAGCTAAAGCCCTTAATAAAGTAAAGAACTGCAATTATGTTCTGTAGACAAAATGGGGGATGATTAAAGGATTAGTCAAACGAAGGGAGTTATTAAAACGGAAGGATCCTTAGAAACCTATTAAAAATGAAATTATCCATCAGAACATGGAGACATTACGTGTAATAGAATTGAATCAAAAGCCCTGGAAGCAGAGTTGTGTACTAGACTATGGAAACGTCTTCTTCCTCTTACGTGAACTCAATCGTATGTGCGTTGATATGGTTCTGATTATTGTAATGTAATGAGAAACAAACCAGGAACATAGAACCGTTAAAATATGAATGCATAAAACGTTAAAGTATTCAATTCAGCTTTACATACTTGCATATTAATGTAAAATTAAGTAAAAGTTAAAATATCTACCTTAGTACATTTTGTTTTCTTTCCTTATCCTGATATTTTTCCCTTGATAAAAGTATCAATTAAGAGTTACTGAAATACTGCTATAAAAAGGAAAACAACACGTAAGGTAAATATTTTATCTTACTTTATCACACATAAATATTGCATTTCATAAGTATATAGGGAGTTGGGAAATTAAATTACCAGATCATGTTGTAGCGCCAGACCTAAAGAGAAAGATCAATTTCGTCTGCTGCCTACATGGAATGATCCAAAGTTGATTAACTCGTAAAACTTTAATGCTTACTTATTTATTTTACGAAAAGGTAAATTTGTGTGGAAGAAGCATGGTAAACACTAACATATTGCGATCTTTATTAAATAACTGTTATTAGAAAATATTCTAGCATATTTACGGAGTCTGGTCAGTAAAAATACTTAAAGAACGAAAATGTACCAAGAAAACGCAAAACAGGAAAACGAAGTAACACGAACGTAGTCGAAATTCGAGCCATTTCGACGTTTTACCGAAAATCCAAAAATAATTCAATCTAAGTGGTAAAAGACTTTAAAAACTCAACTTTTAATTATTTGGCCAGTCTAAAATAACAATTAATGGTTATTTTAAAGGTAACATTATCATAATCATATCTCGTTCACAGCTCTAAGGCAGACAATTTTGAAAATGTCATAGCTGTAAAAAAGAGCCTCATCACCCCAAGAACTTAATACAATTATTATAAAATTAAATATCGATTAATCTCTCTTATCATTAGCAACTTTGTCAACGAACATCCTTAATAAGTCAATAAAATCTTTACACAACTCTTGCAGATGGAAAACGACATAAGTCAGATATAGGTAAATTAAGGTAGAAAGATGAAATTGTAGCTGATTGAGCTACGGTAATACTTACCTTGCTATTTGGCACCTAATTGTCTCTGTGCCTGTTCCGTAGCCATTTAGACTGAAGTTCCGCATCTTTCGTAAGTGATAAAACACGAACTTTTGGTCCATTCTTGTAATCACTATTACATCCTGGTATGTAGCAATTGTACGGTATATCTGAAATTTGTAGTAAAGCTCGAATTTACTCAAAGAAAATTGATGCGTTAAAAAAAGATTAGTGATATAGTAAAATAAAATAAGTGCATTAGTAGAATCTACACAGTTCTCTAAAACCACAAATTCAAAAGTTAAAAATCCAAAACGGTACTAGATTTTTATACCAAACGAAGTTCAAGTACTATGCAGTGCATCTTTACCTTGTACTATACTGCAGGGACGTATACAGGAATTTATTTACAGATGGGGTTGATATGAGAGTGAACTGTTTTAAAATTTGTAAAATTGACCCAAAAATTAGGCAAAATTTACAGAAAAGACGGGATTTCGGGCTTTAACGTTCTTATGCAATAGGGTTATTAAAATAAAGGGATAATTTCAAAAGACAACAGAATACAGATCAAGTTAGTTCAGTAGTTAGAAATACAATGTTTTAATTTAATTTGGGTATCAGTTCAAGAAGTGAATAAAGATAAGAAAATTTGACTTCAATCTAGCTTTGAACCACTCATCTTATATTTTTGGTTTAAATACTTGCTTTAAAAAAAAAAAAAACAAACAATTGGTTTAAACCAAGGTTTGGTTTAAGGTAGCTAATCCTGCCCAGGATCCACCCCTACGTACGTCCCTGCCGTATTGTATAGAATCTAATACAATATAGAACTAGGCCCCTCTACACACTGTGCGAATTGACGGGGAGATACCAGAAATTACCCCATATAGCAAAACTTTATCCTCCCTGTGGGGAAAATTATTTTCATCCTTGTTAGAGATAACTTTCCCCACTCTGCATATATATAGTTTACGTTTGTGATGGCTGGATGCTTATATGGCTGAAATTCATCCCCCTGGAAAAAATTCAATTCGTACATTATCTCCACAGATACAAAAAATAGCACTTACAGCCCGTAGTGTTATACAAACAATTTAATGATTAATAATTAACAACCTGTACTGTGATTAGTATTTAACAACGCCTATGTTCTATAGTTAGCAATCATGATTACTATGTAATTATATTGTTATGTATTTGTATATAAGTACAGGGTTTTCATAAGGTCTGGACGGATTTAATTAGCTTATAATTTTCATAAAAATGCTCATAATGAAAACAAACAAAGTGCAAACGGTAGCGGAAGGATTAAATATTTAGTTGGCAATACTGTTAGATAAGCGGAAACTCTAAACACGTTGAGAGAGGGAGAGGGAGGGCAAGGGTCAGTTTCTTACCAAATTCTATCCATTGTTGTTTTCATTGTTGTTTCAACGTTGACTGTTAAAAGTAAGTTATAGGCTGTATTGGTGTGTGTGTGTTTTAAAGAAATAAATAAATGAAAAACTCCTCTGAGAAGACTATTTTTTTACCGTATCAAAGATGGCGTCGGTGAAAGAGAAAGCGCAATGTGTTCTGTGGTACGAAGAGCTAAAATCACCAATTCTGGTGTGTCGAAAGTTCACCAAAGAGTTCAAAAAGCCGGCACCGACTGAGAGTGCAATTCGAAACTGGCATGCTAAGTTCTTGGAGACAGGAAGCGTCCTGGACCGTCCTCGAAGTGGGAGGCCGCCAACATCGCCTGCAACAGTGAGCAGGGTAAGGGAAAGCATCATCAACAGCCCACAGAAGTCGATTCCTAGACGGTCCATGGAACTCGGAATTCCTCAGACAACCGTGTTTAAGATAGCCAAGAAGACGATCAAGGCCAAAGGTTACAAAATCAAGATAGTCCAGGATCTGTATGATGAAGATTTGGACATCCGGTTCAACTTCTGTGACGCCATGCTCAAGCAGTTGGAACATGGCGACGTTCTCCTTTCAGCCATCATGTTCTCAGATGAGGCAACCTTCCATGTCTCCGGGAAGGTTAACCGACACAACTGTTGCGTTTGGGGCACGGAAAACCCAAAGGAATTTGAGACACATGAGAGAGATAGCCCTAAAGTGAACGTTTGGTGCGCTGTGTCCTATGATCATCTGATTGGACCGTTCTTTTTTGAAGAGGAGACCGTAAATGGAGATTCCTACCTGGATATGTTGCAGAAATACCTCATTCCGGAACTGGAGGCACGTGGAATCCAGAACGACATCGTGTTCCAACAGGACGGGGCACCCCCTCACTATGCAATCAAGGTGAGACAGTTCCTTGATGAGAAATTCCCTAACCGATGGATTGGCCGCGGTGGCCCGACCGCTTGGCCGCCAAGATCACCCGACCTTACCCCCTGCGACTTCTGGCTTTGGGGTCATGTGAAAACGGAAGTTTATGCAAAGAAGCTAAGTGGTTTGGAGAACTTAAAGAACAAAATCAGGGCATTTCGGAGAGTGCAATTCGTGCAAGTCTGTGGCTGGCATTTCGGATCAAACATGGCGGAACGCTGTAAGTGGATTCCAGCGCCGCCTACGCGAATGTGTGGACGTAAATAGCACCCAGTTGGAGGTGTGGCGGTGAATGAACTGAGGTGGTGCAGATTACAGGTAAAAATTTAATCCTTCCGCTACCGTTTCCACTTTATTTGATTTCAATATGAGCATTTTTGTGTAAATTATAAGCGAATTAAATCCGTCCAGACTTTATGAAAACCCTGTATTATTATTTATTTCAGTGATACTATAGTAATAATAAGTACGGGGTGATTCTTTTAAAACTCACGGATTTCATTTGGGTCTAGAATTTCTAACTGAAGTCCGATTTTCATACGATTTGAGGCAAATGATCAAGGAAGAATGAGAGATTTATGTAATTATGCTTACTGGTTTAAATTCATCATGGGTAATCACCACGCTTCAAGAAAAGTAGCAAATATTCACCAGTGTACCTTACAATTGGAATGAGGTGCGGCGCGGTGTGGAGACTTGAGTTTTCTTCGTTAGATGGCAACCTCGCCAAGGTAAATAAGAAACAGGAAGCTGGGCCGTAGTATTGGGAATTGTGCTGTACAGCTCTGTGCTACTGCGTGAGTTTGAATATAGTCAGGACACTGAGAATAGTGTATTATTTATAGCAATATTAGTTTATCGTTAAAATTTTTGCACAACGGAATCCGTCGTTGCTACGTCGTTGGAAGAACAAATTTTCCTGACGTTCTGCCGCAGACAGGAACAAAATATGGTCACAAGTGAATAAATTGGAAGAACGGGGAACATAATATGGATCGCTTCTGGTTCAGACAGCGAAGCATCAGATCCCACAGGCGGGTGTTGTGGAAGATATCAGTTATCGACTTCTTAGATCGCCCAAGAAATCTCTCCGTCGTTTGTCGCAAGAAACTGGCTATAGTTATTCAACATGTGATTTATTACGAATATCTAATTTGTTTTCTCACTAACACATAATTTGTATTTTGCAATTTCGCTTCTAAAATCCAAAATATCAATCCAATGGTAAGGTACACTGGTGAATAACTTATTTTCTACTTTTCTTAAATCGTGGTGGATATCACCCCTGGTGAAATTAAACCAGTAAGCATAATTTCCCATAAATCTCCCATTCTTCCTTGATCATTTGCCACAAACCTCATGAAAATCGGACTTCAGTTAGAAATTTTAGACCCAAATGAAATCCGTGAGTTTTAAAAGAATCACCCGGTAGTTCGGTAGTAGTGGTACTTTCAAACTAGCTTGAACAATTTGTTCTGTTAAATAATCGCAATCACTATTTCATCACGGAGGGCAATTCGGTGGAATTCCAGCTACGGAACTTTACGCAAAGTAACTACCTAGCACAGGTGTGTGCGTATTTTCACATAAAAGCGATCTTTGAGCTAATAACGCTTATATCTTATTGAAGTGAATTTGTATTGAGGAATGCAACAGCGCATATTAAACACGATATTAGATACTAAGAGTGTTTTTTGGTGAAAAAGGAAGGGTAAGTAATTAAAGTCAATTTGGAACCAGGTTCTATATCTACACCCAACACCCAACTTAATCAACACTAAAAAGTCATGCATAAGAAAAATTAAACTAAGTACGTACTCAAAAATTTAAATAACCATGATAGAATTGATAGGCCTACACTACATTAAGGCTGCTTTTAAACAACTTATATGTAATTTTAAAATGGTTACTTTCCCACATGCATTTACATAATTGAGTATAGGAATTGTATCGTATAAGGTGTAGCTGTATGCACTGTTCATAATACACCTTATACACTAAGTAATTCTACACAAATTCTCTGCAGTGTTTCGTTGTGCACACTCCCTGAAAACAGATTTCTTGTAGGTGTATGGACGTACCGTATTATATTAAAGTCTATTTCAGAACTTTTGATTCATATGATTGAACTTATGAACTTTTGAACTTTTGATTCATATTAAAGTCTATTTCAGAACTTTTGATTCATATTCAATAATGATGAATCTCTCTTGTCCTTCCAGGCTATATTATACGTGTCATTCACTCTTTTCTTTTCCGGTGCAGGAATAAATAACACTGCTCTACAATGATTTTGCTGTTTGGAAACTATTAAGATTTTCTTAATGTTTTTGACCTGAGAAATCCGAAAATGTAGTTTTCCTCTATCACGTGCAGTTCGCTTAAAATAGAGGGGGAGAGATAAATAGTCGTATAAATGTATATTTCGGAAGAAGTACTGATTATAATTACAAATATAAAAAAGATACTTTCTATGGCATATCCTTCTGATTATCTTTGAATTTGTAATAAAAAACGTGCAGTTAGTTATTCTGCTAACATTGAAAAAATATGTACTGTATCTGGTAGCACTGAATGATATCACAACGCGTTACACGTTGGGAACGCAATAACAGCACTGTGTAAGCTGTGACTGTGAGAACTATAATGCAGAGGAATGGAGGCTTTTCATTAATTCCAAGAGAAGTTTGAACCTTCTGCATCTTCCAACAGCAACCAACAACCCTCTGTATACCCATTATTCATTCTGCACATTCAAAAGAGACTTACGAAAATATGAAAATGTTTTTTTAAAAAATAAAATACGAGGATCATCAGTGGTTATTGTGCGGCGATCTGAAGGTGATATGTATGCTTCTTGGACAGCAGTAAGGGGACACCAAATATCCATGCTACATTCTGCAAATGAAACAGCAGAGAACGCGATAAACACTGGGCTCAAATTGATTGGCCTATCAGGAAACGCCGCAATATAGGAAGTAAAAATGTGAAAAACATCTGCCTCGTAACCCTTCAAAAGTCATATTATCACATTGCATATTAAACTGCGCCTAATGAAACAATTTGTCAAAGGTCTGAATAAAGATGGACAGTGCTTCCAGTGTCTAGTGACAAAATTCACAGAACTTTCAAGTGCTAAGTTATAAGAAGGAATATTCATTGGTCATCAGATCAGAAAGTCTCAGATCAGTCAGACTTTGAACATCGTATGACAAGTGTTGAAAAGGAAACATGAAGTGCATTCAGAGACGTGTGTCATAGTTTTCTCGGGAAGAACAGAGACGAAAATTACAAGTATATTGCGTCTAATGTGCTCCAGAAGTTTAAAACATTAGGGTACAAAATGAGTCTTAAGATTTATTTTCTGTACTCACATTTAGACAACTTTCCTTCTAACTTCGGTGATTAAAATGAAGAACATGAAACATTTCACCAGGATATCAAAGCAATTGAGTTCCACTATAAAGGACGTTGGAGAACAACAATGTTGGCAGATTATTGTTGGACGCTGGCACGTGAAGATTCACGAACTACTCACAAAAGGAAGTCTAGTTTTAGGAGCTTCGAAGTGAAAAGACAGAGCTAAAATTAGGTCAGTTGTTTATCAATGACTTTCAGCGACGTAAATACGCTAGTTGTCGCCTGGGGCAAGAACGCGCCTTAGCGCCCCCATAACCAACTAAACCAAAAAGCTCCCCCAAATATTTGCCAAATTTGGGCCCTCCCAATCCGGCGCCCGAAGCACAAGCCTCGTTTGCCCCCCTAGTTACGTCACTGATGACCTTAATTATTTAGAATATCGATGTTCAGATTAGTTCTGACGCAAAATAATGTTACTTTGTTAGAAATAGGCTATATAGTCGTAATATTACTCTATATTAGCAGCGTTGCTGTGTAAATAGCACAATTTACGGAACCATGTTTTCCGATTTGTGAAAAAACCTGACGTGATGGGAGGAAAACTAATTTCATTTTCGTAATTAGCAACCTGAAATTATATAAAATCAGGTGTCAAATCAAAAACAGCTTTCAAAAAATTTCATTTTGTCGAGCAGTGTAATTATTAAATCACTTATGATTTTCTCGATCCTTATTGATAAATTACAGCAATGGCGAGATAAACAGATATTAACATTAAATTCTTCTATTTATACTGTAGATGAAAGAATGAAATCAAAGATACTGCTGAATTTATGAACTTTGTGTTATATTTAAAGATTAAGCTAAGTATATCGACTTACCTTTCACTTTTAACGTATCTTCTAATGCGCGTCAAGCAAACAAGATTGCAATATAAATAAGTTTGCCCTACAGGATATGACGTATGAGCTTCATGACGTCAGTGCTCTCAGGCCTGTATATCGGTGGCTACGACTTGGCGAGGTTTTCTATTACAGCAGACATTTTGAGACGCTACAAAAGTGAAACTAGTGATCAAACAACCTTCACTCTACCACGGTGGATGCAGAGTGATTTACCGCGCACGTCTGTACAAAGATGGTAACTGTGCCCCCATCAGATACTCCACACACAGTGGCCAATCGGAGAATACTTTCCGAACGCGCCTTCCATGTTTTACGCTTAAGTCACTGCGATGCCGACTTTACAAGGGATCAGTTTGCTCCCAGAAAATTCCATGCGATGGAAGGACAAAACTGAAGGATACATTTTAACGTTACGCGACAAAGGAGGATTTACATGGGTTATTATGTTACTTTGATTAAAATATGCATTCTAGGCAAGGGGAAGGAGTTGAAAATGTGTACCAAAGTTGGGAAGATGAAACTCGTTATATAAACTTCGTACTCTAACTCATTTGAAACGTGTCACGCCGTTTTTTTTTTTTTTTTTTTTTTTTTTTAATTCTGTTTGTAAAAGGTAAAGGACAATTGCTATACCTTCCTAATTCAAATTGACGTTGTCTATTTCGTCGTCACGCGAAAACAGCTATACGAATTTTCCGATATAGTTAAAACTTGGATCGAACCATGTTTCTGAAATGTTACTTTCATTAAAATGTATACCCTAAAAGAAAAGAGAAGGATTTAAAATCTATGTCAAAAATAGTGTATCATAGAAGACCCTCATGTCAGAAAGATGAAACTTGGTATGTAAACTTCTTGTTAGAAATAAATGAACATGTATTTCAAGCTTTTAGAATATTCCATTTGTAAGGGGAAAGACGAGGTCAATTTCTATAATACTTTCTCAATACTTAAGAATAATCCAAATATTACTTCCAAATAATTTCTGTAAACCTATTTTCACGTGCGGGGGACGGACATTTCAGCTAGGTTAATCATACAGGTGGTAAGACAACACACTGACCAACTAAAGGAGGTGATAAGAGTCATGAAATTAAGCAAAAAAAAGTATTCAATGCACATGGAACTAAAACGGATCCGTTTTAACTTCAGAAGCTTTGAAGAAAGCAGTCAAGGCGTTCTTATAATGCCAACTATCTCATGAACAAGGGAAAACATCGTAGTCGGGTCAAAAAATTACACATAAAGTCGCACCCGATAAGTGCAATGCCTTACAAGTGGTAACTGTAACACATGTTTGCCCCATCTGTAGGGACCTCCGTTGCGCAACAACCATTCAACTACCACCTGTACATCGTTACATTTGTCGGCTGCGACTTCCTGTATGATCTTTTGACCTGAAAGCATTATCATTTTGCGTTCTTGAGGTATTCGGGCTATATTAGTGTCTTCACCGTTCACCCCGTTTTTAATGGTCGTTTTCGACCCATATTTATTATTATTATTATTATTATTATTATTATTATTATTATTATTATTATTATTATTATTATTATTATTATTATTATTATTATTATTATTATTATTATTTTGTCGATGTATTACCTTACCACACTGTGAAACATTAAACACGATTGTTTCTAAAAAAATTCAGCAAATAAAACGACTCCTGTGAGTAGAATGCAATTTATAGAAGAGATTTCTTACATGGCTGGTTACAACTCCAGAACTATGTAATAATGCCTCTAAATCTTGATATATCAACATGCCATGTAGGTTTCATTGGATATGATTCTGAAGGATTGCGTGATATGGTACGTTCTTGGCGACATTTGTTAGAGATTTATGAGTCTTGTTACCTAAAAATCAACGTTGTCACCAAGGTATATAAAATAACAGGTAGCTCCAGTTCACGTTTAGCCTTCTGATTGGGTCCCTGTCTGTGACGTCTTGTGGAGGAACTTTTGCGTACACAGTATTTTATATGTTCTCTTGAACGATACCTCGTGATACTTAAGGACGTTACAAAATAGAGGACCTGCCCATATGTATCTTCATCCTATTAGTAACTGAATGACCGCCATATATGTTGGATCAAAACATTGCGGTCCTCATATGTAGAAATATAATGAGTCTATCGTTTATTTTTATTTAAGCCGTTGCTTCAGATTTATATTATATAATGGTTAAATGCTGCACGTATGTGTGTACAAATAGCAGTGAGAAGAAATTACCCGAAATAACCTTTCACATGTAAGAAAATCACCAATCATAGGATACGTATGGCTTCAAGATTTTGTGATATGGGCATATCCTCTACTGTACATATAATATCCTTGGTGATACCTCCACGTGACGTCAGAGATCGCAAAGTATCCTAGGAAAAATGAGAGCAGAAAGGCTGATTTGAGAGTCCCCTGGTTGTCACATGTATCTATTGTCCCTTTCCTTTATTTTCCATTTATGTTTTTTTTTTTTTTTTTTTTTTAATGCTGAATTTGTTTCTTTCGATAGGGTCTATACAAGTGTTACGGAAGTACGGCAACGTTGAAGAGAATGAGAGCTCGTGCTGCCTAAGATCAGCCGAGGATTGTGTGGGGGGAAATTTGTAGTGGTTGGGGCAAAAGATCTCTAAATTTGCCTGCAACGGTATGTGATTTTTCAAAGCATCAATATTATCTGACCTAGCAGAAAGGAGATACGCCATACGCATGGACGTCAAACCTGGGGACGTCATTTATTTACATACTCTCGTTTCCAACATTGCATACTAAAATAAGGCAATACGGGCCACAGTGGCTCAGTAGCAGAGCAATCACCTCTGGTGGGTGAGAACCCTGGTTCGATCCCAGCTCGCGTCTAAATGACTTTGTGGTGGACAAACACCGTGAGCGTGGGTTTTCTCGGGGTCCTACCGTTTCCTCCCATTTTCATTCATTTCTCATCTTCACCGTCTCCTTTACCCTAGCGGCACAACCATGCGACACAAAACTAAAAGCTAAAATAAGGCAATATTTTTTATCGCACAGAGTAAAATAGCAACTTCAGCGTTCCGAATAGTAACCATACGAAGATTAACATTGTCATTTTAATGGTTTCGCTGCACCATGCTTCTATAGACATGTATTTAGTAAAATATCCAACTATAGTTTCAATAGAGACATTCATTTGAGTTACGTAAAAGAGGAACGGGAAAAACTGAAGCCGCAAAATAAGTCGGTGTTAAAATATAGGATAAAAACTTCACAAACGACATAACTCCAGATAACTCATTAAAGGGTTAACATAAATTACCATATTTTTGTTCCAGGTGGCAACACTGCCTTGATAAAAAAAAATGATTGAAATCCGAAGCTAGACGTAGAAGTTGTTAGACAGAGACAGCAAATTGAAGGGAAATATGAATCCCAAACATTACCTTGAAATTTTTTCCTCTGTCTCCCTTTTGACATCTTCTTTTCCTTTAAATGTAATTTTTGTTTGAGAACTCATTTTCCATTCTGCTCCCACTTGCTGATTCTGATCGGCCTTGAAAGAAGTTTTCTTCTACAGTAACATTTTTTGTTATTGATATTCCAGTAAACTCAAAAATACTTCCCATAACTTTTCTTTTTTAAAACATTTGTTTGCATAAAATATTATTCTAGAAGTGTATTCTGTAGAGGGGTCAGTTCTAATGGAGAGTTGGCAGTGGCCGTGGTTACTGATGGAGTACCTAAAGGATCTCGATTGGGACTTCTCTTCTTTATAATTTTTATAATTGACTTACCAAATGTAATTGGGTCTTCAATGTTTGTACGTGGCATTGTACGCGGTAAAGGTAAAGCTGTTGGTAAGAACAAGCTACAACAATGTGTAATATGCTTTATATGCTGACGAAATAAAATATATTGATCATTCTAAGATATTTTGAGGATGGGCAATTGACTTAGTAGATTGCATTCTTCCTTTTATTATTATTATTTCGCTAAATATATCGTTGGCTTGTTCTTCCAGGTGCTACTAAGTAATTGACTAAATTTATGGATTAAGAATGTGCGTTCATTGCCTCTGAAATAAACGTTTACTATTAGATCATACCCTGTGACAACCCAACTAAGTTAAAACTATTGTTGCCAGGTTACTTTTCTACAACCGTACTTAATATTATTGTCTCTGTTCTTCTTTGCTTACTGTAAGGTCTTTTTTCCATAGGTTCCTGATTTTGACTCTACACAGGGTGGTGAAATGGATCCCAAACTTTGTCACCCGAAAGACCCAGTGATAGACTCATGATCTACCAGACCCAGTCTGGCTCGGTGATCCAGACAGTCCCATGACCCAGTCTGACCTATGACCCATCAAACCCGGTCTGATTCGGTAACCCGAACAGATCCATGATCTGGAGTGAGTCAGTTCTTTTTTCATAGGTTCCTGATTTTGACTCTACACAGAGTGATGAAATGGATCCCAAACTTTGTCACCCGAAAGACTAGTTAGACTCATGACCCACCAGACCCAGTCTGAATCGGTGACCCGGACAGTCCCAGGACCCGCAGTGGTCCGTCTGACTCATGATTCGGAGTTACCCAGTAGGACCCGGAGACGAAACGGCATCATATACATGGGAGTATGTTTGAAGCTAGTAATGCAATTGTAACAAACATGATTCTCTCCTCTCTCTTTGCCTTTTCATTAAATATAATTTTCTTTCTCGCTTGTTGTTTGCATCTGTTGTTTCAGACATTGGACTGAAAGATAACTCCATGTTTCATCAATGTGCAAATGTGTCTGAATCACAGAAAACCTAAGCTACATGCCTCTCTCATGAGAGATCGCCAACACTTAATCGACTTGTAAAATTTGTCATTCAGAAAATATAAATAAAAGATGTTGCTGAGCCAAAGAGGCTTCGTTGACTCTTTTTGAATAGACTATGTTTAAATACCACGTATGAAAAAACAAATAAACATGAAATTATACGTATTTGTGAAAACGGCAAATATTCAAAACATGGTATCTTGATTTAAAAATATCGCACCGAGAGTCAAACAAACGAATGTTCGAGTTCAAGGAGTGAACAAAATTTATCAACTATAAAATTCGACAGTAATGCTGTAGATTATATTTCGGCTGCTTTTGAATCTCTGTGTCACTAGGTCTGTCTTGTTCATCGAGTCTGTCTGAATCCCAGATCTGTTTGGATCACCGAGTCTGTGTTACTAAGTCTGTCTGGGTCTCCAGGCCTATCTGAGTCACCATGTCCGCCTCGGTCACCGACTCTGTCTGAGTCATCACCTCTGTTTGAGTCACCACCTCTGTCTGGGTCACCAGGTCTGTCTGACTCACCAGGCCTATCTGAGTCACCAGGTCTGTATGGGCCACCGGGTTTGTCTGAATCACTAGGTCTTTCTGGGTCTATTGGTCTATCTGGGTCACCGGGTCTGTGTGAGTCACCAAATCCATCTTGGTTACCGGGTCTGTCTGTCACCAGCTCTATCTGGGTCTCCAGGTCAATTTGTATTATCAGGTATGTCTGACTCACATGATCTGAGTCACCAGGTCCGACTTTGTTTTTAAGTCTGAGTCACCACCTCTGTCTGGGTCTTCAGATCTGTGTTATCAGGTCTGTCTGACTCACTGATCTGAGTCACCAGGTCCGCCTCGGTCA
The DNA here is from genome assembly GCF_964235325.1 of Thermobia domestica. NCBI lineage: Eukaryota > Metazoa > Arthropoda > Insecta > Zygentoma > Lepismatidae > Thermobia > Thermobia domestica. Next base: position 212,342,232 of record NC_137465.1, read on the forward strand.
CCGAGTCTGTCTGAGTTACCATATATGTCTGGGTTTCCAGGTCTATTTGTATTATCAGGTCTGTCCGGGTCACTGGGTCTGAGTCACCAGGTCTATCTGGGTCATTGGGCCGGACCGGGTCTGAGAAGCGAGACCCATACCCGGATAACAAAGTCGTGACCTATTTCATCACTAGTCTAAATTTTTGATAATACTTTTCATTCAAATAATGTTGTCCATAGTAAATATTTCAGTGTTATATTATATGGCCTCTCCGATGGTCTAGTGGCTAACGCACACCTTTGATGTACGAGATCCAGGGTTCAGTTTTCGGTGCAAGAGCATGAGATTCCACCATAAACTCCAAGTTCACGTTTCACATAACCTCGTGAATATGAACTTGGTATTACATTTTTCATGTGGTAATCTCTTTATCAAAATTATCGAGTCTGCGACTTTCCCCTTTGTACGATCATCGACAAAGCGAATAAAGTATTTCGTGCACAAACTGTAAAGAAGATAATTATTTTCTTTTGAGACATGGAATAACTACTAGTCAAATCGAACATTTTAAGCAGAAGTTAAAATGTGAATACTGAAGCATAATCACTGTTAGTATTGGAGTACCTAAAGGATTGGCTTTGGAACCTCTATCCTTTGCTCCAAATGTAATTGAGTTTTCGAATCTGTTATTGGATACAGATAACTTATAGCTTTTAAAATCTATGCACAGAATGGGTCTTTTCGTAGGTATATTAGACCCGTAGCTTGCGAGTGGCCAGGGGTGGATGAACCCTCCTCCGTCCACCTTCAACTCTCTGAAACTTTCAGTTGTTTGTTGGCATGTAGCCCCTATGAATGAAGAGTGAACTCAAGTTAGCCCGCTCAGTAATGCTCTTGGCTCCCCTAGTCTTAGTGTTCTGACTACAGGCTTGGTATAATGTTTCTTTCAATGTGAAAATGAAATGAAAAGAAATAAAATATTTCAGTTTATGTCCCACGGTTATACCAGTTAGGCTAAAGGAGACGGTGATTATGAGAAATGAATGAAATGGTGGAGTGAAGAAAGTGGGAGGAAACGGGAGAACCCCGAGAAAATCCACGAGCACGGTGTTTGTCCACCACAAAGTCCACACGGCGCGATCTGGGATCGCACCAGGGACCCCAAGCACCGGAGGTGAACGTTCTACCACTGAGCCACCGCGTCCCCCCTCTTTCAATGTGATTTTATAAGTTAAGACAACGTATATTTCAAGATTGTTATTTTTGGTAGCAGTACAGTAGCATACGCGGTAAAAAAAAAAATAATAGAAACTTGTGGTGTTAAAACAACTCCCTACGGTTAGCATTTGACTGTTTTAATTTTTTTCAAAGTTAGCTAGGTTTGGTGTACCTAACACCCATTGCGAGGGACACGCTTTCTACTAGAGGAAGAGGTTTGACGGAATTGTGTAGTAAATAGAATCGTTGTTGGGCAAAGAGGCATCTATTAACTTTATTTGACATTCATACGCATTTTTTCAAGCATTTTTTTTATTTAAGCATTCATAAGCAGTTCAGACGTCTGAATTTATTAGTTATTTATGGCTAGATGAAATTAGGAACTTGACTGAGTTATATTAATACTTTTATACACATGTCAGAAATACCAAGAAACTGGCAGTGAGAATTTGTATTAATTTCTATTTTCTGCTACCAGAAAAACTTTACGCGGTATATTTGATATTTATACCAAGTAAGGTACAATGTATTATATTTCCTGTAACCCTTCACGCAAATAGTGTTGTGAGAGTGTGCATTTTCTGATTTTTATATGAACAACAGTGCTACCATTTTATGTGCAATATGCTTTTATTACAAATAAAAACAAGATATAATAGCACTGTACAACTAATGTAAATACTTTCCGAAAATGTATAGGTTCAGAACACTACTTTCCTGAAGCATTGCAGGGAATACAGTGTGTCTATAAAAGAACTCCGGGGTTTTGAGGCAAAATATTTTAATTAAGTAAAAAACGTACATACATGTGTTATACATGATTGGAAAGCTTACATTTTCAAGTTTCGTTTTTAACAATTTAATAAAGTTCAATATGAGCCCCGCCGGGGTTTTGAGGCAAAATAAGTAAAAAACGTATATACATGTGTTATACATGATTGGAAAGCTTACATTTTCACGTTTGTTTTAACAATTTAATAAAGTTCAATATGAGCCCCGTGAGTGGCACGGCACATAGACTTAGTTTCTATGAGAAAAATAACACATTGAGCGTTTTGTTGTGGCGTTACCATGGCGCAAAGCGCAACAATCCACACGGCACGGCACTGATTCACTGACTACCGCAGCCGCTACGTCGTCTCAAGGTCAACGCTCTGCAGTGCTGCCACCTGTTGATAAAAACATTTCGTTTAGTATGACTAAAACTTTTTGAGCTAGTCGTTTCAGAGAAATTAACTAATTTTTGCTCTCTTTTATCGTTAACAAGATATGAATTTTTAAAACCCCGGAGTTCTTTTATAAACACCCTGTACAGTATATCTCGTTTTACGTTACTTGGTGCTTAAAGCTTTGGTTATAGGAAAAAAGATAAACCAGTACAAGTTTCCACCGTCAGTTACTAAATATTTCTGATATAGATACAAAAGTATTAAAATAATACGGGTAATACAGTGAAATGGTAACCTCAGAAAAATTGTTTTAATACAACAGCACTTTTTCCTGTGTACAAATGTTCGCTTTTAGTTTTGTCATATTTCTGAAGCATATTTTATAATTTTATCTTCATATCAGGTAGTTTCTGTAGTATCATCGTTGTGCGCAATCTTCCTTACCTCTGTAGGAAAGATTCCGAAATATAGGGAGTTTTAAAAACATCCACCGCTAATAGGACATACAATGGCCTTCAACAATCATTGCTGGTTGGTATTGTACAAAACGTACTAAAATAAGTCCAGCAACAACAAATGTGGAACTAGTCATGAGATATCTACATCAGACAATGGTATGGGTTTCTAAGTCAGTCGAGAAATGAGTTTTGTCTGGGTGATGCTTCTCATACCTGAAGACCCGCGGACAGACCCAGCAGTTACTTGGACAATCCAGATGGCCCGAAATAGTTCTATAGCAACATTGCATAATTTTATACTGAATTAATGATGTACACTATTCGATCTTGAATATTAACATATTCGATTTACAATTTTTAAAATTTAGTTCCCCTGTCTTGAATATTTCATGTTTATTCTGCTTCCCATACTGCAAAATATTGCACTGTTCTTCAACACAGACTATACTAAAATAAGGTAGGTGCAGGCAGGGGTAAAAATGGATCTGAAAAGGTGGAGGGACGGTAGGTAGCGCCATGACGCCACGCCATTCCCCCTGCCTATCATTGCGCATTGTAACTTTTTAGGAACTGGAGGGACGCCGTACATATTTTTTCTAGGTGGGGGACGGCGTCCACACGCGTCGCCCCACACTTTTACCCTTGGGTGCAGGTAAATACGCTACGTTAAAGTTGTTGGATTGTTTACGGTCTTAATTTTCATAAAACACAACATCAGACATGCGTTGCAGAGTAGCCTTTTCCGCGTGTAGAAAAAAATGTGGCAATGACGCCATTCACTTGTGTGTTGGATCCAAGGTAAAAGAAAAAAGTGTTACAAAGTGGCGTATTTACCACGATGTGCAGGTAATTACGCCAAGTCTAGGATACTACTAGAAACCTATAATAAATATTGCAACTGCTTACATCGTCTTTATCATACGAACTCAAATATTACTACACAACATGGCAGAAACAGAAAAATGGAATAACCAAAATGCAAGATGAAGATAAAAAGATGAAATATAGAAACGATAATCTCCGAAGTTGAAATGAAGTTCCGAACTGAAAACATTTAGTCCATAAGAAGAAAAACAAACAGTGTCACCGTACTGTGACGTGAAAAACCTACACCGATATTACATGGAACATGTGAGACAATGAAAACATCTTTGTCTTTTGCAGTCAGTCCTCACATTCCTCGTGAATATATTTTTCACACACACTACAAGCTCGCATGTCCAGAACATCATCGCAGTCACTCATAAAACAGTACCACCAGCCTTTTCCCACTGATCTTGGAGAACCATACACATCAGTAACAGGCTTCTTCACTTGTTTTCCTTTTCTCTACAATTGCCTTTGTTCGTTTCCTTTCTTTGTCTCGACACTCAGTTGTTTCAGGTCTTGTCGTAAATCCTTTTTGATGACTTTCTTCTTCACTACGTTGTCACATTTGTTTTCATTGTCTTGAGAGAATATTGAGCGTGAAAGAGTTAGGGCTTTGCTATTCAGTGCACAGCGCTTGAGATTCATACTGTTTTTTTACTCTAGGAGTTACCAGCATTCAAGTGAAGCTTTCGTCAGGGTCATAGCCAAGAGATGGATCGGATTTTTCGGGTGTTTTGTCATGTGATGATAATTGACTTTCTCCAGGGCGACTTCAAACAATATTCTCGTCCAAGATTTGCGCATCATCACTGTCCTCATCACTAGTGTCAGACATTCGTTCAACTGATCTTGCTACGACAGCTGTTCGTGAGATTCCAAAACAGTCAGGCCGTGGTTCTGCTGTCGCAGGTAACGGTGGTACAGGGTCTCCCTTTCCTGGTGACACTTCAACCTCACGTAAATCCATGAGACGCTCGAAGATCGTGCTGGGGACAAAGGCTTCATCGGGGATGGTATCAGGATAGTAGGGAAAAGTACCAGTTTTGGTGAAACCTGCTTTGATATCCTTCAGTGACATTGCTTCATCTCAGCAAGGTGTGAATATTTTGCGAAAGAAGGATTTCGTGATCTTATGCTTTTGCGTTTGATCAAAAAACGTCAACACTTCTTTATCCCAATACGCCTCGTATGGTCCAAACACTGCTCTATCTATGGGCTGTAATTCGTGAGTGGTGTTGCTAGGTAAGCAGTACAACGTGATGCGTAAACGTTCTGCTTCAGTGACAATTGAGTAATCCAGATGGCTAGTGCACCATCAAAGATTAAATGACAAGAGGCGAAATGATTTAGCCAGTCTTTAAAAACAGTAATACTACCTTTTTCGTCATGTTGTTCCTGGAGGAAGATTAAATCTCCATTCTGGTCTCATTCTTTTTCCTTTGTAGAGGATCATTATCTTCGCGTTCTTCAGCTAGATGCATCCTTCGAGCACCGGTTGCGGCCAAAACGTTTGGCAGCTTATAGAGGAACAACCTGTTCCCTTTCTCATCCATATTCCAAATATACTGAGACTTGTTCATAATACCTAAGTTAATCATGATCTCATGAAGTTTTGCGAAATGGTCTTTGACAATGAATGGATTTAGTTTCTGGGCACGTGCTGGACTTAAATTCTGATACTTTCTTATTGACACATCCTTTTTTCTCTCCATAAATGCTTTGAATCAGTATCGACTTGCAATTTTGTTAAGTTCGTGAGAATGATTTTTTTTCCTTTTGAGTTTACAGTTACGATACTTATCCTAACACTATTTGCAGTTAATGCATAACCTATTAATGACAGGTTTTTAATGCAAGCTACCAGATCCTTCTCCTCTTCAGTTGTCAACATGGGTCACGACCAAGTTTTGATTTAAGTTGTTTGTTCTTACTTAGTCACGTAGGGTGCGTACGGGAATATTGTAGGTGATCGATGCCCTATTTGTTGATAATGTTATCTCCCGAATGGCTTTGACAGCTACCTCAAGAGAAGACTGACTCCAGGACTGACGAGAGGAACTATTTTTGGTTGGAGCCAATATCTTAAACACAGCTCAAACCTGTTTGTTTATAAGAATCAGTGGCTCATTTTTACCTATCGAGCTTGCTGCACCGATTGTGTGTATATCCCCTACTTAGCCACACGTTCAGTTAAAATACGCCAAACTCTGTTGTATTTCGCTGCACCATGCTTGGTATTGATTTAGTAGCCATGGAATCACAAATACTGACATTACACTTACAAAACAAAGTGTTCCTAGACATACACGAAATAAAGATGTAGATTGCTGTAAACAATCGGCGATGTTCTGAGTTAGCAGTGTACTAGTAACGGATTCTTACCTCTATTGAAATAATAACGTCCTTCCACGGAACCTTCCCAATGCAGAAAAATACTGCACGGCATGGCAGTCTCAGCGCTGTCTCCTGAAGTATTCATCAAATTGGACTTGTCCAAGCCCGTGGCACATACTGGAGGCATATTCTAGCGAATTTCGTCGGAAACGTCCCAGCACTGAACACTTGGCGTATTTACCTGCACTGGCGTATATACCTGCAGTTACCTTATTTAGCAAAATATTTTTTAGGGATTAACGAAATCTCTTATAGTCTACACGATACATTGTAAAGGCTTGTCTGATTAAATTTTGACGATAGGTCAAAGAAACAATGTGTACAGTCAGCGACAAAAGTTCTTTCTATTTGATAAAATTAGTTTCATAAGTAACATCAGAATGAAAGGACAATTTAAGTACACTTTTCAGTAAACTAGAAATAATATAATTCTCTGTACGTTCCAGCCTTGAAACTCAGTAAAACAACGCATGTTCCACAGTTATTTATAAAGATAAATATTTTTTAGCAAACGGAAAGTGCTTTTGTCGCTTACTGTATCTTTCCTTTGCTATGATTCTCACTCGTTTACTTTCTGATAGACCATGTAGTTATCTTTTAATGCAATGCTTTGACACATACACACACAGATGCACATAACAAGGAATGAAAATTGAAATGAAATCTTTCAGTTTAATGTTCCGCCATTACGTCCTTTAGGCTAAGGGAGACGGATGGTTAAAGGCAAGTGATGATGATCGAAGAATTGATGGAATGAATATGTGGGAAGAAACGGGAGTATCCGGAGAAAATTCACGGACACGATGTTGTCCATTACACACTTACTTGCCTGGGGATTGAACTACGGTTCCCACAAACAAGAGAAAAGCGCCTTACCACTGACCCACCGTTGCCTCCCTCTCCCCCGCCCACAACAAGATACAAGAAAATATACTAAGAAAAGAGAGACAGAGGTGAGGGAATCGTGTTTGTTAGAATGACATTAGCAGCAGTATATACAGGGTGTTTCAAAACAACGTTGACAACGTTTGGGAGGTGATTCCTGACACTAAGATAAGACAAAAAGTATTGATCAACCTGGGTGCACAAATGCTTCCTTTTGGAGTTATAAGCTGCCGAAAACATGAAAAAATGAGCTTTAAAGTTCCATAGCTCCAAAACTATGGGACCTACCGGAGTCGGATCAAGATTTCACTTAGAAACTGATATGTGTGCTATCCAAAAATACATGTTTTAGAATCCTGCGGTACTCATGCAACAATTTTTATAGAGGGTGTTTGGCTACGGGTATATAATTTGAAGTACTGACCAACTACCTCTATAAAAAAAAGTTGCAAAAGTATTGCAGGATTCTGAAACACGGATATTTGGATACAGTACATATTAGTTCCTAAATAAAATCTTGACTCGTCTACGGTAAGTCGAATAGTATTGAAGAAAGAGATCTTTAAATTTCATTTTTTCATGTTTTCGGCAGCCTGTAACTCCGAAATGACGGATTTCTGCACCCAGGTTGGTCTATACTTTCTGTCTTATCTTGATGTCAGGAAACACCTCACAGACGTTGTTTGTGTTGTTTTGAAACACCCTGTATACGCCCCATGTGTATAAGTATCTATCATCTTCGAGTAATACCGCGTTTGTCCCGGTCATCGGGTCTAAGTGCTCACGGATCATTAACTCTGTGGCACGTTTCAGCACTGGTCTATACATTTCCTAAATTCAAATCACCGGCTCATCAAGTTATACTCTTTTATGCTTCGTACCAGGAAATTAAGTTATTTTCGCATATCTATTGGCATATTTAGGATTTTGTTTCGGGGACAGGGGCTATGCACAAGTGAAAGAAGTGGGACAATTGCCCACCTGAGTTTGGGAATTAAACATATTTTAATCGATTGTCTACTAATATACTAGGAAAAAACGTGAAACTCGTATGTCGTGGAGGCTCTTACCCTCAGGCAAATCTGAAATGACGCTCCTACAAACAGACGATGAATATTTGTAACCTTATTTCAACTTAACTGATTTCATTTTTTTTTTTTTTTAATGGAAATATTAAGTTTTAAATGTGTACGTTTCTATCTGAAAGAAAATGTTGAGAAAGTTGAAGCTGAAATATACTGATTGCACTTTTAGTGGGTGTGAAACACCAACCATGGAATTTCGTGTGGAACAGTACTTTCACTTTTCAGCTCATTTTAGTTTTGGTGTTACTAACGATGGCCGACTTCAATCTCAACTAACAACGGTCGAAAGTATGATAGAATAAACGAAAGAAGGTAACAACTGAAAAACAGAAACAGAAGAGTAGAATGGACGAAAGAAAGAAAAAGGAACGTAGTTCTTATATGGAATAAAAGTTGACAAATACGGTATTATTGCTGAAGAACAGGCCAGTAGCTAGCCAGAAAATGTAGGGGGGAGCGGTAGGAGTTTGGGGGGCGATCCAACCTAATAGAGTCTATCACTATATTATAGTTCATTTGCAAGCCTACCGTAAAAATTTAGGGGGACGGCCCCCTGGACCTCCCGTGGATACGGGCCTATTGAACAAAGAACATAAGAAAACTGTAAGTCAATAAAATTCGGTAGAAATGGAAGAAGGATTATTGTTGTTGTACGTGGAATGCGAAAAACTAACAAATTTATTTGATGAAGGCTTGAGCCTGATAATTCCTGATAACCCGCTTAAATACGCCACTGCGCATATCCATTGATAAGTCGTGGCTCATTTCAAGTGTACCAGAAACATTCGTTCCTAATAGTTAACTAGAGCTGGGTTCATTTTGTGTTGCTTCAAGCCAAGTCCTTTAACAATATTTTCCCATTTTGTCTAATCTTGAAACTTCGTACATCTTTGCTGCTTGATGAAGCCCTCTCGGTGTCTCAGTTCCTTCTCCATTATCCTCGGAGCTATGTGACCAGCTTAGCTTTACTCACATCTGTGTTTTTCTCGTCACTGCAAATAAAAGAAGGAAGAAATGAGGGAGAAAAAGAGAAAAAAAGGAAGCCGTACACACGAAGTAAATGACTTTTCGTGTCGACCTTTTTGCCCCAAGTCTTTCCTAAGCCTAAAGTGAGTCATTTCCAATATCTTCGGCCTTCTTCCTGCCCGGAAGGAAGAAAAGACGTCAGCGGAATGACTATCTCTTAGCTGCTTTTTCGTCTCCTTTTTTTTTCTATTGTTTTTTTTTTTCTTTCTTGACGGAGATGGAGGCTGGACCTTGGTATCATTGATTGATGGCGTTTATCTGATCGGTCAACAAAATTGCTCGAACGTCACGGTATTACCCTGTTCTGCAATTTATTTGTTTGGGTGTCTCCCTCCTTTAACAACAGATGCCTCTAATAGCATAGGTGCTTTTAATAATAAGCGTTGTTAGGCCCTCTGAACTCTTCTCTAAATAGTGCTATGTAATTCTTCGTGAACTTAATACAAGGAAATCCATAAGATTCATATTGATGCAATTCTTCTGACTAAACACTTTTTTCTTTTTCTTTTTCTTTTTCTTTCTTTCTTTTTTTTTTTTTTTTTTTTTTGAAAATATTCCTCGTGTTCCAATGCAATGTATTAAATAACGTATAATTCGCTTCTATTGGTCGTACGAAATTTTAAATATACCTGTAATTTATGACAGCACTTCTTAACCGTTGTACAGTGATGCCAACGTAGAACTTTATAAAATCCCATCTTGAAAGGTAGAAATTCCCATTTTGCTCTTAAGTTTACCACGCGATATATTAATTCCAAAATTTCCAAAATTTATAAAATATGAAAATTGAAACCACCTTTTTGATATTTGAGTTAATTATTTATAAATTCCGATTTTCTAAATTCCTGAGTGTTTTTCTTAAGAGTCTGCCTTACTAAAAATAATACAAAATTTACCACTTTTTTTTTTGCTTGTTTATTCATCAGTGAAAGAAGATAATGAAATGCAAGTTACCACAATCATAGATAATTCTATTCTACAACAGAAAATATCAACCTAAAGAATGTACAGTGTTGACATCCATAGAAATTACAGTGTTGCCAGAAAAACAATTTCCCTAAAATCTAAGTTAAGACAGCGAATACAGGAATGAACTCAACCGCATTTGATTACGTATCGTGTTGTTTTGGTTTCTTGTGAACTACTTTTTAATTAACATTATTATTTAGTTTTAATAACTGTATGTTAAAACTATTTTGTTTATTACAAACTAAATACAATTATTATTTAAAAAGTAGTTTACAGGAAGCCAAAACAATATGATACGTAACCAAATGCAGTTGAGTTTGTTCCTCTACTCGCTGCCTTAACTTAGATTTTAGGGAAATTGTTTTCCTGGCAACACTGTAATTTCTATGGATGGCAACACTGAACATTCTTCAGGTTCATATTTTCTGTTGTTGAATAGCATTATCTATGATTGTGGTAAGTTGCATTTCATTATCTCCTTTCACTGATGAATAAACAAGCAAAAGAAAAAAATGATAAATTTTCTATCATTTTAGTAAGGCAGGCTCTTAATGAAAAGATGCTATTTTAATTGTTTATGAAAACAAGTACATTTTGTTGTCAGGATTTAGTATCTTCATTACGCTTTTATGTCATAATGTTCTACTGAACGTAATGAAAGTAGATAAAGGTTCTCCAGTTAGTATTCTGTGTGGGACGGTTTGAAAATTGACTGTTTCTCTTGTGGTAATACAATTGCTTTCGTTCATAATTTTAAAAAAAAAATCCGGAATACCATTTATGTCTTTTGTTGCTTGGCTTTTGAGATTCATAAGTTCCAGTATAAATCACTTTCACATGCACTTTCAAATAACAAAATTTGATAGCACTACTTTCACGTTTATTCAAGCGTCATTTGCCTGCTTCCAACTCATGGAGAATTTTGGTGACGTTGATGAAGTAAACATATGATAAATCCCATATATGCTGCAAATTTTGACGAATATTCCCTTTATTCCTACTCGAACAATTGTCAAATAATCCCACAAAATGGGATTTTTCCCACGGGTTGGCATCACTGCCGTTGTGTCGTGACTCACTGGTATGTCGAAAAATTTAAAAAATCATTAAGAATTTCGTAATAATTAGTTAAAGTTAACTGTGAGACAGACTATACCAGCCAACGTCTCCAGTAGCAGTAATAATGCTTACAAGGCAGCATCTTATATTGATAGTACCATTGCCCAATCAAGCAATGCGCAGTCGATAGAGGAGTGAAGATAAGTGAGAAATCCAAAGTTTTACGGGTCGACACCCAGAAACACAGGAGATACAGAGAAAAGAAGGATCCACAATCATGTAAAGATAGCAATGTAAAAAATACACTGACACAGAAAGAACTTCAGAATGATTAAAGTAAACAAAATGACATTTACACAACAGTTTAGTAAACAAACATTGTACCCACAGACATAATCAATAACATCATATGAAATGTAGTGTTGGCAACGGAGCACAAAATGAAGTTTTGTTAAATGGTCACCGAACACAAATTATAACATCTAGAAACTCTAATTATGAGTAGAACCCTACCTGTGAAGCCTTGATGTACAGTGTTGCCAACGTTAGAGGGTAGGCCTATATAAATTCCTATATGAATCTTGGAAGTCGAAGAGTACATACAGTACACGATTCGAACTAATCGAAATCAAAATGTGAGACCACAAAAAAAAAAAAAAAATATATATATATATATATATATATATATATATATATATATATATATATATATATATATATATATATATAATCATTGAAGTACGAAAATAAGGGGCGAAGCACGGTGTCGATTCAGTTTTGCTCAAGTGGAAAATCAGAATAGAATCAAACTCAACACATAAAACTGAAATGATGCATGCTCTTAGATTCTAGACTAGCAGCTTCAGGTTTCTGATGCACGTAATATTGTAGCACCTCACAAATTATTGGTAGTTAGTTTGTCAGTGATGCTGTTGATAAAGGACTCCGAGCGAGTCTGCAAACCACTTGATCATCCAAGGGCATGGATCATTTCAGCTTATGTGCTGTGTTTTGGTACTATTCTGACATTTTCCTTTGGGAACAATGCTTCGACATTGTGCTTCGTCCGTTATTTTCGTACTTTAGTAATTATATTCTTGTTTGTGGTCTCATATTTTGATTTTAATAAGTTCGAATCGTTACTGAATGTACTCTTCTACATCCAAGATTCACATAGGAATTTATATAGGCTTATCCTCTAACGTTGGCAACACTGTACATCAAGACTTCACAGGTATGTTTCTACTCCTAATTAGATTTTCTAGATGTTATAATTTGTGTTCCGTGTCATTTAACAAAGCTTCAGTTTGTGCTCCGTTGGCAACACTGCATTTCATATGATGTTATTGAGTATATCTGTGGGTACAATGTTTGCTTACTATACTGTTGTGTAACTGTCATTTAGATTACTTTAATCATTTTGAAGTTCTTTCTGTGTCAGTGTATTTTTTACATTGCTATCTTCACATTATTCTAGATCCCTCTTTCCTCTGTATCTCCTGTATTTCTGGGTGCCAGCCCCTAAAACTTTGGATTTCTCACTTTCCTTCATTCTTCTATCGACATTGTTTGATTGGGCAATGCTACTATCAATACAAGATGTTCTCTTATCAGTACTACCTAGGTACACTCATGTCCAAAATTATTGTCGCATATCTATAACTGTCTTCTTGTAAGAATATAATTTGATAATGATTTTGCAGGGTACTTTTAATACTGATACTATGTGTATAATCGGGAAATGTTTATTTGTGGTAAAGTTCATAGGAAAATTATTATAAATACGAAAATTATAATAAGTAAAACAAAATGTTGCTAAATAGACAAGAATGTTTTATTTTCGTTTTATTGCTCTTACCCTCCCAAGCCCTCCCAACCTTTATCGGACTACCATGTGCTCATTTTATTGGGTTTTAATTGGCTTAGAAATAAGGTAAAATATAATTTCAATGAATTATAATTTACCTGTGAAAAACATATTGAATGCATAACAAATAAAAAGAAAAAGATTCATACCAGTTTATTAGGATGTGCGTAGGATACCTGGCACTTCCCGTAGCTATGCCTATGAAGTAAAATCACATTTACTTCCTATGTCAATATCACAGTTTTCACGAATATAAAGTTACCTTATAATAGAATAAAAAAAAAAAAAGTAAACGTCAATTTGAAGCAACGATATGTGTTGCTACATAATGATACATTTTGCTAGGAACAAGGTAATTTTCTTCTCTTAAAGCTGGAATCTAAAAAATCATTCTCTTAACGAAGTGTGGCTAAGATCTCACTTTTGTAATTCATATTCTATTACTATGTAATTATCAAAATAATGCCACATATATCTATATCTATATCTATATCTATATCTATATATCTACCTATCTATATCTATATCTATATCTGTATCTATATCATCTATCTATCTATCTATCTATCTATCTATCTATCTATCTATATCTATCTATCTATCTATCTATCTATCTATCTATATCTATCTATCTATCTATCTATCTATCTATCTATCTATATATATATATATATATATATATATATATATATATATATATATATATATATATATATATATATATATATATATATATATGATGCAAAAAACAACAGGTAATTTCCCGTCCCCATCCTCCGTGGTACCATCCACATACTCGAAATACATATCAGTCGAAAGCTTTATCCATGAAAAACACATTGATACCAAAATTATCTTCCTGGCTTAGTTATGGGTTGAGCTATTGATGTTTAAATTGAGTCACATTAAGGAGCGGCCAGAATGTGACTATTTCACAGCATCAGACAGCTACGAGTAAATGGCTGTAACTCTTTAACGATGAATTTCCTGACATATGGTCATATAAACACTTTGCTTGTCTACCCATAATTAATCCATCCCTGAAGTTTCGGGTGCCTTCCCACTTGCGACAGCCCTATTAGCGACAGGAACTGTTAACTGTCCTATAAGCGACCGATTCGATCTGTTAACTGCCCAATGAGTCACCGATTCGTTCATACTAAGATAATGGAAAAAGATAAGGTTCTCTATTCTTTAACTTGTTTTATGCTATAATGTGATTTAGAACCTAACAAAATGTACTATGAAAAATTTCGCTCTACCTGAATTTAATACGTGAGAATGCTCTCATTACATTAACAATCTTTTATACGTTTTTCCTAATATTATATTTTTGAATTTATTTCTATGAATACATTGACTCTATCAAGGGGAAAACTAACTAAATATTTAGAGTATCTCCGCCTTTGTCTATGATTCTAATATAATTAAAAAATTCATGTTAAAATGATATGGAGCGTAAGTTTAGATTGAATATGTTTATGGCATAAGAAAGAAATCAGAAAGAGGTACGGGTGCTCGAAGAAAATTTTCTAGGGAGGGGCATCTCCATGGTTGCTGTATCACGTCTGGTATATCTCGTATTTCATATAACTTACGTGGTTTGCTATAATACATTCTTGTGAAACAGGGAGCGACCCCTGCCTTCCCATCGGGCGCCCATGGAAGAAAGGTGTTCACCATTTGAGGGTATCAAAGAAATCTAAAGAACACTGTGTATTCGAAGAAAGTATTACACAAGTTACAAATCTCGCAGGACTTAACAGTTCGTCTAGTTATAAGGGATTATTTCAGTTTACGTTTTAGTAGCTTACGTTTTAGTAGCTTACAATAGAGGGGAAGGTAGTTTAAAGAATTTGTTTACCTTTTGGATTGTTTAGAGTGAACTGCATTGTAATTAGTGGGATTGGTTGGGAATAGCCAATCAGATGTAAGGGATCTCAAAAGCTGTCTTTTATCATTAACTTTTTTTCATTTTATTCATAGAGTCTTAGGAAGTGTAAAAAGTAGATAGTTGGCGAAACTGTTACACGTTTAAGTTTTTTCAAAATAAGATATATTATTGTGCTTAGTGAATAATTAGATTTGAATCACATTAAATACAGAAAACATAGCTTTTGAAGAAAGGGGATATTACAACTGGATTTTCAATAATTACATAGGAATATACTTTTTCATCCCTGTTGTCTCGTTAAGTTATTTGATATGTTTTATGTCAAATTTAACTGAGAATTAAAATAAGTTTTATTTGCACTCACAGTAAAGAAAAAATATATTTGAAGAACAGTATCACTGGCACGTACATAATTCATACCAAGGTTGTTAGGGAGCTAATAACGCCGGAGGCAAACATATTTTACGAGATGGAATCATATCATCTTCCATGATCTCAATGTAAGTGAATCGGTCGCTCATAGGACATATAACAGTTCCTGTCGCTAATAGGACTGTCGCTTCTGGGACTAATTCGAAGTTTTGCCGTACCTTTTTGTTACACTCTGAAGAGAGAGAGAAAGCCTACTGTAAGTAAATCTGTAATTAGATTTGAGAATACATTTAAATGTACTGATACAAAGAAATACGAAGTGATATTAGAAATGACGAATCGGCAACTATTTTTCATAGTGATTTGATTATTTCGAAATTTAAATGAAAATGGAATTAATTGTTTTAAATAAGATTTCGCAGCAGCCTTAAATTTCTTTGCCAGGAAGAGTGGTTTTAGTATTATTTTAATGAAAGAATAATGCTAACTTTTTTATTTTCGATCGACGGTAGAAGAGAAAGTTTGGAAATCATCAAAAAATTAATTCATTTTCAAGGGATTTACACGTTTCATAGCCCCTACATAACGAAAAATGTATTTTTAATGGCTATCCATATGCTTGTCGTAATAATATGTACACTTGCCCTGAGGCCATACCGTTCAACGTATCTAGACGACTAAATTTTAATCGTACATGATTATCCTGGTTTCCAGTGTTTCTTCTATGCATGTTTTTTTTTTTTAAGGGCAATAATGCCCTCTGAGAGTGTCCCCGTAGGAGACCAAAATGATACGTCTATAATATAAAAATACTGTAAATAGAATAGTACCAGCAGTGTTCCTCCGAATACTAAGTGCCACCCCGGAGTATTTTTTCTGAAAGATACACTGCTGAGTTCATGTTCGAATTTTCTTCCTACCTCCTAAACTAAGTGTGGTTTACTTTACGGTGAAAATCAGTAATTGTGGTTCTGTCGGAAACGATTTAATTAAGAACCCTATAATATGTATGGTAGCAGTGATTTTTTTGTGGAAAAATCCAGAAGTTGTTTACTTGTAGGGATGAGTTCTTTCTGAATGATTTTCTCAGAAACAGCTCAAACAATTTTGTTCATATTTCGCAAACAGATGATCCGATAGTAACCTAACTGAACAACCGTGCTTCTTACTGCATATTATGCTTTATATATATATATACAGAGAGAGAGAGAGATAGTATGACGCTAAATTCGTTGTACAAAAGCAGAGGAGTGATTTCTGAGAGTAAAAAAAACAAAAAAGTTCCAATAAACTTAGGATGAAAATCTCATAATTTACGTGTTATAGGCTGCCGAAAACATGAAAAAATGAATTTTAAAGGTTCATAGCTCCAAAACTATGGGACCTACCTTGGTCGGATCAAGACTTCTCTTAGGAACTAGTATATGCTCTATCCAAAAATACATGTTTTTAGAATCCTGAGGTACTCACGCAACAATTTTTATGGAGGTAGTTGGAGAGTGCTTTATATCATAGGCCCGTAGTCAAACTCCCTATATAAAAATTGTTGTGGAAGCACTTCAGGATGCTGAAACATGCATTTTTGGATAGGGCACATACTAGTTTTTAAGTGAAGTCTTGACCCGACTACGGTAGGTCCCATAGTTTTGGAGGTATGGACCTTTAGAATTCATTTTTTCCTGTTTTCGGCAGCCTATGATACGTAAACGATGGGTTTTTCGCTCTATGCTTATAGGAACTTTTTTGTTTGTTTTACTCTCAGGAATCACTCCTCTGCTTTTGTACAACGAATTTAGCGCCATACTATATATAATCGTTTACAATACGGTATATGGTTGTGGAGTAATTCAACGGCTGCTCAAATTGTCTTCAAATGACAGAAGAAAGCTATAAGAACAATAAAAGGTTTGCCAGAGATGCCTTATGCACTTTAGAGAATATCAGGATGGTATTGGTTTTCGCAATAATGTTCTCTCATATAATACAAGACATAAAGATCATTTAAATATCCCACATGTTATATTTTCTTGAACTAGCTGTTCTGTTCCACTTGTTTTATTTTCTCCTTTCTAACCTGTCCTAAAATAAAGAATACGAAACACGGATAAGCACTTGGGCCCAACACTCGTCTGACTTTTTGTAATGCAACTTTTACCATAGTCATCTCTTTGGCTTAATAGATTCCAGGATTAGACAACGAAGGGAGATTATGACAGAAAAAAATAATCTTATACTAGTTCAGTGACAACCATAAGACTCCAACGTTTATAACTTGTGAAAGCATAAGAATAATTAATACACTTTGTGTTCTGTCTGTATTCAGTCGTTCGGAAATTGAAACAGACGGGCGCATATAACTGAAACTTTCTGCTGAGCCAAAGAAGTTTGGAGCGAAGATGGTCTTCCACCGTGGATGGTTTGTTGACTTGTCACTTTGGTCAGAGAACACTTCTTCCATCAGAATGAGAAAGGAAAGAGAGATGCCAGCTTGCAACTCGTCGTTGGAGATAACCTTGTTAGCATAATCGATCCATCACCGTATGCTCTCCATGTTCCCGTTTTCTCCCTGTTCTTCTGCAAAGAGCTTAAGGCATTGGGTTTCCCCTTTCGTTGAAGTCACGACCTACGTAAGTTCCAGGGGAAAGTTCTGTTGTGTTGTAACTTTTTATCATCTGTTATCTGTAAGGTAGCGTCTAAGTATCCTTTGTTTCTATCTCTCCTGAGGCGAAACTTGGAATGGCATGAGACGGCTGTCTCAAATCCTTTCTAAGACGTGAGAGATTTATACGTTAGATTGTGTTGCTGTTCAGTGGATAATGCCTTCTCGATGGCCACGCTTGGGATTTTAGCAGAGCTGATTCGATGTAGGTTATGGGTTCTCTTCGTATCATAAAAGATACGGTGCAGAGTAATTCATTGGTGAGGCAGATTATTCGGCAAGTTGAGGTGGAGATATCGGAGTCTGCTTCAATAAATTGCTTTATCTTGTCTTATCTTAACCCTCCTATGGCCCTTCAAACCTACACACACGCCCGTCCTTGGGAAAAATGAAAATGAAATGAAATCCTTGAATTTTACGTTCCATGGTTATGCCGGTTAGGCTAAAGGAGACGGTGATGATGAGTAATGAATAAAATGGTGTAATGAAGAAAGTGGGAGGAAACGGGAGAACCCGGAGGAAACCCACGCACACGGTGTTTATCCACCACAAAGTTCATTAGGCAGGAGCTGGGATAGAACCCGGGACACCAAGCACCAGAGGTGAACGCTCTACCACTGGACCACCGAGGCCCGCCCGCCCGTCCTTGGGGTCTATTTGACCCCAATTATTTAATTTCTTATAAGGGCAAGCAAACAAGAAAGATAGACTGAATAGTTAATCTAGTGTCTTGAGGCTAGATTAATAATAATAATAATAATAATAATAATAATAATAATAATAATAATAATAATAATAATAATAATAATAATAATAATAATAATAATGAATAATAGGAAAATTACAATATTAGACATTGGGGTCAATATGACCCCAAGGTATGATGTGTTATATTTTTATTTAACAAAGTTACTTAAAACAATTAACTATTAATATTTGGATTATAAAGAACTATACTAGGTCGAGGAATACAAAAATAATGAGTAACAGCAAACATCGTGCAAAAGTAAAATAAAATAATAGAAAATATTAAACATTGGGGTCAATATGACCCCGAGGTCTTATGTGTTACCTTTTTATTTAACAACGTTATTTAAAATAATTAACTTTTAATTTTTGTGTTACATAAAGAACTAGACTAGGTCGAGAAATGCTAAAGTAATCAGTAACCGAAAACAAAGTACAAAGAAATTATTTAAGAAATATGCGACCCTTGGGGTCATATTAACTCCAAGACCATAGGAGGGTTAAAGTAATTATCTTAATAATTATATTCCAAGGAATATTGCTGAAGATATGTGTGTCTTACTATTCATAAGTGCGTCAGAACATACTATCTAAGAAAACGTTATCTTCATTTTGATGACTAATTGGCGTTACTATATTATCGCACAAGACTATTACGGTATATAGCCTACTTCATTATCACCCCATCAGAATCCTGCCGCCTACAGTCGGACAATTTGTCCATGTCGACCAGATGACGCAGTCGGATTGCCGGCGCCGACATCGGCGCCTTTCCGCGTGATTTTCGACCGCGAGGCATAGTAGGCAAAGAGCGGGAAATGAACATTAAATGCGTCGCCGCCGCCGTCGAAAAGAGGCCGGCATAATGAGTCAGCAGAGCGTTGGAAAGAGGCCTGTCCTACTGTTTTGTCGACTCTGACAGTCGGCAACAGTCGGCAAACGGTCGGCAAAGGCATTTTATTTTATGATTTTCGACAGCTTGCCGCCTCGGCAAAAGGTCGGCAACTTTGAACAAGTAGATCGTCGTGCCGCCGCGGAAGGGTGTCGGCTGCCTCCAGCGGCCCGCCACCGTCGACGGCGGCAATCCCTCTTTCCGACCGCGACTTCCTGATGAGGCAGTATTCTTTGAAATAAAATGAAATTAAATATTGCAGTTCAATGTCCCACGATTGTGTCCTTTAGGCTAAGCGAGATGATGATTAAGGCAAGTGAATGATGATGGAGGACTTTGTGGAGTGAGAATGTAGGAGGAAACGGGACTGCTCCGAAAAAACCCATGGATACCATGTTATCCAACACAAAATTACTTGGCCGGGGATCGAAACAGACCCCAAGCAACAGAGGTAAGCGCTCTACCACTGAGCCACCGGTCACCCCATTGGTATTCTGAATTTCCACGAGAGAATTGTGCACAAACACCAGTTAGGTAGTGATAACCTGGAATCATGCAAAGCCATAGAATCAGTAATAGACAGAAAATATTTGGAATGTATTCTTTTAATACGATCAATGAAATAAACTAGATTGGGTGCAGATTGAGAATAAGGATACATACATAAATTCATTGCATAATGCTTCTTTTTTAACTACTACGAGTGTTTCTACCTTGAACGTTGACTAATCATTAGTGTTGCCACGAGACGAGACATTTCTCGTGTCTCGTCTCGTCTCGTTTACGAGACGAGACACGAGACGGGACAGAACCCTTTTAGACGAGACACGAGACGAGACACACTACTTGTCCCGTCTCGAAAACAAGACGGGACACGAGACGAGACGGGACGTCTCGTGAAATGTCTCGTCTCGTCTCGCGTCTCGAAAATGAAAACCCTGGCGGAAATGGCCAAGATTGAAATTGCCAGTGGTCATACAGATTGCAAAAGGAAAATCCCCTTTGTGAAAAAACATGTTGAAAAGCCTTCATAGGAAAGTGTCCTCTGTCTATTGAATGAAACAATCGTGATACATGAGCTTCCAGGAATATCATCCTTAATGTCTTGTCCCCCATTCTCCTTGCTGTAAACTGAGGAATTCTCATTTTTTTTATTTCTGGCTGGAATGATGACAAACAAAATCAAAGACAGGGAAGATTTTTACAAGGTCAAGAAACCGAACTACCACCACCATCTATTCAATTTGAAAACTGGGTAAGGTCTACACTTGTCTTTATTCTCTGGTGGCGGTATTCTTTTTGCTATATGAACCGAAAACGGCAATTGAAGTATGTCATCTTGCAACTAAAATTTTGTCTTCTCTCTCTCTCTCTCTCACACACACACACACACATGCACACACACATAAAAACACACTTTTACCATTTTACCAATCGCTCGCTTATTATACAGCAGTCATGTTGTAAAATTCACCTCTTCGTTTGGAAGGCGGGCGGACGACAAAAGAAGCAAAGATATTATCGACGAACCCTTCAAATTGTTTGCTTTCAGCAAATTTATGATATTAATAATAACACTTTAGGTAAAGAAGTTTTACAGGAGGACCTTCGTTTTGTTACGCGGAAATGTTTGATCTGACCAGAGTGCGAAATTGCCCTCTGCTTCGAGAGGAGGGGAATACTTCCCTTTCCTAGTGAATAATATTCATTAGGACCTGAATTATCTTCAGAAATTGTTTCTTACAGGCACACTAAACCTGTCGAACTTGATAAGTGTAAAGAACATTTGGTATAATATTCATGGAACTCCGTTGAAAGCAGAAAATATCATGAGAATGATCAAAATTCGAACATTGAAGAATATAATTAACAGAAAAGAAATAGGATACCCAAACCATATTTTTAAACCTGCTATAAAATGTATATCCTATATTTTTACTAATTCCTTACTCCCATTAAAGTACCCTGGGGAGGATTTTCTCTCCATTTTTTTCAGACTGAAATCCTTTTATCCCGTACGATTCCCCCCCCTCCTGACACAGTACGAAAAAACAAATGTTAAAATCCATACACATGACCCTTCCGGGACTCAACCCGGGGCCTTCAAGCCGATAGTCTATCGCCGCAGACCGCTCGGCGTACGTTGTATGATTGCGAATAGATCCCGACAATATAAGGAACTTTAATCCAAAATGGCCACCCAAAAATCAACTTTCTTTTTAACCATTAGCTAATCTGGGTGTACTGTCATGAGTTTGTTACACAAAAGGGGCAAGCACCACATAGTAGCACACACCCCGCGGTTATGGGAACAGATTTGAACCATGGAGATGAAGACTGGCCCCAAGCATTTTTTCGTCCGATGTGTCGTTCAGCTCCCATTACTATGGCACTTTAAGTAGAGCTTAGTGTGCAGTAACATATAAAATTTCAATCAAATACTTTCCATTACTCAATAAAATTATTTGGTTCCGAGCTTTTTTTTAAAAAAAAATAATTGCAACAAATCTATATATGCTAAAATGGAAAGTAGTTTTTGGATTGTTATGGGTTAACACTGTGAAACCTAAAGGCTGGAATATATGAAATCAAAGTGTACACACATATCTATCTCTCTATTTATCTATATATCTTTCCATCTCTCTCTCTCTCTGTATATATATACAGACCCTATAAAGCAAGTGGGCTGATAGTATACGATAGTGTCGGGGATGATGACACCTTTACATCGAACTTTGCTTGTCGTGTAAACATTATTTAACATTAGTGTCTTCATCTTCGACGTACCTATGAGCAATTTACTGTATATTCGTGTATTGAAACTGGTGAAACAAATTTCAATGTTTTAGAATGAAAAAAAAAGAAGCCAGGGTCGAGAAGCCTCAGACAACTAACAGCAGAGATATATTATCTTGTAAACTATTTGTCCTTGCCTTGTGGGCTTATTTGAATTTATTTTTAAGACCTTTAGGCAACTTTGGCCGAATGGATGATGATGGTAAAAGTAGTGGAATGAAGAAAGTGGTAGGATACTTGACAACTTCGAGAAAACACACACATTCGAAAAATGAAATGAAATGAAATCTTTGAGTTTTACGTCCCACGGTTATGCCGGTTAGGCTAAAGGAGACAGTGATGATGAGTAATGAATGAAATGGTGGAATGAAGAAAGTGGGAGGAAACGGGAGAACCCCAAGAAAACCCACGCACACGGTGTTTGTCCACCACAAAGTTCACTTGGCGGGGCTGGGATCGAACCCGAGACCCCAAGCATCAGAGGTGAACGCTCTACCACTGAGTCACCGCGGTCCCCACACACATTCAATGTTTGTCCACCACAAAGCTCACATGGCACTAACCGAGATCGAACCGAGTACCACATACACCAGAGGTGAAGGCTTCACGGTGTAGCTACCGTGACATTTCTTGTCTTGTGTGTTCTGGGTAATACTTGTAGCTTACAAGGGAAGAGAGGGAGATTATATATCGAAGTGGAAGATGGTTTATATACCAATCGAAAGCACTAATGAAGCCTATTACAAAACTGTAATAAACATTTTCCGAATGCATATACTATGCGAGTTATATGGATATATAGAGTGTCCAGAAAATCCATTTCCACCCCTTGGAATCGCAAACGATAAGACAGACGCCAAAACTCGAAAACATGTGTTTGATCATTTTAAAAGTACAACGTATCAAAGCAAAAATTCTTGTCACAAGACCACCCGCAGTGTACTGGGCGGAGTCCAACTCAAAAATTACAAAAGGTAAGGGGGTCAAGTAGCATATCGTTCGAAACTTCTTGGGAAATGAAAGAAGACGGAACAAGTCTCAATATTCTAAAATTACCTTGTGCAAAATGGCGGCCGGTAAAACTGTCAGCAAAAACGTAATTGTAAAGTCGATGGCCACCCCCAAAAAAATCCTGAAACGGTGAGGCAGATGTCAAAACAGGAAAACACGTGTGTCATCATTTCAAAAGTACAATGATTGGAAGTAAAAATATTTGTCTGAGGGTCCTCCACAATGTCCCAGGCGGGGTCATGTTCAAATTGTTCAAATGGCAAGGGAGGTCAAGTAGCACATCGTTTAAAGCTGTTATTAAATGAAAGCAGAAAGAACAAGTATGGACGCTCTACGATAATACTGTGCAAACATCTTGCATTTTAGTTATTCTTTCTGTAACCGGGTTTTAGTTTATTTTCACTTTAATTCTTGTACTCAACGGAAAGAAAGGAAATGCCCCTACTGTGAGATTCTGCTCTTTGAGCCCAATAATATCTAAATAAAGAAAAAAAATAATAAAATAAAAGCAAATTAAGACATAAAGAAAAGAAACGACAACATTTGACATATTTGAGTATAGAACTGACTAGTTAACATATAATGTACTTCCACGAACATAAATAAGTAGAGGTTGGAGCCATCAGAAGTAAAGACTCTTACCTCTACTTATTTATGTTTATGACTGCACAACAGTGGTACTTATGCTCGTTATCTGGTTTATCAATTATAAAATGATTCAAACGAAAGAATTCCTTGCACCAGGAAGAGTAAATACGTCCAAATGTCTCAGAATGAAAACAAGTGCCGATTGCAAAATGGAAAGTGAACGTGCTCAGAAAATCGAAATGAAGATGTACATTTTGACCGGCCGCCATTTTACACAGGGTAATTTTAGAGGATCGAGACTTGTTCCGTGTTCTTTTATTTCTCAACAGCTTTATTTGACTATATATGCCATTTGAAAATTTTGAGTAGGACCCCGTCTGGAACCTTGTGGAGGACCCTGGGACAAACATTTTTACTTTCAATCATTGTACTTTTGAAAAGATGACTCACATCTTTTTCTTTTTTGACATCTGCCTCACCGTTTCAGGATTTTTTTGGGGGTGGCCATCGACTTTACAATGACGTGTTTGCTGACAGTTTGACCGGCCGCCATTTTGCACAGGGTAATTTTAGAGAGTTGGGACTTGTTCGTCTTCTTTCATTTCCTAAGAAGTTTCGAACGATATACTACTTGACCCCCTTACCTTTTGTAATTTTTGAGTTGGATCCCGCCTGGGACTCTGCGGGTGGCCCTGGGACGACAATGTTTGCTTTGATATATTGTACTTTTATAATGATCAAACACGTGTTTTCCAGTTTTGGCATCTGTCTCATCGTTTGCAATTTCAAGGGGTGGAAATGGATTTTCTGGACACCCTGTATATGCATATAACTCGCACAGTATATGCATTCGGAAAATTTTTATTACAGTTTTGTAATAGGCGTCATTAGTGCTTTCGATTGGTATATAAACCATCTTCCACTTCGATATATAATCTCCCTCTCTTCCCTTGTTAGTTGTATCTTGATTAGCATGGTGCAGCCTGCTACATTTTACTTTCGTTCCCATGGTATGCTGCTATATTTTTACGAGACAAGACGAGACAAAACGAGACAAACGAGACGAGACGAGACGGGACGGGACAGAACCTCTCGAGACGAGACACGAGACGGGACGAGCACATTTTTTCGAGACTAGACATGAGACGAGACATGCTTTAAACGAGACGAGACGAGACAGCCTGATGTCTCGTCTCGTCTCGTCTCGTGGCAACACTACTAATCATTCTTGATGTATGAACTACATTCTTTGGTGCAGGTTGTGTTTAGGAGGCTTAAGTGCACCTCTTTCGTAACAACTATTGTACAAAAACCCTAACCAACTTGTGCTAGATTAGCACAAAAAGGCAGGAATACTATTTTCCCGAGTAAGGACAGAAGCATAGCAGAAGAGTCAGCGCGCGGTAGTACAATGATTTGCTCCCGTATGGAGCAGGCGCGTCAGTGACATTGGGTATACACATATTTTGAGTTTATCTGTAAATAAGCAATCCTTATCTGTAAAAGACGAATAAATTACGAATTTGGGACTGAAGCAAAAAAATACTCTGAATGGCATCCTTAAGGGTGTCCCATAAAGACCGAAAATTTTAAAATTTATGTTGTAGTAAGTTGGCAACACTGAACGTTACACGATTATCATGCATTGTCTTTGTGGTTAGTAGTCATGGAGTACCGAATAGCGCATGATAGGTATCTGTTTTTTGTACGTCTAGGAACTGTATGAACTTGTTATGAGAGAGGTTCCCTGGCTGGATGATTTCTCGCAACGGTAACGTGTATTGGTCACCTAAAACTTGTGATTTGACATCATGCAATTTCTTTCTGTAGGGGTATATGAAATCTTGTATAAAATCCGTTATCCGAACAGCGGTATATTGTACAAATACTGTATACGGAATCCTTATGTTTACTACAGGATTCCGTACGGAGCATATGTTAATCATATGCTACGTACGTATTGCCCTTAGATGTTACATCATACCCTTGCAGGATGTTTGACAACTAACAGTCTTTGGTACCAGCTATATGTTACACAATTCTATTGTATGTGAGATCCTGATCAACTATATACAGTTCTTTCGTTCGTACGGAAAAAAGTTTATTTTAAACATTTATAAGGAAAGCACGTCTAAAATATACTTTTTAAAATTATATGTCTGCTATATGTTAAATCCAAAAACTACAGGATTTACACATGTAACCTACGCTGTTACGTATGCCACATACTTTTTTTCAGTGTATGTACTCCACCAAACTACGATTACTTACAGAGCTCAATGCCGAGATTCAGCGTGTAATTTCTAGGAACTAGAGTTGCAAGTATGCCGAAATGTTATGGAAAATCTCATCAAAGGAACGAGAGTGAAGAAGGATCATGAAAGGCATTTGAGTGAGACCATATTTCATGCATAATCGCAGACAGCATACACTGCAAAAATATGTCATACTAGCTGAAATACCCATTCTTCGCATGGGTCAGATAAAATATCTATGTAAACAAACTGAACAACGAAAGAACAAAAATATCGGTTATTTTCTACTACCTTTGCATATCTTGGTAAACGCCTCGTGAGACCGCCTGGTTCGAATTTTAAAAAAATCGTATCTGGTTCCCAGCCGATGGGGGCTGTATTTGGAAGTCAACGGCTGTGGGAATATCATCATTCATCTCAGCGACTGCAAAAACTGTGGATTTGACATTAATATTGGTCATTTTTGATTAGTCCTACATATCCCAGTAACCTCCACAGCAGGTGACCCCCGGCCTACATACAATAGTAGCTGAATTTGAAAGTCATCGCTAATGGAAGTGTCACCATTGATCTAAGTAACCGCGAAAACTATGGATTTGTCACTAATATCGGTGATTTTGGGTTATTTTTACATGTCTCGGTATCCTGCCCCCGGTGACCCCCGGACCGCAGCCGAATGGGGTGAATTTGGAAGTTAATGTAATTGGAGTTTTACCATTGATATCAGCGACCGTGAAAACTATGAATTTGACACTAATATTAGTCGTTTTCTACTACTTTTACATCTCCCGGTAAATACCCCCGTGAAACCACCCTGGTTCGATTTTTTTTAAATGCTTCGTTTTGGTATGGGGCCTGGACCAAGGTACCCGTGATCAAAATCTGGTAACTTTCGGTCCACTCGTCTAATTCCCAGGACGCACACAGACAGACAGAAGCGCAAACAAACTCTTTATTTTATTTATATTAGACTAGCAGCGTTCACCCCGCTTCGCTGGGGTCACCCCGGAACGCAATAAACTTTGTTACTTAGATAATTTTTACTTTTTCGCTTTCAAGTGATATGATAAAAACCATAGAAGATTGCAGTAAATGTTAACATTATATCGCCTGTCATTTATGTTAACCCGCCGAGTGACACGGTCATGTGGGTTGCATATAAATACGGTTAGATTTAGCTATGATGAGCTAACAAAGGATTTCTACGTTATGGACACTTGAATGGTCAATTATCTCAAGACACTGGTAATTGAAAATTAAAGTGATATGATAAAAACCATCTAGGGTCCAAATCTTAATAACCCCCCAAAAATGAAAGAAATTGGTTCAGCCGTATTAGCGTGATGAGCTAACAAAGGATTTGTACGTTCTCTTTTATATATATAGATGTAAATTATAGTTAATTTCATCAATGTATTTCTATGTTATGCACTCAAAAAGTTGTTTTTTTTATGGAACCTCCTATGCTATTTCTTGTTTTAAAAAATGGTATATTTAATTCAAGAAATGTTTCATTCAGTCAAGAAATGCTATTTTCTTGTGTCAGGCTTAAAGTAAATATGTACTTAAACTTGATATAAAAGGAGGTACTGAAACGCATGATATTAAAAACATTACCTCTGGCTATTTCAAGAGACTGCAAGCTGGTACCAGTCTCTTAATTACGAGGAAGCAATCCCTTCATAATCTGTGTTAAGACAATTCCTTCCAAGCTTCTTCCTTAATTCATTCCTATACGTCTCTCCCATTCCCTATCCTTCTCTCCCCTAGATCTCGGCAGTTAATGAAACTCTGTAACTGTTTGTACTCTCTGTAGGAAATGAGATCCAAATTTATATCTTCTTTCGCTTTCAGCTGAAGGAACTTAACATCAAAGTTTCGTATCTCAGATGAGTTTCCAATGCTTAATTGTTGTTAAGTTTAATCCGGACGGTGGTAAAACTATCCCTTCTACATGGTTTGCAATTAACCAGATATAACCGAATAGTTAGAAACTTCTGTAAAAGTTCCGTCTGTAGTTATTTCTTTCTTCATTGCAAAGAAGCACTATATATATAGCTCATTACATAAAAATGCTTTGTTGCGGTGTGAGAGGGTACTCTTTTCAATATACCGTTTCCTAATATAAACTTTTTCAACTTAGGAAAAGTTCAGTACGGCGATATTTTTATGTTAATACTAGCTAAAATGCCTGTTCTTCCCAGGAGTAGAATAAGTTTGCGGGGAATATTTTAATCATCTTCGCCCCCCCCCCTTAGGATACAAATTTCAACAAAAGTGTAATAATAAAAATCCGTAATATCATCCCCTTCTCGACCTTAAGCCGATTGGGCTGAACGTAAACTTAAACGGTATTGGAAGTCAATATTCATCTCAGTAACGCAGAACACCACGAATTCGACATTAATATCGACATCTCGCTTTTGGTGCGAGCGGTTCTTGGTTCAATTCGAGGTGGAGACTAGAGACACTCGTTCAGAAAGGTGCACTGAAAAAAAATCCGTTATCCAAACAGCGGTATAGTATACAAATACGTATACTGAATCCTTAGAACGGATTTTAGAAATATACGGAATGTTTAGTATGGAAATCTGTACGGAGCATACCTTGTCCATATTCTGCGTACGTACTACCCGTTTTCCGCTAGATGTTACATCATGCTGTTACAGGATTCTGACATCTAACAGTTTTCCGTATATTACATACGAATTTGTATGTCAGATACGTCAGCTATATGTCATATACGTCCATCGATATGTGAGATTCCGACTGCCAATATATAGTACTTTCTTTAATGGGAAAGTACATACATATGGAACACTTACAGGGGGAAGTACGTATAAAACATACGGTTTCAGTTATATGTTTGTTGCAGGATGCTATATAGGGTTGTATGTTAAGTCCAATAACTGCAGAACTTACACATGTAACCGAGGGCCTATCATGCGGGGCAAGGTGGGGCGATCGCCCCCCTAAGAGGAAATTGTACATGGGAATATCGAAAACCCAATAGAATTTTTACATTAGTTACAGCAAAATTTGAAACTATGTTTCAAACGTCGCTTGTACTTGCTCCCTCCTTTGGAAACCACAACATGGGCGCCCTTGCATGTAACCTATGTTTTTATGTACGCCACTACGCTTTGTTTTCTCAGTGTGTAATTTTTTTCACGAAAGCCATCCTGAATTTTTTCTTTGTTTTTTCTCATTCACACCAGGACAATGCCAGGATGGTACACTCCGCATAAAAAAAATTGCGACAGCTAACGCCGTGCAGCTAGGCTATCCAATATACACCTTCTTATCCCATAATCGTGTCTGGTAAAGAGACTCCTTCCCTCTCCTCCTTTCTTCTCTCCCATACTAAAATTAGCTACTAACATGAATACAATTCTAATTTCAAACTACACATGTATTAGTATCGATAAAATGAAATAACCAAATCGAGACGAAACAAGATTCATAAGTTAATTTATGGAGAAACTGAAACACACAATGTAAAATTCAAACCAAAGGATGTCTATTACAACGAGGTTCAGAAATGAGGCAGAGAGAGAGAGAAGGCGAGAGAAGAAGAAAAAGAAAAGGGAGAACAAATAAAAATGTGGAATTTTAAAATGAGTAAAAAAAGAACCTAACATTATAAAGTTCCGTTACCAGAAATCCAACAGTAATATAGAAATAACGTTTGTTTTCATATATTTTTTCAGGACTATTCGAATATATAGAGGATGCTTGAAACATTCATTAAGTCACTTTCAAAAAGGATAGAACACTCAATTTACAGTAGAACTGTAGATCTCACAGACACATCTAAGATAATGTCAAAAGTTTAACACATCCTTTGTCCTCGCGTGGTTCGGTTGTAAATTCGGTAGTGTTCATTGGACGTACTGATGCAAACTACATTCTAATAAACCCAGTAGGTAGCGTAGGTCATATCTTCCATTCCAGACTACTAATGCGAAGGGAACAAAAAGAAAAAAGAAAAAGAGAAGAAAGAAAGATAAAATTGAATGGGTCCTATTTTACTGGTAACTTTTTATCAGAAATATGCTATATTAAAAGCCCAAACCGTATCATAATGAAAAGTTACAAATATTCAAATGGAAAATTGGATGTTCCTTATAGATGTAGCAGACCTTGCATGTTTCAAATTTAAACGTGAATAAATCACATTGAATTATAAGATGGAAACAAATTTGTGTCAAACTAGTATAAATAAATTTCTGTTTCCAAATAACAAAAGAGGTTGCCATTTTCTAATCTTTTCCGAAGATTTATCTGTACTGAACATCCAGCATCACTTTCCTCTCTTGCTAATATAACGTTGTAATTTACACAGAGAGAATGAACACGCTGGAGCTCAAACGGGTCAGTGTCAGTCGGATGATGTTGGTTAGCTTATGGGCCACCACTGGGTCGAGGATTCAAACCCGTAGTGAACCGATAATTCGACTGAGACTCGGTAACCCAGATGATAAAAAAGATATTTTGCTTATTCCCTTGCGTTTAAACAGTATTTCTTTCAGAGTTGACCAGGACTGGAGATATTATGTCTAGAGCACGAAAAACACCACGCTGAAGTTGGCAGTTAATTGCATTCTTCAGACCAGGTCTATCGGTCTTGCTCCGTTTTTACTTTGGAACACGCACACGCACATGAAGTGCGTGTGTACGTGAGAAGGAGGGGGAGAAGTGGAAGATGCAACGATAGGATAGGGAAATGTCAAAAAACAGAGAGAGAGAGACGAATATAAATATGAAACATACTTATCATTACAATGTATGATGAAGAACGCACACACTGTTTATTCGAAGTCTCGCCAGTGATGCTTTGTAAGTTCTCCAACAGAAGATAAATCTCTGTTTGCAGCCATTATTTTATGCGAAAAAGTTATACTATCTGGTGGGGAATCGAACCCAGATTTACCGTTAGGAAGGCTGGTACTTTACCACTACACCACCGATTGCTTTACCCAAACTTTGTTCAAGAAATGCTGTAATATTTCTTTCCGAGAACTATAACATGAAAAGTGTTTACTGCAGATCAATGAAGTGTTGCCCTTTCCCAACTAACATTCGTAAATTGTCTCTATCATGATAAAGGTGTTTGCTTCCACGTTCTTAAGCATTGCACGTATAATATGAGAAATCGATTCTTCATTGTCACTTTGTAAAAAATGCAAGCTTGGCGTGAACAGGATTCGAACCTATGCTGGACAGCTGTATTAGTCGTAATTCCATTACGTTACCGCTCCACTACCATGCCACCTGAAGCTAAATGCCAAACATTACTTACTTTAGCCTTGATTATTAAAACGATCAAGCTTCTTCCTGTAAGGTTATTTGCACCTAGATTTATCTTCTGTTGGAGAACTTACAAAGCATCACTGGCGAGACTTCGAATAAACAGTGTGTGCGTTCTTCATCATACATTGTAATGATAAGTATGTTTCATATTTATATTCGTCTCTCTCTCTCTCTCTCTCTCTCTCTTTCTCTCTCTCTTTCTCTCCCTCTCTTTTTCTCTCTTTCTCTCTCTCTTTCTCTCCCTCTCTCTTTCTTGACGTTTCCCTATCCTATCGTTGCATCTTTCACTTCTTTCCCTCTCTCTCACGTATACACGCACTTCACGTGCGTGTGCATGTTCCAAAGTTGAAACGGAGCAAGAGACCGATAGACCCGGTCTGGAGATATAATTAACTGGCAACTTCAGCGTGGAGTTTTTCGTGCTCTAGACATAATATCTCCAGTCCTGGTCATCTCTGAAAGAAATACTGTTTAAACGCAAGGGAATAAGCAAAATATCTTTTTTATCATCTGGGTTACCGAGTCTCAGTCGAATTATCGGTTCACTACGGGTTGAATCCTCGACCCAGTGGTGGCCCATAAGTTAACCAACATCATCCGACTGACACTATGATTCGTTTGAGCTCTAGCATGTTCATTCTCTCTGTGTAAATTACAACGTTATATTAGCAAGAGAGGAAAGTGATGCTGGATGTTCGGTACAGATAAATCTTCGGAAAAGACTAGAAAATGGCAACCTCTTTGGTTATTTGAAAACAAAATTTTATTTATACTAGTTCGACCCAAATTTGTTTCCATCTTATAATTCAATTTGATTTATTCATGTTGAAAATTGAAACATGCAAGGTCTGCTACATCTATAAGGATCATCCAATTTTCCATTTGAACATTTGTAACTTTTCATTATGATACGGTTTGGACTTTTAATATAGCATATGTCTGATAAAAATTTACCAGCAAAATAGGACCCATTCAATTTTATCTTCCTTTCTTTCTTCCTTTTTCTTTTCTTTTTTTCTTTTTTTTTCTTTTTTTTTTTTTTGTTCACTTCGCATTAGTAGTCTGGAATGGAAGATATGACCTACGCTACTGGGTTTATTAGAATGTAGTTTGCATCAGTACGTCCAATGAACATTACAGAATTTATAACCCAACCACGCGAGAACAAAGCATGTGTTAAACTTTTGACATTATCTTAGATGTGTCTGTGAGATCTACAGTTCTACTGTAAATTGAGTGTGCTATCGTTTATGAAAGAGACTTAATGAATGTTTCAAGCATGCTCTATATATTCGACCAGTCCTGAGAAAAAATATACAAAAACAAATGTTATTTCTATATTACTGTTGGATTTCTGGTAACGCAACTTTATAATGTTAGGTTCTTTTTTTACTCAGTTTAAAATTCCACATTTTTCTGTTCTCCCTTTTCTTTTCCTTCTTCTTTCATCTTCTCTGTCTCTCTCTCTGCCTCGTTTCTGAACCTCTGAAAAATAGACATCCATTGGTTTGAATTTTACATTGTGTGTTTCAGTTTCTCCCTAAATTAACTGATGAATCTTGTTTCGTCTCGGTTTTGTTATTTCATTTTATCGATACTAATACATGTGTAGTTTGAAATTAGAATTGCGTTCATGTTGTTAGGTAATTTTAGTATGGGAGAGAAGAAAGGAGGAGAGGAGGGAGTCTCTCTACCAGACACGATTATGGGATAAGGAGGTGTATATTGGGTGGCCTAGCTGCACGGCGTTAGCTGTCGCAATTTTTTGATGCGGAGTGTACCTAACTTAACTGTCCCAGGCCACTTCCTTTATTTTCGCCATTCATTTTTCCTTCACCGGGAAATGTGGTTGCCAAAGGACGTCCATAATACGTGACGGGCTGAAATAGCCGTAGATGCCAAAAGTCCAGAAATACAGTTATTCTTACATTAATATCGTCATTGCTATTATAACATTTCACTCCTTCCCGCCTCTAGAGGTCCTAGGGGTGTCTTGTCTCCACAGTATTTATTTCCAGATTGTTAGTCGTATGAGTATCAAGTTTGCTCCAGGCATTCCAGATTTATGCGAGAACATACATTTATAGCTATATACAAAGTACTATAGATATAAAATGTTCCAATACACTCCTTAAAACAAAAATTTTCAGCAACGCTGCGACATGCGACCGTTTATATTTAATGAATGACCGTTTATATTTTATGTTGCTGACTGGAGAGGGTCGTGAGATACTCAATTTTCCTCATATCCGCTTCTTCCGTAAGGATATGCGTTTTAATCAAAGTAACATGGTGAAAGATCAATTCAGTGTTGATGTTAACTGTGTACAAATATAATTTCAATCGGCTCAGCTGTTTTTCTCGTGATTCGATTAGCGAAAGATCACGTAGATATATATACGTTAAATAATCCAAAGTTGTTCCCTTTAGATTTTGTAAAATATTGTGGATATGAATGAAGTAGTACCTTCGAGATGCACAATTACATTCCTTTATGTATTCGACATGCTTTTCATTCTAGAAAGCCATGGATTCCATCGCGGTAGAACTTGGTGGAAGAAGGTATCAAGTGCATATTGTATCTCTACTAGGGATTTGAACTAGCGTCCTCCAAGATGATTATCCACGGAATGGAACAAGCGATAGTCGGATGATCCAATATCCAGGGAATATGGAGGATGCAGTAGTGTAGAATGGTGTCCCGGTTCATCCTAGCCACGTAGGTCTTAGTGTTGTCCTGTAACAGGAGGACCCCTTTGCGATTCAGAACTGCTGACTCTAGAGTTTGGAGTTTTTCTTGTACACGTTTAACTGCTGACACTACACAGTTTCATTGCTGCTCTGACCAGGTGCATGCAGTGCCCGATGCACGATGCCGCAAGCAGTCCACCAAACACAGAGGAGGACCTTCTTCTGGTGCAGTGCTGGTTTCGGCTGTTTTAGAACTGGTTCATGGGATTCTAGCCAATTATGACGACGCCGTGGAGCTTCGTACAGGACCCACTTCTCATCACATGTCAACACCCTGTCCAGAAATCGCTCCTTCCTCAGACGGGACAGCAAAGAAACACAGGTGTCTGCCCGCATTGCCTTCTGACCTGGAGTCAAATTATGTGGGACCCATCGACCCAACTTGTAGTGTTTTCCAAGTTGAAGGAGGTGCTGCAAATGGTTTCTTCACTCACACTGAATTGTAGTCCCAGTTCCTCACATGTCTGGCCACTGTTCCTCCAATTGCTGCCTGAAGATCTTCATTTCGTACATGTGTTGGTCGTCCGGCACGTGGTACCTCTGCGAGTATTTCGTCACCGTCTTTAAACTTGTTAAACCACCGCTGCACTATCCGCGTAGTCACGACATGTTCACCAGAGACCTGGCATGTCTTCCGCCCCGCTACAGCGACGTTTGATCCCAGTTTGAACTCGTACAGCATACACGCCCTTATGACACGCTGTGGAGGTCGCATGTTCACTCTGTCCTTACGCAAGTTCACGGTGTAACTGAACTGCCACAACCAGGTAGGATGTTGGATATAACCAAATCAACAACTAACCTTCGCTTTATCTCCATTCGTATTCAACTCACAGTGTGAGAGCCAATTGAACACAGACCTCCACAAAAAGCGATAGTAGTTACTTGGTTACCTTTAAAAATAATCAAAACCTTTCATATTATACGTATGTTTTATTTTATTCGAACTAGTAACTATATCAAAAGTAACTGACTTTCTTTATCGTCAGAGTTCTGTTAGTTCAAATAATTGTTTTATAATTGTATTTGGTATAAGTTTGTTACATTGTTATAATTTAATTTATTAATATGATCATAACAATGTAACAAAATTATACTAAAAATGATTATACCTAAGTACAAAAGTTATCAAATTAATGCAACTCTTTATGATAAAGGCAGTCAGTAAATAACCTTTGAAACGCCAATTCGAATTAATTTAAGAAACAAATGGAACATCAGTAATTGTATATAATTAATTACATTCCTCGTTTCACAGTTGGGAGGTACTGCTTCGGAACTCGTGACTAATTATTCTGACGAAGAGTCTTCTGAACTTTTCTTTCAGGTTCATCTAGCGAAGTTGAAGATTACACCTTTAAAAACACAGATATGAGGCGTCTAGTATCAAAATTCGCCACATCCGTTTCACTTAGTTTCGAGTAATCTCGCAAAACATGCGGTGAAGCTCCATATACAAGCGTACAAAGTCCCATATTTGAACTATTTTTTTAGTATGAAATATTAAACTTTTAAATAAAATTCTGTTTGCATGAAATACCTTTAGATCAAACATACAACAAGCATAAGTGTCATTGTTCATTTCAGCTTACCCGAAAATTATAGATTCGGCACTAACATCGGTCATTTTCAATCACTTTTAAATCTCTCCCCCTCCCCTAAGTTGTAACGTCAAAGTGAAATGATAAAAACCATCCCAGGACCGAACCTTATCTTTGTTGCAAATTTGTTCGAGATGAGTCGGATGGTTCAAGAGTTATTAAGTCATTAGGTAGTCGCTTTCATTTTTAATTTTTATATATATCTCCCCCTGTCCCTCTCCCCTAAGTTGACTGCAATGGCGGACCCAGAGGAGGATCGGGGCAATCCCTCCCCCAGAAGAGGAAATTTTTTTTTTTTAATTTTATATATAAATAAAACCCATCCCAGAGTTTGAAGCTCTTAAAAGTAGCTCTAAGTAGCAGTATTACAACCCCCCCCCAGAAGTCCGTCCTGGATCCGCCCTTGGTTGACCGTCAAAGTGAAATGATAAAAACCATCCTTGGCCCGAACCTCATTTATGTGGCAAATTTGATCCAGATCAGTCGCGTAATTTAACAGTTACTAAGTTTTATCCATTTTTATATATCTCCTCCTTCCCCTCCCGTAAATTGTACAGTCAAATTGAAATGATAAAATCCAGTCCAGGCTTCAACCTCATCTATGTTGAAAATTTGATCGGGATTGGTTGAGTGGTTCAAGAGTTATTAAGTTACAAACGTAGTCACTTTCTTTTTTATATATATATATATCAGGGGTATAGAAACAAAACCGGTTAAATCCATTTTTGAATTTTGTCAGGAAAGGAAACAAAAATGATGCCCTTATGTTTCTGAACTGTTGAACAATTTTTTGTTTTGTTTAGGTCACTACTTACTGCAAATGAGTTATAAATCTACCACTAAAGGAAAACAATTGTTAAACAATTCTGAAACATAAGGGAGTCACTTTAGTTTCGTTTCCTGACAAAATTTTTAAAAAATGGATTTAGCCGATTTTGCTTCTATACCCATGATATATAAATTTAAGTGTAAAATGACTTTATAATTAGAATCTCCTTAAATAATCAAAACAAAATAAACGGAACAGTGAAACTTTTTATATTTTTTAAAAACTTTTTGTTCAAAGAACCATACACGTACTTTAATTCTTCTAACCATTCGCGTTCTTTCATTTCCCTTTACACTCTTTCTTTATATTCATACCAATAAAAAAAAATATTCTTGTCTGTCACAGGGGGAGCTACGCTAAAAGCTATTCAGGAAACTACTTGACTGATAGACTCAGAGACATGGGATTGGAACAACACTTGATGGGATAAACTTCGTTGAATGGGTTGCCCTGTGAAGAGAGAAGGCCAATTTTTGTTAGTTTATAAAAAAGGTTATGTACAAAGATTGTAAGATGCGGGAGCGTTTGCATTTCGTTCTGTGCTAATAGATTAGGTAGTAGAACCGTCCTTATTTACGAAGGATTATTTAACGAAGAGAGCTGGCT
Organism: Thermobia domestica; assembly: GCF_964235325.1. Taxonomy (NCBI): domain Eukaryota; kingdom Metazoa; phylum Arthropoda; class Insecta; order Zygentoma; family Lepismatidae; genus Thermobia; species Thermobia domestica. Next base: position 212,379,528 of record NC_137465.1, read on the forward strand.
CCCATTTGGGAAGTTTCTGCCTGATTTCCCTTCCAACGTTAGATTTGAAGGGATTGAAGAGACAAGAAGTGGTGATTGGGGAATTGGTAGCTTTTAATGATGTTCCTCAGCTGCGATGAATAGAACTAACTCCGGTCTGCGATGAGTTCCTGCGTGTAACACAGATGGGTGCGTGTGTGTGTGTGTTTATTTATACAGTGAAAAATACGAGTCCGTTACTTCCAGATAACGAGTAAAGGAAACCCAATTGTTTCCAGTGAGCTACACAAGAACACTTCAGGATCTTCAATACATAAAGGAAAACGGTATTAAATTGAACCAGTAAATTCGAATGGTCACTTATTTATTATGTAAATACCGGAAGTTATTTATGGCTTATATAAGTATAATTATTCACCTCCATGATATCTACTTATATTATACTGCTCACAGTTAGCACCTCTATTTTTACCGAACAAATAATCTGTGATCCAGTAGAACATAGCCAGTGTTTTCAGCAGCTTAGTCATGAAGCAGAAGATAATATTGCATTAACTTACTACAATTCTACTTTGTGATAGATAGATGCTTCTGAAATCATACTTTTTAAATGTTATTAAAAAACTAAATAAATATGAAAATAATAGAAATAAAAACGTACACCCTAAAATTTTACTCCACCTTTTACATTTATGTGTTAATGAGTTAAGTCAAATCTCAATGTACTTATTTTTTAAAAAAGAATGTAATTAGATCCTATTCTTTATATTAAGTTGGCGTAGTAGTAGATACGGTAGAGTGAATTAACGTGTTCCATTTGATATAGGCCACAAACCGATACATCAGTATGTTAAAGTCGTAATTTACAATAATAATAATAATAATAATAATAATAATAATAATAATAATAATAATAATAATAATAATAATTATTGAAAACTACATAAGAAAATTGATTATTAATAAAATACAGCTTTAATATATGCATTAAGCTTCCATCGGTACCTCTGGATTAATGTACCTGTCGCCTACACTGAGCTATTATGCCAGGATTTTACAAAAAAGAAAAATATCGTAGACTCGAAATATAAAATATGAGTTTATGGTCCAAAGCTCATAATCCATACAAGCTCTTCAATATACCTGCTCATTCTTAATATAAAGAATGTATACAATATAAAAGCAAAAACTTAAGTGGATGGAGATTTGACTAAACTCAATAATATTTTTAACAAAAAACAATAACCGAGTTCAATCACGTAACCGACCTGTTGAAAATATTACAAACAGACAGCAGAATGTTACATTAGTGTTCCTAAACGTTGCAGTACGATCCCTTTGTTATTATGCAACCCTAATCACTCTAAAGAATGTATGGTTGCCTATAAGGATACGTATATACGTTTACCGTAGTTAACCCAGAATTCGGTAAGACATTTTTCTGTCTTAGGGGCCGTGGTGGCTCAGTGGTAGAGCGTTCACTTTTGGTGCTTGGAGTCTCGGGTTCGATCTCAGCCCCCGCCAAATGAACCTTGTGGTGGACAAACACCGTGTGTGTGGGTTTCCTCAGGGTTCTACCGTTTCCTCCCACTTTCTTCGTTCCACCATTTCACTCATTTCTCATCATCACCGTTTCCTTTAGCCCTACCGGTATAAACGTGGGACTGAAACTCAAAGATTTCATTTTTTCAAAGTAGGTTCTCAAAGAGCTGCAATTTTAAAGAACATTTTTTCTTGTACTTGCAGGTCACGTGCACTTAACAGATTTCAACATCGCAACCGTCCTAAAGGATGGACAGCTAGCGACATCTATGTCCGGAACAAAGCCTTACATGGGTAAGTTATACTCTTTTTTTTCTTTTCAGGATAACCCGCACCTTCCTACATATATTGTCTATTGTAAGTGGATGATCTATGACGTTAGAGTTTACTGCTTTCATTCACAGAAAATCAAAAGTGTAGAACAAGAATCACACAACAGACCTGACCTTGATAAAGGGAGTAATGGTAAGCAAATAACAACATCGATGTTTTTTTTTTTAAGATACGTTACGCGTGTATCCGTAACAACTTGTACACTGGCAACACTTGTGTATTGAATTCCCCTACCCTACAACTTTCCCTCTCCTCTTTTGCTCTACCTGTTTCTCTCTGTCGTTACTACGATCCTAAAAGCGTACTTCTATGTCACACAGCGATCAGTTGGAATTAATATATGTAGCAATATATTTCACTTTAGTTTTGCTAGTACACAAATATTCCAGAATTATGGATGCTTTAATCATAGAATGCTTATTTTGTTTACACTATATAAACCTATATTTACACTGAATATTAACTCAATACTCAATGGTGTAGATTTTTTTTTGAAGACATGCATTTTCGAATAATATTATAGGTTTTACATTATACCCACTCCTTCGTAACTTAAAGCAATTATGTGAACGTAAAAATACTGTGAATCAATGCACATGAGTCATTTAAGAATTTCCCCATGCAGGACTACACAATAGGGAGGGAGAAATAATGCATAATTATTTTTCAAGTCATAATACCGCGCAAAATATTGCGAATTGAAAAGAATAAAAACGAGTAAAAAGAGAAATAAAATCGGTTTACATCTTCCGGTCGTGCATGTGCTCTAAATTTTGCCGAATTTGAAAACTTTCAAATTTCTACGTTATTTTCTATCTGACTTAACTTACAATATTTAAATGTAATGTCTCTAGTCGAATCTTATTTAAACAGATAATAGTTTACAAAACATAATTATTTAAATTTGTAAACAGGGGCCGCGGTGGCTCAGTGGTAGAGCGCTCACCTCTGGTGCTTGCGGTCCCGAGTTCAAACCCTGCTCCCGCCAAGTGAACTTTGTGGTGGACAAACATCGTGTGCGTGGGTTTTCTCGGCGTTCTCCCGTTTCCTCCCACTTTCTTCATTCCACCATTTCATTCATTTCTCACAATCACCGTCTCCTTTAGCCTAACCGGTATAACCGTGAGTCGTAAAACGAAGATTTCATTTCATTTTAAATTTGTAAAGGTATTCCGCTCTCGTAACTGCTGTCAATTCTAGGAAATTCAGGCGCTTGTTGTAAGAATTGACAGTCGTTGCACGTGGGGAATACCTTGGCCTATTTGAACTATCTTTTTTTTTTTTTTTTTTTTTTTTGTAAGTCATTATTGGTTCGAGTAAGATTTCACTAGAGCTATTATTTTTAAATATTGATAAGTTAAGTCTGATAAAAAGTATCATAAAAATGTGAAATGTTTCAAATTCGGCAAAATTTAGAGGACATGCACAACCGGAAGATGTAAACCGATCTTATTTTTCTTTTTACTCCAATTTGTCTCTCCTAATTCGCAACTTCTCCGCGGTATTACGACTTGAAATGACATTTTTTTATTTTTTGGCCTAGCCTACTACATACAGAATCTTCCATATTGGCAGAACAAAGTAGTACACACCTCAACATCTAGTGCTATCTGGTGAATGCACATTTTCACTACAAATACGTCAAGATTCGTGGAGTCCCACTTGGTTTATTTACCGATAATTCTCTAGATGCAGTCTACATACACGACCAAGTTACAGTGGAATAATTAACAATTAAAATGTCAAACTACAACAATAAAAAGATGTCGCCGGTGTATATACGTACAGATACTGTTTCAGTATTCACCTGATGGAACTGAGAAAAAATCCTCACTCAAAATGGTCATCTACAGGATTCGAACCCCAAACCTTCCGATTACTAAACAAAGAACACTAAGCACTCACCTAAGATCCCAAGGTCCCGTCCTTAGTACGTCATCATCATCCCACGGAAGGCAATGACAAACTACCATGGGTTCATCTTGTCCACGGCTCTTCGGGCACAACACCACATCATAATCATCACTGAGGGAACTAGGTCATTTAAAATGCCTAACTTTGTGATTTGTAGTACATAAACTGCTACTCAACAAGAGCTGGTATGATTGCAAAATCACGGCTTGTTTCCTTGTTTGAGATATAAATTTGTGCGAGGGGGCGGCAAATTATTTAGAGCACAGGGGCGCAATGACAAATAAATATGGGTCTAGATATAGGATATACAATATATTATAGTAAAACCAGTAATCCCGAAGAACGATACTTAGTAGGAAAGTGCTTGCTTCAACCGTGATGTTTTCAGGTTTTTCCCAGACTAAATAATTTCTTGTGGAAAATATCGTGTTGACAGAATTTATTCAGGGGTTTCCTATTTATTCCTATTTTCTCATTCCACTGGTTCTTTCATTATATTTATTACATTTTTCACTTTTGCTCTTGAGCCTACCAGGGCTTAACCGTTGGAATTTAAACGGATAATTCAACTTCTTAAATAGTACAAATCGAAAATACATATCAACCGCCATGTGTGATGTTAGTTTTCGAGCAAAAGTGCTCGTTGCAGAAGCTGAATGGCAGGCAACCTGAAACACAGCAAGGATTTTTGGGTTGCCTACCACGTTAGGCTACATGGTTCACTACAGGTATAAGGTAAGACTTATTATTAATCCATGTTATAAAGGGGAAATATCTCTGTGCCTGTGAATCAAGTTAATTCCTAATCGTTAACAATCGATGCTCCGCTACGTTCGTTGCCTGCTTATCTCTATTTAAATATGTATAGTGATGATGCTGAACATGAACATGCTCTATTTTTTATTATCAAGACAATGGTCGTGAACTCTGGTACAGTCAGATGATCACGCGAAATTAAACACTACGGAACTTGTTGCAGTAAAAAAAAAAAAAAAAAATGTATAATCTTTTCTAATAGGCAACCAACAATGCTTTGGCTGCTGTATTGGTTGAATATAAGTTAGGGAACATCATCGATTCTAAACTATATAGTATGTTGAAGCTTGCGTTTGCCGTGGAGATGTCAACGGATTGGCTCTATTAACGAACTAGACTGGGACAAAGTACCTGGGAGACCCGGGTTCGATTCCCAACGGGAGTTCATGTAGTTCGGACCCCACTTTAAGCTGTAGATCCGTGTATCATATAGCCTTGCTGCTGAAGGAACGATAAAGTGAAAATAAAATCAAGACAAAAATCGACTGAAGTAAATCGTTCTAGTTTCTCCATTGCAAGAAACAGAATTTTAAAATTCATTCTCGTTCTAGAGATCGTAGCCTAATGCGTAGTCAACTTATCACACATTGAAGCTTACCGGGTTGACTAACATACAGGGACGGATTAAGATTACCTTAGTCAGAAGGTACGCTCTGGGAACATGAATTTTCTCGAAGTTCTTAAATTTTATTTTACACAGTACAATATAACAGTTAGAGCAGGTCCATCATAATACAATATCAGATTTCTCTTTCTATTAAAAAGAATAGGAAAAGAAATGAAAGTTTATTTGATTAATTAGTAACACGCAAGTCGACTGCTAATTTTAGTCTTTCTGTACAAAAAACAGAGTTGAGTTGATTTTGAGTTTAACGTCCCTTTCAGCAGCGAGGCTATATGAGACATGGACCTACTGATTAACGTGGAATCCGAACCACATGAGCTCCCGCCGGGAATCGAACCCGGGTCTCCCACGCCAAAGGCGCGTATGCTAACCGCTTAGCCACGTACACAAAATAGAGTTAAATCATTTGTTCTCCTATAAATATAAACTACATTTTTATCATGGGCGTGATTAGGAGGGTGCGGGTGCAATTCTGAGTGGATCTCCGCACGTCTGTTTTTTGAAGAAAGATAAAATTGAATTTATAAGTGAGGGTGGAAAGGCATCATAAATTTTAGTTCTGAAATTATCAGGTAGCTTCCAAATTATGTTGTCTAAGATCGCATAGACGGAAAGAAATCAAAAACAACTGTGACAGTTTTTCACTAACAACTCGTGCGATTTTATTCATATTTCATAAGTAAATATTTCACTAAATTATCCTGTAACGTGACGTAATCCATTTGCCCTGAAACATTCTAAAAGGATTAGTTTAGTTTTAGCGGTGAGATTTTCACGAACGAATTTTTTTTTCAAAAACTTCTCTGAAGAATTTTGCTCATACTTTATAAACATATATACTTTGCACAGTCACGAACATTAATAAATGGAGGTTGGAGCCATAAGAAATAATGGCTTTAGCCTCCATTTATTAATGTTCGTTACTGTACAGAGGCGGTTCTAGAAGGTAAAAACTAAGGGGGGCCAGTGAGAACTTTCAAACTATAAACTTTCTAAAATATATAAATAATAGCTTAAATTATTTTTGTTACTCAAAAAGTGGGGGGCCTAGGCCCCCCGGTCCCGGCCTAGATCCGCCACTGGCTTTGTATATTTCGTTAACAACACTACAACAGACGTAAGCTTTTTTTGTTTTTTAAGATCAACGGAAAATTTACTCTTCTGAATTTTGTTCAGGTGATTTTTTTGTTTTTCAAAAAACCTGCTCAGTCGGTTTTGTTCATATCTGAGAAACAAATTTTAACAATTCTATAACATTATTCAGCAAAGATAAGGGATTATGCACTTTTATGATGAGTTTTGCAGATAGTTTTTATCAAAAACTGCTCAGGCTATTTTGTTCAAATTTCATAAGTAAATATTTTACTAATAACCCTGTATAACGTGACATAAGGAGTTTCTTCTGAAGATATTCACAACGGATATTTTATTTTTGGGGTTTGTTGTATGAGCTCTTGCCAGGAATCGAGTCTGGGTCTCTTTTGGTGCCTTTGGCTTGGGATGCTTGAGTATGATTTCCGACGGGAACTCATGTGGTTTGGAACCCACGTTAAACTGTAGGTCCACGTCTTACATAGCCTCACTGTTGAAAAGGATGCTAAACTCAAACGTTTAAATCTAAATATTAATGTTGTTTCGGGATGGTTTCCTCAAAAGCTTCTCAGCCGATTTGGTTCATGTTTTATAAACAACTCTATAATGCGATGTGAATAGTTTCTTCTGAAAGTATCCTCAAGGACTTATTCTTGAGCTGAGGTTTTCAAACTATTAAAAAAAAAATACTCAGGCAGGTTTGCTAATCTAAAATTGAAAGTAACTGTGTTTGTGACTTAATAATTCTTCAACCACCCGACCGATCTCGATCAAATTTTCGATATAAATGAGGTTTGGGCCTGGGATGGTTTTCATCACATCACTTTGACAGTGCAATTTAGGGGAGGGGGAGATATCTAAAAATGATCGAAAGTGATCGATCATAGTATCGAATCCACAGTTTTTGGGGTTTGCTGAGACGAACAGTAACACTTCCGATGCCGTTCAAATCGAAATTCAGCTCCCATTAGTATTTTATGTACAAAATGAAACGTATTCTCCACGTGCGCAGAACGGGTAATCTGCTAGTATTTTATAGTAAACACAATAACAAACTTAGAATATGATATATGTCATTTCAAGTGAAAAGTCAACAAGGAGTACTTTAACCTTGGGAGTAAATTTTCTTCGAAGTTTTCTAATTAAGTATAATATAATTTTGTTGGTATTTCATAAATAAACGTTTTAGTAATAATTACAACTTAATTTAAATTTTATTAATGGAAATGAGAAAGTTTAGTACTGTGGCCCATACATATCTCTTTATTTTATTTTTCTTTAAATATATATTTTTAAATTGATTTCTAGGATATATTTAATTAAATAGGTTTATATACTAAAGAGTATTATGCTTACTTAATCTAATCTACCTCCATTTTACAATCATGCATTAATAGCAATATTAAGAACCCCCCCCCCCCTCATATTTACCTTCCCAAGATCAAGGATAAAACAGTTTGTTGATATTTGCGGTGAAAGAAATTGTGGCAAAAAGATAGTTAATAAAGAAAATTAATCATAGTTCCATAACGCTACTAAATTTCTGAATGACTTACAATACGACTTCAATAAATACAATTTCATAATAGGAAGCAGTGTTTCTTTCAGAAACAATGTTCCGGAGGGACACACTTAGTATTTCGGGAAGGCTCTACTGATACTATTCTATTTATTATTATATTATAGACGTATTATTTTGGTCTGCTCCGGGAGGCATTCTCAGAGCTAAAGGGAGCCAGTGCCCCACAAAAAGAGGTCTGGAAGAAACACAGATAGGAAGTCTCTCAGGAATTTATGCATAACAGAAGTGTGAGTTTTTGAAATAAAATGAAATCTTTCAGTTTAACGTCCTTCGTTTACGCCCTTTAGGCTAACAGAGATGATAAATTAGGCAAGTGAATTATGATAGAAGAATTAATGGATTGTGGGTGGAGACGCGAAAACCCTGAGAAAACCCAGGGACACGATGTTGTTTACCACAAACGTATTTGGCCGTCGATCGAATCAAGAACCCCACGCACCAGAGGTGAGCACTCTACCACTGAGCTATCATGATCCCCCCTAGTATTAGTTTCTGTACGGATTAATAAACGTTTTCGAAATATCCGTTATTATTATTATTATTATTATTATTATTATTATAGTTAGTAGCTTGAGTGATGGTACATAAATAAAATTGTTTGTCATCAGTATAAAATCTAAGTAATTATTGATGTAGAGCGGTTTAAAATCTTTAATGACTTGTGTTGTCTCAAATATATTTATAGCTCCTTCCTTTCCTAAACTATTGTGAATGGTTACTTGCCTTGTTATGCATTATGGTAATAGTTTTGTGGACGTTACAAAGCCAAATTTAAGTGTTTCTGCGCCGCCGTACGTTAGTTCTGATATGTTATTTAGAGGATCTTAAAGTCTCCAAAACCATAATTAGGGAGACTTTCGGAAGGGAAATCTTCGCAAAAAGAAATCTCAAATTTACAAACTTGATGAGCGTATTCTTTAGCAGGCTTGCACCCAGGATATTTTGTTGGGAAGTGTCCAACCTTTGCGGGGGAAGTCCAATGCTACAAGCCACTACGGCTATGTAGTGTTCACCGGGTATTATTCTGCACCCAAAATAAAAAAAAAGATAAGTAATTGTAAAGTATCTTTACCTATATTTCACAAAAAAAAATGTTAGAACTAGATTGTTTTTATAAGAGAAAGAGTACGGATGAAGTGATGTGATGTGATTTTAGTTTAGCGTCCCGTTCAGCAGCGAGGCTATATGAGACGTGGACCTACTGATTAACGTGGAATCCGAACCACATGATACGGATCAAGTGTAAGATCAAATTTTCATTCTACTACTTCACTCATTTCGCTGTTAAACAAGTATGGTACTTCACTCATTTCGCTGTTAAACAAGTATGGTACTTCACTCATTTCGTTGTTAAACAAGTATGGTACTTCACTCATTTCGCTGTTAAACAAGTATGGTACTTCACTCATTTCGCTGTTAAACAAGTACGGTACTTCACTCATTTCGCCGTTAAACAAGTACGGTACTTCACTCATTTCGCTGTTAAACAAGTACGGTACTTCACTCATTTCGCTGTTAAACAAGTATGGTACTTCACTCATTTCGCTGTTAAACAAGTATGGTACTTCACTCATTTCGCTGTTAAACAAGTATGGTACTTCACTCATTTCGCTGTTAAACAAGTATGGTACTTCACTCATTTCGCTGTTAAACAAGTACGGTACTTCACTCATTTCGCCGTTAAACAAGTACGGTACTTCACTCATTTCGCTGTTAAACAAGTACGGTACTTCACTCATTTCGCTGTTAAACAAGTATGGTACTTCACTCATTTCGCTGTTAAACAAGTATGGTACTTCACTCATTTCGCTGTTAAACAAGTATGGTACTTCACTCATTTCGCTGTTAAACAAGTATGGTACTTCACTCATTTCGCTGTTAAACAAGTATGGTACTTCACTCATTTCGCTGTTAAACAAGTACGGTACTTCACTCATTTCGCTGTTAAACAAGTACGGTACTTCACTCATTTCGCTGTTAAACAAGTATGGTACTTCACTCATTTCGCTGTTAAACAAGTATGGTACTTCACTCATTTCGCTGTTAAACAAGTATGGTACTTCACTCATTTCGCTGTTAAACAAGTATGGTACTTCACTCATTTCGCTGTTAAACAAGTACGGTACTTCACTCATTTCGCCGTTAAACAAGTATGGTACTTCACTCATTTCGCTGTTAAACAAGTATGGTACTTCACTCATTTCGCTGTTAAACAAGTATGGTACTTCACTCATTTCGCTGTTAAACAAGTATGGTACTTCACTCATTTCGCTGTTAAACAAGTATGGTACTTCACTCATTTCGCTGTTAAACAAGTATGGTACTTCACTCATTTCGCTGTTAAACAAGTATGGTACTTCACTCATTTCGCTGTTAAACAAGTATGGTACTTCACTCATTTCGCTGTTAAACAAGTATGGTACTTCACTCATTTCGCTGTTAAACAAGTATGGTACTTCACTCATTTCGCTGTTAAACAAGTATGGTACTTCACTCATTTCGCTGTTAAACAAGTATGGTACTTCACTCATTTCGCTGTTAAACAAGTACGAAAGAAGTTTGAAGTCTTCAAAAGCAGTACTTGGGGAGAATATTGGAAGAGAAATCTCTCTCACACGCTAACTCTATGGTCTATGGAATCCGGAGGTTCAATGCCGTGTTCACAAAAGTTATCTAACGATTACTATCCTTAGCCAACTGCATCTAATTTCTACTTTGTATTCCTATTTCTGCTAGACCCATCTTAATATTGTCGTCCCATCTGCGTCTAGGTCTACCTAATGGTCGTTTTTCCGATTGATCTTCCAGTTAACACTTTGAAAGCGTTCCTACTTTACTCCATTCTGGCTACATTACCTGCACACCTGAGCCTTCTAGACCTGATGATCCTAACAATGTTTGGTAAACCGTGTAAATTATATAGTTCCTTGTTATGAAATTTCCGCCATTCCCCATTCCCGTTCCTCTTTCGATCCGAATATTCGTCTCCGGATCTTGTTCTCAAATACCTTTAGTCTACGTTCATCCCTCAAGAGTAAACGGTCATGTTTCGCAACCATACACAACAAAAATACTGTTGTGTTTTTAATGTTATCGTAACTGCGGTAAACATATACACATTTTTCAAGATACAACACTGAAAGAAAAGAAATGAAATGAAAAACGTTCCACGATTCTGTCCTTTAGGCTAGGGGAGACGATAATTAAAGCTAGTGAATGATGATGGAAAATTAGTGTGAAATGATAATGTCGGAGGAAACAGGAGTATGCCGGGAAAATCCACGGACACAATGTTGTCAACCACAAACTTACTTAGGCAGTGATCGAACGAGAGAACTCACGTATCAGAGGTAAACCCTCTACCAATGAGCCACCACGCCCCCCCCCCCCTGAAAGAATGGTTTCTTTATTTAGCGCACCAGCACACAGACAAACACAGCACACTTCATAGAAAACTTTTATACGAATAGAAATCTAGTTCATAATATCAAATGTCTTCAGTTCATATCAAAGTCAGTCAATATGAAACTGTATTGGGAAGATTTGTGGTTAATTTTTTTTCTCTAGTGGAGAAGTCAAACCACATCGAAAGGAATTATTTTCCTTAATGGAAATCCACCTACGTTACGCCAAAAACTAATTATCTTGATATACCAGTTTTTTCTTTCTTTTTTTCTTTTTAATCAAACGCCTACAATAGGAAACTTGAATAACTTGTTTCTTGTGTTACACGATATAAAATTACAATAAAACCGTAGCTGCATTATGTTATTTTTCTTAAGAGGAATTTATTGATTAATGATTTTTAACTCTACTAGATGGAGCTTCTTGCATAAGAATCTTCATCCCAGCGAAATTAAAATACCGCTAATTTTACAGTAATTATGTGATATCTTCAAATAGATAAAAGATAATTGAAATATGGAACAAGGGCGCCCTAGACAATATTATTTTGCATGAGGTACCGTTATCACAAGTCACCTAGTGGCTTTATGTTTTCAGCTGTTTAGAAACGCGGAAATAAATGCCAATTTTCAAAATGGCTCGAAATCAGAAGCAGATAACTGAGTCATGATAACGGTTTCTCATGTAAAATGATATTGTCTAGGGCGCTCTTGTTCCACATTTCGATTATCTTTTATCTATTTGAAGATATCACATAATTAATGTAAAATTAGCGGTATTTTAATTTCGCTGGGATGAAGACTCTTAAGATAATAAAAATAATATACTGTCATTTTAACGTTCTCGCTTTCTTTCTGAGAATAAAAGATTAAAAAAAAATAACTACGGTAGTAATCACGCATATGAGATTACCAGTTTTCTTTCTGGCATACACTGAGAAAAAAAAACATGTGTGGTATACGTAAAAACATAGGTTAGATGCGTAAATCCAATAGTTTTTGGACTTAACGTACGACTACAGGCAAGGGAGTCAATTTCTGTGTAAATTTGGGGGGTCCATTCAGATGCAGAAGGCATATATATATATATATATATATATATATATATATATATATATATATATATATATATATATATGAGGATTTTAAGACAAATTGCATTCAAATTATGACAAATATTGTATATTCATAAATATAATATGGGGCCCACATGAACTTTGGGGGGTCCGGGCCCTCCGACCCCCCAGGATCGGCGCCCTTGACTATAGGTAACATCCTGGCACAAAGATATAACTGAAAACGTATGCTTTATAATTCTTTCAGTATAAGTATTCCATCTATACGCACTTTCCGTATGAAAGAAGGAACTGTATATAGGCCATCTGGATCTCACATACAGATGGACGTATGTAACATATAGTTGACGTATGTAACACACGTATACGTATGCAATATACTGAGAACTGCAGACATCCAGACATCCTGGAGCGGCATGATGTAACATGTAAGTGGGGAAAAAGGCAGTACGTAGGTAGCATATGAATAACATATGTTCCATACAGATTTCCGTAATGAACATAAGGATCCCGTATATTTGTGTAATATATCGCTGTCCGGATAACGGATTTTTCTTACTGTGCTTTCTGTATCAATTTTAAACATATTCAACATTTTTTTTATAATTTGCTGAAGATATTACATTTATAAAATTCGTTGTCTTTTTTCATAAGTGAGAAGTTTCTGTATTCGTCTATTAGTTAATTATCTTGGTATCAATTGTTTAATTTTGGTTGTCGATATTTATGTTTGGTAGAATAACTAAGAGTACCCTAGATGCAGTTGTTATCTCTTCATGTCTCGGTAAAGACATGTGGATACTATCACTAATTAGTGCTTAATTTGTGTCGTAAAATTTAGAATGTATTCTCCATTAACAACAAAAGAATCAAACAACAGTGGTGGGGGACTAATTTCACGCTAGCCCCCACCCACTAATTTGAATCCGACTCAAACTTATGGTAATATTTAGTGCTCAATTCGTGTTGATTTGTGCCGCATATTTTACAATTTGTGCTATACCAAGAAGGGGGAAATGAGTGACGATGATTTGGTGGGAGTAAACGTAACCCCCCACCAACTCCGATCTGATTCAAACCGGAGCAAATATGTAGTGCTCAATTTGTGCTGATCTGTGGCATGTGTTTTACAATTTATGTTATACCAAGAACGGGAAAATGAGTAACGATGATTTGGATGGGGTGTGAAGTTAGCCAATGAAGTTAGCCCCACCTATGCCAATATTTATTGTTTTTTTTTTTTCAATTTGTGTCGTAGAATTTACAATTTGTACTCAAACGATTATTTAATTGTACATGGTTAATTACAAGGATAGAATGGAAGAATTAAAAATTAATCCTCACATTTTCTGAACTGAAAATATAACAAATCTCTCACTGTCATGGATTTGGCTTCTGCTATTTGTATTTGTGCAGCATAAATCAAAATTTGTGCTCAAACCGTTAATTGGTTATAAGGCATTAATTAAAATTTAAAAAGAGAAGGATGAAGTATTTACATTTTGGACGGAAAAAAATGAAATGCGATCTTTAAGTTTTACGTCCCACGCTTATGCCGGTTATACTAAAGAAGACAGTGATTATGAGAAATGAATGAAATGGTGGAATGAAGAAAGAGGGAGGAAACTGGAGAACCCCGAGAAAACCAACGAGCACGGTGTTTGTCCACCACGAAGTCCACACGGCGCAAGGTGGGATCGAACCAGGAACCCCAAGCACCAGAGGTGAACGCTCTACCACTGAGCCACCGCGCTTCCATTTTGGACGAAAAGTCATTCCGTTGATTTGGTTTCGCATACTTGTATTTGTGCTGGAAAAACAGAATCTGTGTTCAAACTGTTAATTAGTTATAAAGCATTAATTAAAATTTGGACGAGGGGGGGATAAAACTTTAACCACCATACTTATTATTATTATTATTATTATTATTATTATTATTATTATTATTATTATTATTATTATTATTATTATTATTATTATTATTATTTTATTAATTTGGGATGAGGGAACGGTAGCTCAGTGGTAGAACCCTTACCTCTGGTGGATGGAGTCCCCGGTTCGATCGCTAGCAAAGTAAGTTTGTGGTGGACAACATCGTGTTGCTGGGTTTTCTCGGATACTAATATTGTCTCCCGCATTCCCATTCTACCAATTCTTCTATCATAATTTACTTGCCTTAATCATCCGCCTCCATTAGCCTAACAGGTATAATCGTGGGACGTTAAACTCAAATATGACAGATTAATATGAAATGATAATAAGTGCAGCTTTTCCTTCTGTTGTTTTGCGTGCCTTTGACTTCACTCGTCTGCAACATTACTGTGTTAAAAGTGAAAGATTGTTACAAATATTCTCTCTCTTACACTCTTGCATTTCGAGTTCATTATAGGCAATTGAAGTAGAAAATAACTAAATTCTCCATTCGCTCTTCTCAAAATAAATTAAATAAGAACCATCAAGGATTACCAATTTATATATATATATATACGAATCCAATATAGAAAAATAAACACCCCTTGAAAAAGAAACAACAAGAAACAGAGAGATATTTTTTCCAATAGAGTTAGGAATGCGGACGAGACAAGATTTGGCTGTCTCGTCTCGAAAATGTGCTGTACAAGTGATGTCTCGACTCGTAAAATCTATATTTCTCTATTGGTAGAGCCGTGTCTCGACTCGAATTTTGTCAGGAAGATTCTGTCTCGACTTGTCTCGTGCGCATCTCTAAATAGAGTTTACAAAAACCTACGATCGTACACAAGAACCGCCTCTGTTCTATTTTGGAATAACAATAATAATTTACCAATCACGTTATCAGTCATGGAAAATTATTTTAATACTCATTAAATGAACAAGAAAGATAGGTTGTTAAATACAGCATTTTCATTTAATACTAGCTGAACCTACGCTCTCTACACAGCGCATCATTCACATATGAGCATGTATCTCCTTGTCCTTCCTCACAACATCTGTACATATCGCTTTACAGACACAAGTCTTGATACAAATTGTCAAGGTTAACCATAAAGGGGAGATTTTTTCGATTATTTTTTCAGTATCTCGCACCGTTTGCTAGATTTGAACGTACTTCCGGTTGGAGTTTCTAATTCAATGTATGATCAGTGTTTTCTTTCTTCTTGCATGCAGTATGTAATAAGCAAATACATTACACACACAATTAATTATAATGTCAGTGATATATGGTGTTCATTGGGCACAACACTTCAAACAATAAAGATTCATCGGCTTTATCGACTTCATTCATCGAGATGCAGAAATGGTCATCCTCCGTTTTTCATTATCATTTGGCCATGAAACAAGCGCCGGAGAGATATACTAACCCAGTATACAAATATGTTGTGTTGGAATGTGTAACTCGTAGGATATGATGCTTTACTTTTTTTAAAAAAAATAAAATTCAATACTTCCAGTATACCCCTAAAAATATAATAAAAATAACTAGCATTTTTAAAATATTCAGTTAGAACTGAACAATCTACAAAAAATTCGCAATCGATCAGTAAAAACGGCATATTTCTAGAGCCAATGGTTCCCGAGAACTCATTGTGGATATAATTGGACACAAACATAGAAACGCTCACAAACATATAAACGTCCACAAACATAAAAAAAACTTTTCTTCACCACAAACATTTAAACCTAGCATTTTAATATATAGATTATACACGATAATACTATGCGGTTCTTAAAATGATATTAATACATACATATATAATGTTATAAAGTCAGTTCAACAGAGACTGTTTCCATAGCAACTACAGATTCGTTAATTTCAAAAGCGTTAGTCATTTTAATGTGTGTGAATATTGCATTAATGCCGTGTGTTCAAATCATGAATTGTAGATTAATTAAGAGGAATTCATGGCATTCTAATTTCGCTGCAGTGTAGCAATCTATGAACATTTAAGGTGTCTTTTTTTTAACAAACACTCACTCCTGGATATGTTTACTTTGTCTGTTAGAAGCAAAAAAGTAAAAAGAAAAAGGGGATATATATATATATATATTACAAAACAATTCTTTTTTGGCGATTTCACGCCTTAGATAGGTCTACATGTTAGAGACTTATGAATAATGGCGCCTACTTTCCAAAATTTATGTGGGTGCATATCAATGGCGGAACTTGTTAGCCTATGTTTTCAGGGAAGTCTCGATATTTGATTTATTTTTAGTTAAAATCTTTTATGAATACTGTCATAAAGGGCTGTACTGTGATAAAGTAAAATATACCGGTACAATAAGGATAAATTGGGGCTGCCCTAGTTCAGTCGGTAACACGGCTGACTTAAACGCAAGAAAAACGGGTTCAAACCCAGGTTCAAACTAGAAATCTTCTGAGCGCGCCGCACCTACAAGATTATTTGTGTGTGTGCCGGAGCCCCGGAGCACCCACGTAGTTGGCGCTCATGCTTGTGAATGGTACCGTTGGAAAGGCAGTTCTATTCTGAAGAGAATGATGTACGAACCATGATCCTAGGATAAATAGATATGTCTCAGGAAATTTCTATACGGGAATCTGGGCTATTCTGGATGTTTTTTTTTTTTTTGGCGGGCTTACTTCTGCACCTAGAAGATTGAAATTTTGCACAAAGATTCAGTTCACCGAGTACCAAACTTGGTGAAAATGTAGGGAGTCAAAACGTAGGATCCAAGATCTTTTTGGAGCCGATACTCAAATCGAAAGTGGTAGAAATTCACCATTTCTGGTTTTAAAGTTGATCACTATAGAACAAAACCCAATAGTAGATAGAGAGATGCGGTTTTTCGCAATCTGTTAAGCGTCCCAAAAATACATTACGTCTCCATTCTTAACTCTCTACTGAAACCGGAAGTGGTAGAAATCCAGTACAACTTCCGGTTTCAATATTGATTTCCATAGAATATAAATGATATGGTAACATAGCAAGAATCAGATTTTTGGAATCGTCTTAGCGTTCTAACAAGGAACGGACATGAACGTGTCATCCGGGCATCCGAATCAAAGCTAGTTCATTCGGTAAACATAACAAAGATATGTTTATGCACAAAACATTATGTACCATGAACAACTGAGTAAGATCCTGGGAATCATTAACCCTGTTAGTACAAGGAAAATCTAGACTCGCAGTGAAATAGCTATTGCATCAACACTGTTCATTGGAAAGTCATTGTTTATAATTTATTCTCTTCAGCATAAAACAAGCTTTCCAGAGATGTTATATATTGAGGCCCATAACGTACTTGAACAAGGAAAATAGGGAAAATATCGGGAAAATTCCCTCCAGAAATCCTTTCCATCAACTTTGAACACCTGTGGAGTGGCCCCGGATTAAAGCACACAATCCAAATGTATCTCGAAAAAAATATTACAGGGGATCAGAAATGTGTGTACCAAGTTTTGTATTGATAGACAAAATAGGTATTTAGGTAAAGTGTGTATTGGTATAGAAGCGTTTTCCTCATATCTATTCTGTTCCTCAGGAGCGTACCCAGAAATTATTTTTCGGATGGGTCCAAAGCTAAGGGGTTCATACTACAAGACACTACATATATCTACTATTGAACTGGTTTTATTCTAAGTTAGAAATGAACAGTAAGTGATTTTTAAGTACTGTTATCTACATTCTTAGAAAAATTAGAGAAATAGATTGCTTTCATAAGGAAAGAACGAGTGCAGACGAAGTGTAAGATCAAACTCTTTAAGCTACATGAATCATTTTTCTCCTAAACGATGATAGTTTTATTAACAGGCTGACTGCTAAGGCCAGATTGTGTGTAACACTCTGTGGGGCCAAGTAATAAAAATTTGCGAAAATGAATCAACATGGTACGTCCATTTTGACACCACTGTTATAAGTGTCGGTTGCTTTCTAGGGCCAGGCCAGAAGTATCGTGGAACATTGTGGTGCCAAAAGATTATTGTTTTTTTTTACCATATTAACAAGTGACAAGTGAAACCCATACACGGGTATCGCTGCTTGAAACACCTGATGAGCTGAGACACAGAAGTGGTTACCACGGCCTCACGAATGACAGTACTTGAGACCCAATTTTGGGGCTCATGGCAGTCAACCTGTTAAGTAAGTGTATAAAAATGTGTAGATTTACTAAGTTTTGGTAGGGGGTCTTGACCCAGTGGACTCTACAGGTGGGTACGCCCTTGTTGTTCATTCTTTCTGAAAGTGAATAATAACTGAATGCATAGATCTGTAATAATAAAATAGAGATTGTAATCTTAAATCAATAAATATGAAAACAAAGGAGATTTTGTTCCTTTCTTCTTTTAAAATTGATCTCTATACATGAAAATGGAAGTGATTATGTGACTTAATAACTCTGGAAACAGTGTAAAACTGTTGCTGATAAATAGTGTAACTTTTGTATAAAATAACTGTAAAAAAATAGAAGGACGGAGAAGAGGAAAGAAATATTTGCCTGAAGCGGAAAATGTCCTGGAAAATTGTCAACACTACAAAAGACAAACACAAACTATCGAGGGAAAAATGGCATTATTAACTATTAATATTGAGAGGGCGGTGAGAGAATAGTCATTATCTGATATACAGAAACATACCAATTTACGTCCTCAAAAGAGCTTTTAATATTTGTGGTTTGTTTAGAGCTCACTAATGAATGTCTTTTACAGTCACTAATAATATAAACAACCCAATTAACACATGACAGATATATATATATTGATTTGAACATTATATGGATTGATTTAATAGGGGGGGAGCTCGAAACATACCACATAAAGTTGTATTATTAAAATGATTACATTATAAATTTTACTTGCATTAGATATCTGATAAAATCCTTCTAAGAAACAGAAATTTCAAATTAATAATACAGAAAAAAATAACAGGCAAGAAGTTTTATTATTAATTTATAATTCTTTTCATTAGTAATTTAAACATAGCAGGGCGCTCAAAGGATTTTTTTTCAATAGGGTAAAAGACAGATCCCAAGGGGGAGGGGGACAAATGACCGGCACAGAAAGAGTTATAAACACACTCACACACTTGAAAATGAAATGAAATCTCTCACACAGAGAGATTCTACTCCCGACCTCTAAATTCAATCTGACTATGTTTCCTAGAACAGAAATAAGCATCTGCTTTGTACTTCTCTAAATTCTCAACATCTAAATTAAACTAAATAATTTCCCTAATAATATTTTGGGTCTATGAACACATGAGCGGGGCATACACTTTTAGTTTAGTCGATCTACCCTTAATTTGTCAAAGACGTCTTTCCCCATTTGTTGAGTACCTGGCCTAAATCCCTACTCGTGTGTCAAATCAGGATTCCAACACACAAGTAACCTGCTACTGATCTTAATTTTACATCAGATTTGAAATGAGAGCTCATAAACGGGAATCTCTAATGGCCTATGGAACCCGGAGATTCAATGCCGCGTTCACAAAAGCTCTCCACTGACTTCTATTCTTAGAAAATTGGATCCAGTTTCTACTTTGTATTCCTATTTGTGCGAGATCAATCTTAATATTGTCCTCCCATCTGCGCCTGTCTTCCTAATGGTCGTTTCTCGATTGGCCTTCCAGTTAAGATTTTGAATGTTTTCCTTCTTTCTTCCATTCTGGCTACATGACATGTTCATCTCAGCCACCTAGACTTGATGACCCTAACAATGTTGAATAAACCGTATAAATTATGTTGTTGCATGAATAACGAATTCGCCCGGTATTTCTTATAATGTTAGTATGTGTATAACCGGCAAAGACATATGTGGAAAATGTCATGCCAAAAGAGCAGTAAATATGAACAATAAAACGAAAATAAAACTTTCTTTTCCATTTAGCAACATTTTGGTTTACTCATTCTAATTTTCGCATTTATAATTCTTTTCATTTGAAATTTTCCACCAATATACATTAGGGTGGAGAGTTTTGCACTTTTGTTGAAAATTCGATGATGGCTAGTGCGGAAAAGGTGCCATTAACGGCACCGACCTTACTGATTTTTTTTTTAAATTTTTTGCATAGCCCCTTACCCTGCCCCAACGGACTTGAAGTTTTTTAAGTGTTTGGTTAGGCAACACGCACATCACCAATGACAGAAAAGCTACTTGTGGTCGTTTTTAGAGTTACCTGATGGCTATAATACAATTATTTTATTAAAAGAAACTTGAAGCAATGCCAGTAAATAATTTTAAAATGTTTATGAGTCAAGTACAGCCATATTAGGTCAGTTGTTGGAATTAATGTCCAAATTTTGTTTGGAATGCCACGTTAACGATGATTATAGGCATAGCTCTTGATATAACACGATTTGTTTTTTGGTAACTCTTCGCTTGTTATGTACACCGACAGCAAATGCCATCTAGCGGCATGCTACACAACTTCGTGGTTGCTTACATTGGCCACGCTCTTCGAGCGTCGTCGCAATGTCCGGCTCCGTCCAGAAGATTCGCACACCTCCCGCTCGCCTCGTTGGCTCCAGAACCTGCGCCGACGTTTCTAGAATATTCTCGCTCGAAGTTCGGCGGTGGCATAAATATTGCGTACTGCGGCCAACCAATCCAATAGGCCAGTTTATTACAGCTTAAGCTTTAACGGTTTTAGTTCGCTACTGTTTCTGTTAAGACAGAGAGTTTGTGCATTGTATTTGAAGTTACAGTCTTCTTAGTGCAATATGATTCAGAGACATTTTGTATACTTTGGTGTCCAAGTTCGGAAGCAATGGAAACAAGATGAAGAAAAAGCCTCATAGCAGACCAACGCGGGAAAGTGTGAAACGAGGCTTATTTGGCACTCCAAGTGAAATGAGTGAAGTGCAGTTACCCACGTACGCTGACGTTATGCGACATTATCATTGATTTCGAAGTGGTTTAAGTGGTGACGAAAGTGTAACTAAATTACCAGTGACTGACATTTGTAAACTAGTTGGACAAAGAGTTGTGCATATTTAGCGTAAAGCAAGCATTCCTGTGGTTTCAGAAAAGAGAGTTTTTGGCAGCTGAAAACATTTTATAATATGTGTCGCTCCAAGGACAAACATTTTAGTCGACAAGGACAAGAATCAACACTTCGTGCAGGTTTTGTTGCACACTTGGAAAAGTCTCCTTTTGATATTGCGTATTGCAAATGTAAAACCGCCGAAGATTGCAACTGTGAGAGGACACGCAAGATTCCAAAACGAGAATTCAAGTTTCTTTTGGACCAGAGAACATCACGGAAAATGAGCATTGGTAACATCGACGTCCGAACAAGCAAATCTCTGTCAAAGATGTTTTTCTGTGAAGTGAGCAGATTTAAGGGGCAGATAACCAAGAAAGACGCTGGAAGTTTTGAAGCAAGTCCACCAACTAGTGGAATTAAACGTAGACACAGGTCAAAGATACTGGCGTCGTCAGGGGAATCCAGCGAAGCTATTGAATCGGGAAGCACGTCGGGATCTGAATTCGAGGCGCGACCAAGAAGGAAAGATAGCCTAAAGCGCATCTATCTTCAAAATACAGCGGAGGCAGCGTTTAGAACTGGAGCTTCAGACAGACAGGTTGCTTTGATCACTTCTGCCGTACTTCAGGACGCGAGGCTCATAACGCCAGAGGACAAAAGTCTCGTTGTTGACAGATCTCAGGTACGAAGAGGAAAAGATAAACTGGGTGAGAAGATCCAGAAAGAAAAGGCTCACCTAGGCCTGGCGATTACAAGTATTTACTTCGACGGATAAAGAGATGCAACTCTTGTGCAAGAAAAATTAACGGCAAACTACGAAGACGAGAGGTTACAGAAAAGCATATCACAGTTCAATCGGAACCCGGTTCAGAGTACTTGGGTCATGGCACACCTAAGTCAGGCACTGGCAAGGATATTGCTGACTCTATATTGGAGCTTTTAGAGAAGAACCAGTACGACGTGTCAAGTCTTGAGGCAGTCGGTTGCGATGGGATACAGCATGGGATACAGTCACGAACACAGGATGGGATAACGGCGTGATAAGTCAGATACAAAGATCTCTGTGAAAGGAACTGCATCTCATTTACCTTCTTCATACCAACGAGTTGCCATTTCGACACCTGGTTACCGAATTGGATGATGGGACGACCGGACCCAACGCTTTTTCCGGCCCCATCGGAAAGAAATTAAAGGATTGTGAACGTTCACCGATTGTCTCCTTTACACCCATTTCCGTTGAATGGGTGTCTGAAATTGAAAAACCAGATGGTTTAAGCAGTGACCAGAATTATCTCTTTGAAATTTGTAAGGCTGTTGTTACAGGAATGTGTACTACCGATCTAGCAAACAGAAAACCAGGACCATTATCACATTCACGATGGCTTACATTAGCCTTACATTGGACATCAGTGCTGATAAACTTAGTTCAAGTTTGTGTCTACTTTGCCAGTACATTTTTAAAGTATACGCTCCCTTCTGGTTTTTAATACGGCAAAATCCTTCGTGCGAAATGGGCGCCATGCATCTGTTTAGCATAGTTAAGCTATCACGTTTTCTGCCAGAAAATCTACAATACATAGTTCATTCTGTTCTACAAACAAACGGATACTACGCTCATCATGAAAACCTGCTGATAGCGATGACAGTAAATGAAAATCCGCATATTTGAACGTTAGGCTGGAGAAGGATAAAAAAGTGCCGCAGCCAGAAGACTCCGAGATCAAGCCGCCCATATGTCTTCATTGTTCTAAAATTAAACTTTACAGCTGAAAATTACTACGACGTGATTAATTGGCCTAAATGTCCGACAGAGCCGCCAATCACACGAAATATAACGGATTAGCAGCTTGTAGAAAACATCCTATCTCCAGCTACTCTAACAACAACATTCCCTTGCCATAGTCAAGCTGTGGAACGCACAGTGAAGCTGGTTTCCGAGGCAGCGCCGACAAACTGCGGCCAGAATGCAAGAGATATCTACGTATAGCCAAACTGAAGTCTAGAACAAGAATGCCCCGCTTCGAGACCAAGAGGAACTACGTGACGTAAGGTCAAATATCAACGTATGCTTACTAAGTGGGTGGATGGGTGGGCGGAACTCGATGTGCAACCACCTTCCCGTGGTGTTCTGGGTTATTTTGCGTACAGAGCAAAATAAGCGAAGAGTTTCACAAAGAAAATTGTGTCATATGAAGGGCTATGCCTATAACCATCGTTAACGTGGCATTCCAAACAAAATCTGGACATTAATTCCAACAACTGACCTAATATGGCTGTACTTTGACTCATAAACATTTTAAAATTATTTACTGGCATTGCTACAAGTTTCTTTTTATAAAATAATTTTATTATAGTCATCAGGTAACTCTCAAAACGACCACAAGTAGCTTTTCTGTCATTAGTATTGTGCGTGTTGCCTAACCAAACACTTAAAAAACTATAAGTCCATTGGGGTAGGGTAAAGGGTTGTCCATTTTTTTTTTTAAATCAATAAGGTCGGTGCCACTAATGGTACCTTTTCCGTACTAGCCCTCATAGAATTTCCAAGAAAGTGCAAAACGCTCCACCCTAATATACATTTCCCGATTATACACATAGTATCAGTATTAAAAGTGCCCTGCAAAATCATTATCAAATGATATTCATATAAGAAGACAGTTATAGATATGCGACAATCATTTTGTACATGAGTGTACCTACTTCAGGAGGGTGTCCGGTATTTCCATTTTCAGAAGTTGGCAACCCTAGTCTACCGTCAAACGCCACATTGCTTACGATTTTTACTGTTGTGTTATCCTTTACTTGCAGTATAATCAGGGGCGTCATTTAGGGGGGCAGGGAGGGGCATTTGCCCCCCTGAGTTTGAGATTTATATAGATTTTATCAATAGAATAGTAGTAAGCCAGTTAAAAACGCGAAATTTTACTTATATCAAGGGATCTTGCCCCCCCAACCTAAATCAGAAATGACGCTACTGAGTATAATATCAGACAACACTGTTTACACTCCCACCTCTCGTCTAGGATTATCAACTGCAACTCTAACGCTACCGGTACACTGCACTACATTACTCAATAGTGTTTATTCTATAATTCTGTTCCATATAACATCAGAGCAGCATATTTAACAAGATAATACGTATTTGAAAATAAACGAAAATTTTACGTAAAAACATTTAACCTTTTATTTTGTAAGTTGATACTTATTGTTGTAAAATTTAATTTACGAAGCTTGATGTTTTTCGATTGATTTAGAATAAATTTACAAGAGTGCCTGATGAGTTTTTCGACAAAATTTTAATTTTACATCATTTCATATAAATCATTTCACAAAAAATGCGTGTAATATTCTTTCTGTTAAATTTCTCACGATAACACGTTCAAAATGGTCAACAAAACATTACATCATGAAAATTCATGGTTATCGGTAGCATTCGAAAACAAACCACATAGCGCCTTTTCAGGTATATATTCATTGTGCATAAATTATGCACAAACATATAGAGAGAATAAATAAGCAGTCCCGGTAATAATGCAAACGTGGCGTCTGTTTTCCTATGGCATGCTTAATAACATGATTACTGACATGAAATAGTTGGCTTGAATCAGGGGTAAAAGTGCGGGGGAACGCCTCTCCCTACCTCGAAAAATATGTTCGGCGTCCCCCCAGTTCTTAAAACATTACAATGGGCAAAGATAGGCAAAGGAGAACGGCATGAAGCCGTCCCCCCACCTTTTCAGATCCACCTTTACCCCTGGTTTAAATGTAAGTAACTTTTTACTTACGTACTCAAATATCTGATGGCCTATGAATACATTCCTTTAGCCGACGATTATCCACCGAAGCTAAGGGAGGCAGAATGACGAAAGAGGGAGAAAACGGGAGAACGCAGCTGTAAGGTGTTTGTCCACCATAAAACTCACTTGGCGAGAACAGTTATGGAATATGGCCCCACGCGCCAGAGGTGGGCGCTCTAATAATGAGCCACCGCGGCACCTCAAATATGTAGTAGAGAATCTGATTACTATTAATAAATATGCACATAATATGCAAGGTGAGCATAAAGTCTTGCCCTGATTAAAAAAAATATATTACAGGAGAACCGTTTGACATAATAATGTAAACACTAGTTAGTTACACAGGTTAGTATTACAAGTTCTTGTTAAGACCAATTACGTACTTATGTTACTGATGGGCGATTTGCTTTCGTGATACCAGAGCACACATTGCGCTTTCTTCTGCTTCGATGTCATTTCGCCAACTAACCCGCGCGCGCCAAGTAACGTACTGCGTGACTCTTGGGTAACACTAGCGCCATCTATTGGTCTTTTTTTAAAAAAAGTTGTAATACTAACCTATGTAACGAACCAGAATTTACATTATTCTGTCCAACGGTTATTCCGTAAATTTTTTTTATAATCAGGGCATGACTTTATGCTCACGGTGTATTTTAGTATGTAATGTGTATAGGCGTACGCAAGGGGATTCAAAGTTTAACCGCTCCCCCCCCCCCCCTAGAGCAAGATAGTATGCAAAAATAACCAGTTGAGAATGCTCCAAGAGCATTGCCAGAACGAACTTAAAAGAGCTGTTTGTTGTCTACTTCAAATTGTTTTTATAAAAATAGCAAACCAAAGATGAGAGGGTGTTTGTTTCTTATGAGTAGAGGAAGAATAATTACGTATGGGAACCTGTAATGTCTAAAAAGCAAGTTGCTCGAGCCATGAGCCATAAACAGTAGAAGACGAAAATGTTTCGATTATTGAAGCTAACTCAGCAAATTTGTTCGCTGCTGCAACAAATCTGAAAACAACTTTAGGTCTGGAATGCAGTGCAGAGACATGTAACTGTATTCATATTATTTGTTCTGCTTTGCAGATCAAACTAACAAACTAACATATACATATTCGCTTAAAGTTCGCAAGGACGCACATCAACAAGCTATAAGACTTCTGGTACCATGTAATCTATACTGATAAAAAAGTTATTACAAACCTGTTAAAATGGTCTACGATATGTAGGTTTTTTTTTATGAAGACACGTGCTCAAAATGGAGGACTCAAAATTGAAAAATTCGTAAAATATCATCTCTCTATGAATTATGGTTCCCGAGATGACTCCATAAATCTCCCGAAATCCGAACATCTTTTTGGCCAACGTCTGGGAAACGGTCGCCAGTTGGCCAGTGGTCACCGGTTACTATTTGATACTAAAATATTCATCATCCTCTTAGGTATTGATGAACATCAATATAATCTCTCTATGACTTACGGTTCCCGAAATATGGCTCCTTAAATCTCCCGAAATCGATTTTTTTTGGGGGGGGTCAATATCTCGGGAACGGTAAGAGTGACGCGAAAAATTCCATCACTTTCTCAGGTTGTTTTTGATGCTCTATCGAATGGAGGACTTAAAATTGAAAAAAAAATCGTAAATAACAGATACATACCCCCCCCCACACACACACACATACACGGACATAGACAATTCAGTAACGAACTTTTTAAGTTCGTTGAAAATTTACCATATTAAGGTATGTATACAAATACCTGAAATTATATGAACCTGGATAATTGAACTTTCCCTTTGACCCTTTGACGCACTTTTGTGTAAAGTACCTAATCTGCAAAGTTAATAAGGACGATTTAAATATTGTAGTTTCCTAGTAGACACGCTGAGTTTTCCTGTGTATGGTCGTGTGTATGGTAAGATTCTATTTCAACCTTCGGGCTTTTAGACAAAATACTTATTAAAAATAGAGAAAGAGTAAAACTAAGAAAATATTTCATTTCACTCACTCACATACGTATAGCTTTAAGGATTATGATATTCAGTGGCAAAAAGAAAACAAATGAAATGAAATATTTGAGTTTTACGTCCAACGTTTATGCCGGTTAGGCTAAAGGAGACGGTAATGAATGAAATAGTGGAATGAAGAACGGGAGAACCCCGAGAAAACCCACGTACACGGTGTTTGTCCACCACAAAGTTCACTTGGCAGGGGTTGGGATCGAACCCGGGACCCCAACCACTAGAGGTGAACGCTCTATCACTGAGCCACCGCGGTCCCCTGATATTCAGTGGCGTATTTACGATTTTGTTTCGGGAGGGGGGAATTTGCTAACTTTATTCCTGGAAATGTGAAAATTTTGCAAGATATTTCATTTATTTAAAATCGTAAATAAAAGTTCGGGGGCTTAAACCTGGAATCCCCCCTTTAATACGCCACTGACGATATTTATCGATTGGTATGTCTCATCTTTTGAATTTTCCCCTTTAAACTCTTATAATATTCGAGAATTATTTGTACACTAAGTAAATCTGAATGAAGAATTCAATTCGTACGTAATTTATTTACTTAAATTGGCGTTTCTAGCTATAGATGAAGGAACATGTAGATGAGAAATAGGTACTGGTGCTGTTGAGTGTACGTATGCATATATTTAACCCGAGCTCTGTTTGTTCCGCTTGTTAACAGCTCCAGAGATCTTCGATTGTGCAGCAGATGAATGCGTTGGCTACAGCTATCCCGTGGACTGGTGGTCGCTTGGGATTTGCGCTTTCGAGATGTTAAATGGTCTGCGGCCCTTTGACATCCATTCTGCTACATCAATCACCGATGTCCGGCTCTTGTTCGCTGCCGGGGTTCATTACCCGTCCGCCTGGAACCAAGGAATTGTAGATCTTCTAAAAAGGGTATGTGCTTTCATTTCATTTAATATAATAGTTCTATCTACTCATTTTGTATTATGCACAAGTTTCCAATTTTTTTAAACAATTCTTTTATTATATATTCGTTAGATTGACATCTTTGTAACTTAAATTTCACATACTTTCACACTAACTAAAGGTTTGAAATTTTTATTTGGCACGTAAGTCAACTCTAGAACAATACAATATTTTTACAGAAGTTTCACTCTAGCTCAGGGTTTCTCAACCTGGGGGAGGGGTCGCGAAGATAAGCGGACGAGGTAAATATAATTAGAATCTAATACAGAAATATATTTTTAAATATTATTTTAAATTTTGTTCTGATAGGAATATTTTTATTTTTGTATACATACTGTTAAGAACAACAAAAAAATGTCTACTAATCATTTTCAACGGGTGCAGAGCCAAGGGCGCCCATTACGGGGGCAAGGTAGGGCGCTTGCCCTCTACTGGAAATTGTACTTCGGAATATCGAAAACTCAACAGAATTTTTAGAATAGTTACAGCAAAATTTGAAACTATATTTGAAATGTCCCTTATACTTGCTCCCCCCTCTTAGAAACCACAACATGGGCGCCCTTGTGCAGAGTTGTTTAAAAATCAATTTAAATGAAAGAAGCACGATATGAAACTAATGATAACTGCATAATGA
The DNA here is from genome assembly GCF_964235325.1 of Thermobia domestica. Taxonomy (NCBI): domain Eukaryota; kingdom Metazoa; phylum Arthropoda; class Insecta; order Zygentoma; family Lepismatidae; genus Thermobia; species Thermobia domestica. Next base: position 212,408,175 of record NC_137465.1, read on the forward strand.
AATACCACAAAAATACAAAGGCAACAAAGCCTGCATATTCAAATAAAATTAAAATTGAAAACACTAATCCGCAATAGTTGTGTTTAGTGTGTTGATAAATTAACAATGGACAAATTACTCTGTCGGCAATGAAAAGAATTACTTTTGTTTAGGATCCTTTCAAGGATCTTATAAAATAGAGGATCTGCCCTTACAACAAAATCTTGAAGCCATACGTCACAGTTTCGCCACCCCTATTCTGCCCACTCCGCCCAATAGGATCGCAATGTTTTGAGCCACCAATCATGGCGGAAACGAAAGTAGGCAATTAGACGATGGCGGAAACCAGAGTAGCCAATCAAACGTGCCGATGATCAGTTGTTTTTTGGCTTCATAGATTTAATAGGATGACGATACATATGGGCAGATCCTCTATTTATAACATCCTTGGATCCTTTGTTGTTCTTTGCAGAATTGTACGCGTTATGTGTGTGAGCGAATAGTCTTTCTTCCAGCAAGCTAGCCATAATGAAGGTAAATTTTTGTTGTAGGGTTTTATTTGTTTCCTAAATTTTAAGTAAACAAGTTGCTTTTAATAGTTTTTGGTGATACTGAACACATACACAACAATATAAGTTAACTCAAAGTGGTGGCTTCTCGAAAATTAAAGTACTCAATAACTTTTTAAACAGTGGTTCAAGTTTTTTTTTTTTAAATTAGAAATCACTTTATTTTTTATCATATGACCCAGAATTAAGAGACCTATGAAGTTTTAAAATTTTCTAACGTCCTCCATTTTGAAACAGTATGACGGATCGGATTAAATATTTGAAATGTAAATGAACTGATCAAATATTTTTAAATTCATTCGCTTTTAGGGAAGTTACTGTATCCACTATATACAAGAAATGGATTCTACTATTATAGAAATAGATGGATACTATGACCTTCACAATAGGTATATTAAATCAGTAGCAAGAGGACGTGATAAAATGGGGATCGTGATAGAAATTAGGATGAGAACCACTGCTCTTGCTGATTGGTTTATAAAATTAGTAAAATTATTACAAATAAATTTAGGTTGCTTATATGCGTAGGCAACGTCACTTAATGACCATTACTTCAGTAGAGCCAAAATGGTTCAGTGCTGTTAGAGACTTTTATAATATGACATCTCTAACGTGCAATGATAACGTTTATGTATATTTGGTTATAAGGCAACAAGACAATAGTCCGGTACCTTATGGTAACAAATTTTGTGGCCAGACTTGTTTAAACTTGTTTTCTTTATGCTGTTAAAATATAATAAGTGAGGAAGCCATAGTTGATAGAAGTGTATTTTTAATTTCTGAGAAATGAATGATAAGTATTAAGGAAAATAGGAAAATAGTAGTAATAGGAAAAGTAACAAAACTAGTTTAATTTATTGAAATAACAATCGTTATAAGTTTTGGTGATTAAAGTAATTTTAATAGAACTGTGACCGCAATATTTAATTATATATATGTGTTAAAAACCCTAGAAACTGTTCGCTTCCAACGAGCTTGTTTTCTTTCGTCCAAGCATAAGATCGTAAAATGCATACCCAAGGTTTATTACTATAATTACATAGTAGGGCACGTAATCACTGGCGTCGTTAGCTTTAACATATTGGGGGACATGGTATATTTCACATACGGAAGTTATTTTTAACTCTACATTATAGTTTATTTTGTTTTAATTTGACAGAAGAAATGTAATGAGTTTTCGTAACTCATTTAGTGAAAAAAATCATTGGTAAGCATAAAGTACACAGGGGTGAATGTGAGCTTGGGAGATCTACTCCTCCTCCTAAAATATGAGAAAGGTATTGAAAATTTTGGAATATAATACGAGAAAAAAAACATATTCTAATAAAACGGTGTGTTATAAAAAAAATATCACCTCCGAAATTTAATCCTACAGTGAAAATGATACTACTTGTCCTTTCTGAGCTCGCTGCACGCACGTGGTGCTCAATGCTGTGTTGCCAGCTTTTGTGTTAGGTATTGAAACACAAAATTATTCACTGCAAGTATATCTCAGTTTTATAAAAATTAAACGACACAAAAGAGAACTAAAAAGAATGATCTCAATGATCACCAGGTCCACTACTCAAGTTGGAATTCGACTAAAACAATGTGCACTTGTTTATCTTCAAGTTGGCAACGTGGGGAAAGGGTGGAATGGTTACCATTGCACAGCGAGAGAAATGAGGCACTATAATTGGCTGAAGATGCTGTTGACATAGAAACAGTTCTTCTTGCCTGATTGTTATGACCACGTGCAGGAAGGATAAACAGAGGAAAGTAACTGTCAGAAAAGACAAGTTGTATCAAATGAAGTATGGGTTCACCTAGAAAATTTTGGTTATTGTATGTTACACTCAAGGGCGCCGATTTCTCTGTAAATTTGAGAGGGGGCATCCAGCTGCAGAAGGGATATATGAGGATTTTAAGACAAATTGCATTCAAATTATACCAAATATTGTATATTCATAAATACAATGGGGGGCCGGGCCCCCTTGGCCCCCCAGGATCGGCGCCCTTGGTTACACTCATCCACCTTTAACGACGCTCGTGAGTAGACAACCGCCCTCCTAAGATTAAACTGTGCCATTATAGGATTTTCAACCCTATAGCTCATACATAAAAAGGGATGTTTGAGAATTTAAGTTGACGTATCCTAGGACTTACACTATTAATACAGTAATATAAACAATATTACCCCAGATGTATACAATGTTGTGACATAGAATATATAACTTTGTATGTCCTTGCCAATGATTTCAGATGATTTCAATGGTGATTTATAGTGTTTTTTTTACACATTTTTATCTGTAAAACAAGTAAGAAGGGGAAAACAGATCCATGTGAAAGTGTGTGTGATTTATCAGATAACAAGTTAGAGATAACGAAGTAAACTTGTTTATGTTCTTACACCTGTGTTACGAATATCCGTAAAGTGTGTTGGAAGTTTTTTGCATATCAGCTTTCGTGAAAAGCCTTGAGCTATACTTTCGTATCTACAAAATGCATTGAGAGTTTTCTAAGTTATTTCTGTACAGGTGGCTAAATTTACAGGATATTTATTATCTAATGTTAAATATTTTTCTTCATTATGCAGATGATCTTTCCAATGTGATTGTCAGGTTCTCTTTTGTGTTTCCATGTTGTGGAGCTGCGCTCTACAGTTGTGTATCTGGCCATATTTTTGGAGTGTATTTTTGCCTCAGTTCAAGCAGATTATGATTTACGCCAATGATTGATGTGGTCACAGCCTAATCGTATATGATGCTCTATATCAATTTCATCAGTAGCCCTTACAATAAGGAGCTATTAGCCCGTTTTCTAATAGAACAAAACTGTGACGTCTTTTGTTTCAAAGAAGTCACTTATACGGACTTCTCGTTTGTTTTAACTATAGACTGCACCGAGTCTAAACTTTGCCAATACATCCTTAAATATAACCATACTACTGAAAGAGGATTTGTTCTAGAAATTTTCAATTATCTTCGCCTCGTTGAGCAATTTATTGTATTATTGACGGTATATGTATTATAATAATTTATGGTCCTTCTGGTAATATACAACGTATGGCCCGTGAAAGTTTTTATGCTGAAGAAGTTATTGATTTGTTATCTCTCACTCATTATCCTACTTTTGCTAGGGAATATTAATTACCACCTTCTCACTCACCGAAAATACGAATGGGAAGGTTCATCCTTGTCCTGCCTTTCGATATTTTATTATCCTTAAATATGTTTGATGACGAATAAAATAATTATCACTTTACTTATAAATCAGTGCAAGTTTCCTCTAGGTTGGACATGACATATTTTTCGGAACACTTTATCGATAACTTTTTTTATTCACCTTTTCCTTGTGTGTTTCTCTGATCATACTGGCTTCAGATTTGTGTTATGCTTTCCACAACAAATTTCCCAGTTATGGTCATGCATTTTGAAAATTGAATGGACATCTCTTAAATGAGGATTTTATATGGCTGTTATTTACTGACCTGAAAAAATTGCAATTAATACGTCAGCTCTTTCGTAAGACTTGTTTTTCTTTATGCTACTTTTGTGAATTATGGAACTAACCTTACATTGTTTCCAACATGCCTACTACATGCACGGAAAGAAATACCAGAAGAAACTTTTTCGAACAGCCTTTTAGTATATATGTCCAGGAAGGGTGACGCCGATCACATCTAAACTCATTTCTTGTCAAACGGTACTGACATTAATGTTTTCACTTTATTAGCAATGCCATTACCGCTGAAGAAATAACCTTGAATGTCAATGACCGTCACACACTCACTGTATTTCGTTTCAAAACCCTTTCTTTGGGGCTATGTCTCAAGGCTTGTCCGCTACAAACCACACATCACTTGCAGTTTCTGTTATTGTCCGGACTTTAATCTAGACTTTCCCAAGATAAACAACGAACTGCTCCTGAGAAAGACTTCATTATTTATGTTTTATTTCATGCTTTTTCCTTAGTGAGTTCTACATTATTTGAAATTTATAGCTTGTTTATTACAAGGAGGTTCTGTTTATCAACGAGAAGTCATTATTATTTTACTACCAAAAGATGAGAAAACAGTCTAGTGTCGTGAATTATCGTCTTATCATGCAATGCATATTATAATTAAACTGTCGCACACTACATTAAGAATGCTGTTTCACTTAACATAAGTTGTTCCCAAACAGCGCTTCAACCCACAATGAATATTTATACAACTGTTGGTGCTGTACGAGTTATTATTGCTTGTACTCAATTTCAAGAGACTGCAGCACGAATTTAAGCTTGTGGATTTTAGGATTTAGATTTCTGGGCTTTCGGCATCTAAGGCCATTTAGCCCTTTAGAATTTGAGGGATTACGTCCCTCGGCGAGCACACGATCCGGGGAAAGGGAAGGTAGGAAGCAGCCTGGGACCTATAAGTTAGGTACCACCTCGGGATTTGCCTGGTGTGAATGAGGAAACTCCAGGAAAACCTCATTCAGGGTGGCTGGCTTGAAAAGCGTGTTACACTTTTTCGACCGAGTGACCCCACCGGGAATCGAATCCGGGAGTGCTCGCACCGAAGGCAAGAGCGTTAGCGACTACGCTACGCAGGGCCACAAAATTTTAGCTTGTGATTTTCAGAAAGCTTTTGATGCGGTTCACTATGATTTTCTACGTATATAGTACATCACAGAATGTTCTTCCCAGTTACTATCTGTTCTTAGGCATATGAATGCAAGTGCTACCTCTCAACTTCAAATTAATGGACATCTTCCATCCTTTTGTTAATCATTGAAGTGTACGTTAGGGTTGCTCATTGTGAGGGTTATTATTTTGCCTTTCACTTGACATTCTGATTCATCGGTTATAGTTTTCGTCAATTGACAGCTATTGTTCTTATGGACGATTCAACTATATCCTCTTTTACTCTCCAGCAATTATTGTATGGACAATTCGCTAGAACTATTTTCTTTTCTTATCAACTAAATTTTCAATAAAACGACTTTTCTGTCAGTTAAACATTTTCAAGCTTCACGATCCAGGCAGTTGTCCACCTCTTTTACTTCTACAACGCAAACTCGCGTATTAGAGTTTCATTCATTGCTCTCCCAACTTCGTCTTATGAACATATTAGGCACCTGTTGCTTCAACTATTGCGCATGAGTTTAGCTCAGAATCATTTATTTTACGTTGGCACCGAAAATTCGCTATATGAAATTTTCTGGGCCTGCAAAGTATGCACGTCAAATTCTCACTCTTTGGTTAGTTCATTTGGCAGAAATGTGTGTCTCGAGTGTAGAGGTAAGGGTTACATCTTCCGCCTTCTAAAGGTAGTTTAAGTCTTTTATCATTTATTATGAATGGTTTTACATCTCACAGTATGCCGTATAGGCTAAAGAAGACGGTCATGATGATAACAAATGAAATCGTGGAATGACGAAAGTGGGAATAAACGGGAGTATCCAGAGAAATCCTACGAGCATGGTGTTTGTCCACCACAACGTACACTTGGCGCGAGCTGGAATCGAACCAGAGAACCCACCAGAGGTAAACGCTTTATCACTGAGCCACGGTAGCCCCACGATCATCATAATGTTTAGCCTTATATCGGGTGTTGCAAAATAAGTGTTACAACTCTTGGGAGGTGACTCCTGCCACTGAGACAAGAAAAAAAGTTATCTTCAACTTTTTGCTATCGGACATAGTTTCAGATCTACAAGTAGCCGAAAGCGTGGGAAAATGACTTTCGGACGCCAATAATTCGGAAACTATCCAACATAAAGAGGGCGGGTAAAAAATTCACTGAAGAAGTCATACCTGTTCTATTGAATTTTGGATGTTTCACAATCCTACCGTGCACGCGCAAGGGATTCCCCAAAGGAACGTAGGGAGTCCCGGATAATTGCCAAATGAAACTTGGTCTAAATGGATGTGAATTGATAGGCTTTCTACCAGGTAACAATAATTCGTTTGTCTTAAGTCGATATCTGGAACAAATACAAAATGGCGGACACATTCATGCCCGTTGTGTGTGGTTGCATAATCGCCAGGTACGGATGCTGGCCAACAGTGACGTTCTGAGTATTAAGTATAGCGAATTTGTACTCAAATGCTCTATAAAGACATCTGGAGCGTAGGTAGAGCACAACAGATGAAGCAGGGTGATTCACATGTGTGGAAACACTTAACGAAAAATGCCCAGAAATGCACTCATACTCAGTAAACGTGAGCTCAAAGCGTCGGAAATGTAAGGATTAGCATCAAGAACATGAAAGCCATTGCCAATTCACCAATAATATTCCCTCAAACCGATGCAATATGATGTGCACGGTTGCATACCAATAAGGATGCAACTGAGGCCAAGTTCAAATTGTGCAATTGGACTCACAAAGAAACTGGGTAAACTAAAGGAATGTCACTAGTGGGATCGCATGATCGATATTGAAATGTGGCTAATGTGTGTGTTGATATCAACATGTAGCTGATGGACAAATGTCAACATGTCCCACTAGTGCTGGGACACCGTCTCACGTGCAAAAACTAGGAAAATAACGTACTTTCTGCTATTACATCTGGTGCACCTTTTGGTAGAACGTAACTAGAACATGATTGTATCAATGTCCCCTTTGTTTGGGACATTGTCCCACAGTCGACACACATGAAAAGAAATCTCTTAATGCATGGTTCAAATTCTGATTGAGCGTAAAAATAACAAACTTATATCATGTCTCACGTCTTCTGAGACATATGACGTACTTGAAATATAGGAAAATACCTCCAGAAATTCGTATCTTACACACAGTGCACATGCCAAGATAAAGACGAAAATGAACCGATTTGTCACATTTAACACTATAGCTGGAACACCGTACATATGGAAAATAAAACGACATGAGAAATAGTAAGAAACGTCTTAAAGTTCTGATTGTTTACAACTGTGCAGTAGGAGTAAGAAAAGAAAACACACAAGTATGTCGGGAGGCTGTACAAGAGGGCTTGCCAAACAAAGTGGGTACTCCTCAAAGTAATGAATACAGAGAAAGTGAGGCTCCTTCGAATCTCAGGGCTAGAGCGTTCGCTTTTGCTTGCGTGGTCGCAGTTTCCAATCCTACTGGGAGCCCACGGCCTCAGATTCAAGACCCGAGTAGTTACTTTTCTATTTTTCGCACGTAGGACGATGTCCCAGCAGTAGTGGGACATGCTGACATTTGTTCATTAGCTACATGTTGATAACAACACATACATTGGCCACATTTCAACATCGATCATGCGATCCCACTAGTGACATTCCTTTAGTTTATCCAGTTTCTTACTGAGTCCAATTGCACAATTTGAACTTGGCCTCAGTTGTTGCATTCTTATTGGTATGCAAACGTGCACATCATATTGCATCGGTTTGAAGGAATATTATTGGTGAATTGGCAATGGCTTTCATGTTCTTGACGCTAATCCTTACATTTCCGACGCTTTGAACTCACGTTTACTGAGTATGAGTGTATTTCTGGGCATTTTTCGTTAAGTGTTTCCACACATGTGAATCACCCTGCTTCATCTGTTATGCTCTACCGACGCTCCAGATGTCTTTATAGAGCATTTGAGTACAAATTCGCTATACTTAATACTCAGAACGTCACTGTTGGCCAGCATCCGTACCTGGCGATTATGCAACCACACACAACGGGCATGAATGTGTCCGCCATTTTGTATTTGTTCCAGATATCGACTTAAGACAAACGAATTATTGTTACCTGGTAGAAAGCCTATCAATTCACATCCATTTAGACCAAGTTTCATTTGGCAATTATCCGGGACTCCCTACGTTCCTTTGGGGAATCCCTTGCGCGTGCACGGTAGGATTGTGAAACATACAAAATTCAATAGAGCAGGTATGACTTCTTCAGTGAATTTTTTACCCGCCCTCTTTATGTTGGATAGTTTCCGAACTATTGGCGTCCGAAAGTCATTTTCCCACGCTTTCGGCTACTTGTAGATCTGAAACTATGTCCGATAGCAAAAAGTTGAAGATAACTTTTTTTCTTGTCTCAGTGGCAGGAGTCACCTCCCAAGAGTTGTAACACTTATTTTGCAACACCCGATATATGACTACTTCACAACATATTGAGACTTTATAATGATGGTTCCCAATCTGGAAGGCGCCCCCCCCCTTCCGGTGGGACGTGAAGAGCGAGAAAGGGAAGCGCTAGCTATGACGGGAATAAAATGTGAAATGATTAATAAAACGCAATTTGTAATAAGCATTCACACTGTAACTTTAGCAAACTTAAAAACGTTACATGCTAGACGTTTTGTCTTTTCTATTCAAGATTTTTTACTTTATTAAGAACTAAATAATTATGCAAATTATTATTTTTACGAAATTATCAAAAATAAGTACAAAAATGTTTTTTCAGTGTCTAAGATGGAGTTCCAAAAAGGACAAAGGACAAAGAAGGTCTTAGTGTAATGGTTGACATTGTTTTTCCTTCTCAAGTTTCTTGATATTCGGTGCTAAGTTCGACAAAGTACACCTCAGATCACTTTCCACTTCCAGCAAGTTCCGATACTTTGGTTTTATTGAAATTAATGTCAAAAATCTTGATTCACAGAGGTAAGTAGTCGAGGAGAACTGAACAAGAGCTTTTAAGATGTCTTTTGCTACTCTTGAGTAAACAGGCAGGAAACAAATCGAAGCTTCTTCCAAAAACGTTGACTGAAACAGTTGTTTGCCACCTGAATCGCTCTTCAATTCAATCGCTTCCTCCTGAATTTCTTGTGGAAATAAATCTACATCATTAGTGAAATGTGTCCTTGCTAATTAGAAGAACTGCCAATCTTCTTCACACAAATCAGGAAAATATCACTTGAATTCATCATGGACTGAGTCTAGGTGTGAGTTGATGTTGTCTGTCCACAATGGTTAATCACATTCGTTATTGCCAAGAAGTTCATTTAATCGAGGAAAAGGTGAAAAATTGGGCGTAGAAACATTCGGACGGAGTTTCGAAAATAGGATATTTTCCATGAAAGCTCTCATCGCGTCATAAGAAGTTAATAAGTTCGTATTTCTACATTAAAATTTGAGATTGAGTTTGTTCAATATTTTAAAAAAAAGTCAGGGAAATATGAAAGGGAAAATGTAAATATGCCATTAATAAAAGAATTACAAAGTTAATTTTTTTTCCTACACTTAGAAATATTTCCACATCTGACTTAAGCTCGGACTTAATATATTACCTTTCGACAGCCAACGAATTTCGATATGGAGAGGTAAAGTTTTATGTTCAGTAGCTTTATGTAAAGTTTTATGTAACGTTATATTTGTAGGTTGCCACACAAAGCCTCAAAGAGATGAGTATTCAGAGCACTTGAGTTTACAAAAATAACAACTTTAAAAACTAATGATAATACTTACTTCAGGTCAGTGGCGTATTTACGATTTTGTTTCAGGGGGGCTTAAGTCCAGAAGCACCCCCCTTAAATACGCCACTGCTTCAGGTTCTCTGGTAAAACTTTTGCAGCTAAGGCTTGCCTGTGTATTAAGTAGTTATAGGATTTCTGTCCTTTGTCAGCTTTATAAATCCAGACTGGTGAACCTAGCATTGCTGAAGCTCCATCAGTACATATTCCAACAACTCTGCCCAAGGCAAAGAAAATCATTTTTTAAAAAGCTGAAAAATATTCGTTCCTTTTAGTATAAAGGCATATTCGTGCGACGTAAAACTAAAAATTTTCATTTTTTTTTTTTTTTCATTTCGAACCTGAGCCATTCTGATTAGTGTGCTACAACGATAAGCATTCACCTATTAGTATATGGTTCTTATAATGTACGTGAGAATTTAAATTTTGGAAAGGAAGTTGGTTTGCGTTTTAAGTAACATATTACATTGTTCAGTGTTGGTTCATTGTTTTACGTTTGAAAAACAAAAGTACCAGTAGTTGTTTGTCTACAACACGTTAATCCAGGTTTATATTTATCCTGGAACTGTATACTTTTATGTAAGCACATGATTTTATTTTGTTTTTGATCCTAAAAAAAAGGAAAAAAAAACAAAGCAAACCGCAGGAGGTTCGGAGGATGAGAGAAACCCAGCAGCGATCCGTGTGACGGGATGTTTTTCTAGTTTGGCTCATTCTTTCCTCCCGTGGAGGACAATGTTGCCAACAAGTGAGTTCAAACCGTAACTAAATAACACACAGAATCTAGCTATTAAAAAACTACTAAACTCATATAATTATGGCTAAATTTATAGTTAACAGAACGTAACAATAAAACAAGCGTAACACTTCATAACTTTAGTGTACTCACCTAAAAGATAGCGTATTATTTTTCGTGGCGTTTTCAAATCAAATATTTTCACACTTAAAATCATTTGCACTGCGTTTTACACAACTACTAGGGATGCTAACCAGGCTTGAATTATTTTCTCCATTTTCTGTAGTAATTGTTGCTATATATCGGTGCATTATTGATCTAGTAGAACATTAAACTTTCACTATTGATCTAGCAGATCACTAGAGTTACACTATTGATCTAGCAGAACACAAAAAGTATACAAGTGATCTAGCAGAACACTAAAATTACACTGTTGATCTAACAGAATACTAAAATGATACTATCGATCTAGCAGAATACTACAATTACAATATTCATCTAGCAGAACACTAAAACTACACTATTCATCTCACAGAACACTAAAATTACACTATTGGTTTAGCAGGACACTAACATTACACTATTGGTCTAGCAGGACACTAAAATTACACTATTCATCTAGCAGAACACTAAACAGTCCTAGCCACAAACACCTTCAAACTTTGTTTCCAAGTTAACTACCGGTACGTGTTGAAGTCAGCTATTGGGAGGCAAAATGTTTCAATTTGCCGTTAAACATAATATATAAAGGAAAATAATATTAGGAAGAATGTACTGGAGACCCAGCTTTAATTCTGGATCATATAGCTAGGGTGCTGAAAGGGACATTAAACTCCAATGCAGTAAATGGCCAGTTCTGTCCTGAAGTTCTTGTTGCTTAAAGGTTAGCCTACTTCCGTGGGTTCTCAATGATGGTGGGTTCCCTAGGTTTCACTATCTCAATGTCCACGTGGTCCTTAATGAGCACTTGTTTCTAGTAGGTTTTTCTACTCAGCGAAGGATAGAACACGAGACAAATAGAGTTCTGGTTTGACTTCAAGAACACACTGATCATTTGTGCTGCCGCCTGGTGGTGACTGCTGCAAAACGAATTGACGATCGCAATTCAGTCTCCGCCGATTGACTTGCCCAGCACAGATATTTGACAATAATATGTACAGGATTGGTCAGAATTGTAACTAATAGCTAAATTATATTTATACTGGATAATCAGCATGTGAAAATGACCAGATTTAACCGCAAAATGACTAAAATATTCACCAAAAAGATTTATCCACAAAATGACTAAATTGGCAACATTGCGTGTAGGTAGGGTTACGTTATCTAGCTGTCACCTCGTGGATTTTTCTGAAAGATTAATGGTGCGATACATTTTTATTTTCCTTTCATCTCTATATAAGAAAGAAGTAGAAAAAACTTGCGATAGGTTGCTTGGAAGAAAATTTCCGTACGAAACTTTATTCGCTGTCACTTTTAATATTATTTGCCGTGGATTTTTAAATCCATCATTTCTGTCTAGTTAACCCTTGAGATGTTTATCTCTGGACTTGTATACTAAAGTTAATCGTACGTTTTGAGCTCTTTTAAAAGTTTTTCTATTTGGTCTAGGAATTAATTCGTGCGGTTGGTACGCACACATTGAAGCTGTAGTACAAACACAAAATACATAAATACCTTAAGAAAAATATTGTCCATCGCTAGCCACCACTTTCGCCCATCTGTTAGGCAATGTACGGATTCCGTGGCGAAAGAAGTCCTCATCCTTGGAAGCGATCCAGTCAGAGACCCATGTTTCGATATCTTCTGAAGAAGTAAACCGCTGTCCAATCAAATCGTTGTTCATGCAATCGAACAAGTAGTAGTCCGAAGGAGCAACGTCTGGTGAATACGGCGGGTGGGGTAAAACTTCCCATCCGACATTTTCTAAATAGGTTTTGACCGGTTTTGCGACATGTGGGCGAGCGTTATCATGTTGAACAATAAGTTTATCATGTCTGTTCTCCCATTCTGGTCGTGTTCTGGCCAGAGCTTGCTTCAAACGCATTAATTGTCGTCGATAACGTTCTCCATTCATAGTTTCACCCGGTTGCAGCAGCTCATAGTACACCACACCTTTCATATCCCACCATATGCACAGCATAACCTTTGCACAGTGAATATCTCGTTTTGGTTGTGATGGACCTGGTTCACCTGGTTTCACCCAGGCCTTTTTTCGTTTAGGGTTCTCGTAATGGATCCACTTCTCATCACCCGTAATAATTCGATGCAGAAACCCCTTTCTGCTCTGTCGTTGAAGCAGCAATTCGCAAATGGTTTTTCGTCTTTCAACGTCTCTGTCTTTCAATTCATGTGGAACCCAATGTGACATCTTTTGAATCATTCCCATGGCTTTCAAGCGTTTGGAGACTGTTGTTTGATCAACGCCTAATGCTGCTGCAAGTTGTTCCTGCGTTTGACACGAATCCTGCTCGAGCAATGCTGTCAATTCTTCGTCTTAAAATTTTTTTGGCTGTCCAGCTCGCTCTTGGTCTGCCAAGCCGAAATCACCACTTCTAAACCGTGCAAACCACTTCTGACACGTTCGCTCAGCTAGAGCATGGTCACCATACACTTCCACCAAAATACGATGACTTTCAGTCGCACTTTTCTGCATGTTAAAGTAATGCAGCAGGACACCCCGCAAAAACACTTTATCAGGCACAAATGGCGCCATGTTCACTTAACTACAAACTGGTGTTGTTGACGCTTTAATCCACTGCCCTATACTACGAACGATACGCGATGACAGGGGTTTGCAACACATGTGTGGATACACGGAACTGTGGGACGCTCCGTTCGTTGCGCCATCTCTTGTCCACCCGCATGAATTAATTCCTAGACCAAATATAATTTCACAGAGACTTATCAATAGACCAAACAGAAATGTTCTTGTTACAAATTATTTATTAAACAAAATTAAAGAAGTTACTATGTGATATTTTTGTTTGTAGTCCATGCTACTAGAATGCCATTCTTCCACCGCAGACAAAGAATTACAAGAGACTAAAAGTTGATACTATCTCGAAATTGTGTCGTGTGCTTTCCTACGAGACGAAAAATAATTGTGTCTTGTCTCGTAAAGTTTGTAGAAATCTCGTCTTGTTTTGATCCTCGGAGTATTCTTTCTCGTCTCTTAAACTTTGTAGAAATCTCGTCTTGTTTTGATTCTCAGAGTATTTATTTTCGTCCCGTAAACTTTGTAGAAATCTTGTCTTGTTTTGATTCTCTCAGTATTCTTTCTTGTCTCGTATACTTTGTAAGAATCTCGTCTTGTTTTGATTCGCAGAGTATTCTTTCTCCTCTTGTAAATTTTGTAGAAATTTCGTCTTGTTTTGATTCTCAGAGCATATATTCTCATCTCGCAAACTTTGTAGAAGTTTCGCCTGGTTTTGATTCTCAGAATATTCTTTCTTGTCTTGTAAACTTTGTAGAAATCTCCTCTTGTTTTGATTCTCAGAGCATATATTCTCACCTCGTAAACTTTGTAGAAATCTCATCTTGGTTTTGATTCTCAGAGTATACTTTCTTGTCTTGTAAACTTTGTAGAAGTTTCGCCTGCTTTTGATTTTCAGAGTATTCTTTCTTGTTTTGTAAACTTTGAAGAAATCTCCTCTTGTTTTGATTCGTAGAGTATTCTTTCTTGTCTTGTAAACTTTGTAGAACTCTCATCTTGTTTTGATTCTCAGAGTATATATTCTCACCTCGTAAACTTTGTAGAAATCTCATCTTGTTTTGATTCTCAGAGTATACTTTCTTGTCTTTTAAACTTTGTAGAAGTTTCGCCTGCTTTTGATTCTCAGAGTATTCTTTCTTGTCTTGTAAACTTTGAAGAAATCTCCTCTTGTTTTGATTCTCAGAGTATTCTTTCTTGTCTTGTAAACTTTGAAGAAATATCCTCTTGTTTTGATTCTCAGAGTATTCTTTCTTGTCTTGTAAACTTTGTAGAACTCTCATCTTGTTTTGATTCTCAGAATATGTTTTCTCGTCTCATCTCTTTTGGTGTACGGAATGTAGCCCTAATTTTTTCTTGTTCTTGTTGTTGTTAATTTTGTTTAAAAGCTAGGGGGAACGGTGGCTCAGTAGTACAGCGCTTACCTCTTTTGTGTGCGGTCTCTGGTTCGATCTCCGCCCAAGTAATTTTGCGGTGGAGAGCATCGTGTTTCTGAGTTTTCTCGGGTTACTCTGGTTTCTCCCACATTTTCATTTCACCGGTTCTTATTTCATCATTCACTTGCCTTAATCGCCCATCTCCTTCAGTCTAAAGGACATATTCGTGGAACATTAAACTAAAAAATTCTGATCTTTTTTTTTTTAATTTGGAATTTACAGATATCCTTCCCTCCGCAGAATAATACCCGTTCAATATTTTTTTGCTCTCTTCAACCTCTCCGAGCGAAATTGAAGTAAATTTCACCACGAGGACTTTTGAATTTGAGGACAACATACTAGCGACGATCAGAGACCATCCCGAAACTACACTGAGAAAATAAATTGTAGGTGGCGTACTTAAAAAGATAGGTTACATGCGTAATTCCTGTAGTTTTTGGACTTAACGTACAGCACACGTATAACTGAAAACGCATGGTGTTATAATATCTGTATAAGTGTTCCATCTATATGTACTTTCCGTATGAAACAATGTAGGCGGTCAGGATCTCACATACAAATGGACGTATATAACATATAGCCGACGAAGATATCATAAGTATATGCATGTGATATACGGAAAACTGTTAGATGTCAGACATCCTGCAACGGCATGATGTAACATCTAAGGGTAGTGCCTATGTAGCATAACATGTGCTCCACACTGATTTCTATAGTAAGCAAGAGGATACCTTATATTTGTACAATATACCGCTGTCCGGAGAACGGACTTTTCTCTGTGTGTTACCTGAGAACTTGCTCCGTCCAAGAACGTTTTGTCCATGCTACCTCCGACAAAGTATCGCCACCTCAGTTTTTAAAAGTGTTATTCTGTGGACTGTTGAACAATATTCACGAACACTGGCATGTTCAAGTCTCACAATAGCCATGTGCAGAATGTGGAAAATCCACACGCAAATCTAGTGCACAATCAGCAGCACAGTTTTAGTATAAATATGTAGAGTGTATAGTGGATTATTTTGTGATAGGACGTTACTTATTACTGGTCTGCCTGTCTGGAGGTATGCAATTTTGTATTTTTACGTGATGTTTTTCCAGAACTGATAGAACATATGCGCTTGATAATAAAACAGCAGGTGTACTTCCAACATGACGGTGCACCTGCACATTTTGACAAGAATGTACAAATGAAACATGCCAAGATCGTTGAATTGGCAGAGAAGCACCTGTGTTATGGCCACCTCTCTCACCCAACCTAACATCCCTTGATTTCTTGAAGGGAAGATGAAAAGCCTTGCGTATGCAACACCGATCACGAACGCCGAAGAACGAATTGGCTAAATTAATGTTGCTGGGGGATACATTTCCGAAACGCCAAGTGTATTTAATAGTACATTGCAAAAATTGCTTAACCGAAGATATTTTTACAACGCAGTCAACGGCGAACAAGTTCAGCACCGCTTGTAAACTGTTATCTTCGCATATATCTTATACATTTACTGCAGTTCACAAATACTGTACAGGATACATCTGAGTTTGTCACACCTACTCTACTTCGTACGAAACTGAATAAATTTGTAGTTTGGAATGCCCTTTCCTTTGTATCGTTATGCAACACGCACAACAGCTCCTGTTTCATCCATTCTGTGGCATTTGTGCACTTAATTATTATCTTCCATGAAATCTTTTCATGCAGCTTATATCCTTGTGTTTTACGTCCGACGGTTAGGCTAAAGGAGACGGTGATGATGAGTAACGAATGAAATGGTGGAATGAAGAAGGTGGGAGGAAACGGGAGAACCCCGAGAAAACCCACGCACACGGTGTTTGTCCACCACAAAGTTCACTTGGCGGGGGCTGGGATCCAACCCGGGACCCCAAGCACCAGAGGTGAACGCTGTACCACTGAATGAACCACCGCGGCCCCTATTCATGCAGCTTACTTTCGTCGAAATTGTATTCACATAATTTGTGGCAATTCCTGTTGTCATCTAGAGAATCCCTTGAGCATTCGCTCATCACGTGAGACGTTTTCGCTTTTGGGTACAACATACTATAAAGGAAATCAAGACAGTTCTGTCGCTTTTTGTGGAAGTCTGTGTTTAATTGGCCCTCACGCCTTAAGTTGAATACGAATGGAGATAAGGCGAAGGTCATTCCTTGGTATGGGTATATCCAACATACTATCTATTTGTGGCAGTTCAGTTACACCGTGAACTTGCGTAAGGACACAGTGAACATGGGACCTGCACAGACCGTCATAAGGGTGTGTATGCTGTACGAGTTGAAACTGGGGTCAAACGCCGCTGCAGTGGGGCAGAAGATATGCCAGGCCTTTCGTGAGGGAGTCGTAACTACGCGGACAGTGCAGCGGTGATATAACATGTTTAAAGCTGGTGATGAAACACTCGGAGATGCACCACATGCCGTAAGATCTACACATGTACAAAATAAAGACCTTCAAGCAGCAATTGAGGCAAAGAGTGTCCAGACATACAATTCAATGTGGGTGGAGAAACCATTCGGCAGCATCTCCATCAACTTGGGAAACACTACAAGTTGGGTCCATGAATCCCACATGATTTGACTTCGGGCCAGAAGGCAACGCGAGCAGATACCTGTGTACTTTTGTTCTCTTGTCTGATAAGGAGCGATTTCTGGACAAGGTTTTGACATGTGATGAGACGTGGGTCCTGTACGAAGCTCCACGGCGCCGTCATCATTGGTTAACATACAATGAACCGGTTCCAAAACAGCCGAAAGCAGTACTACACCAGAAAGACCTCCTGTGTGTTTGGTGGACTGCACGCGGCATCGTGAATCGCGAACTGCTACCAGCTGGTCAGAGCATCAATGCAACTGTGTATTGTCAGCAGTTGAAGCGTGTTCAAGAAAAACTCAGAACTCTGGAGTCAGCACTTCTGAATTCAAAGGTATCCTCCTGTTACAGGCCAACGATAAGCCTCACGTGGCTAGAATGACCTAGGACACCATTCTACGCCTTGGATGGGAAACATTATTGCATCCGCTATATTCCCCGGACATTGCACCGTCCAATTATCACTTTTTCCATTCCTTGGACCATCACCTTAGAGGACGCCAGTTCAAATCCCTAGTAGAGGTGCAAAATGCACTTGATATCTTCTTCGCTTCACGGCCCACCAAGTTCTACTGCGATGGAACCCACGGCCTTCAAGAACGTTGGCAGAAGGTCTCTAATTTGTTCTATACTTTGTTCTATACAGGGTGGACCAAAAGAAGGTATACACTCGTGTATTGATCAAGTATAACATTCTAGCTTATGGGTTTATTTACTTCGGCTCTTCAGAGCTTAAGATGTAAGTAAGAACACATTAAGAGCAAATAATAAAGAAACTAAGTCTAGCTGATCAAATATATATATATATATATATATATATATATATATATATATATATATATATATCTTTCTATCGAATTCTAACAATGATCCTCTAACTTCAATGATACACTATCACTTTTGTTCTGTAATATATTGTACTTGATTATTGTTCAGTTTTCTCATTGAACTTTAGATAAAATACCACAGGCAAGGGCGCCCATCAGGGGAGCAAGGTGGGGCTCTTGCCCCCCTAAGAGGAAATTATACTTAAAAACATCGAAAACCCAATAGAATGTTTACATTAGTTACAGCAAAATTTGAAAGTATATTTGAAATGTCGCTTATACTTGCCCCCCTTGGAAACCACAACATGGGCGCCCTTGACCACAGGAATTCTCCAGTTTTGTTTGGGGCTGACGCTTGTGCCGCAACTGCACCATGTCCAACTGTTCATTAATGTAATCTACAATTAAAAATAGTTGGACATTTCCTCTTTTCCCGATTTCGATCCGATATTTTGCTCTCGAATTATGCTGTTTTTCCTTTTTTCGACAAATTTTCTGCGAGTTATAACGCCGAAAGCAAGCATTTCCGATTCAGGAGGGTTTATACTTTTTGTCTTATCTTGGTATCAGGAATCACCTCTCAAATATTGTAACCCGTGAATATCAACATCTTGAATATAAACGGCTTGAATTTAGATGGTCCTCCCTTTTTTTCAAGTCTGTCAATGATAACCTAGATATTGTAACATTGACTTAATTGTCGTAGTGATGTTAATGTGTATAATTTACAATTTGTTCTTTCTGCTTCCAGCTATTGTGTGTTAGTCCTGGTGCTCGACTAACTACGCTAGAAGAACTAAAGAAAGTTCCTTATGTGAATGACATAAATTTAGACGCTGTCTTAGCGAAGAAAGTGAAACCGCCATTTGCACCGAGAGTAAGTAACTAATTGTGATCTGTTTTCTTATGACACTCGCTAATTGCTCAATTGTAACACTGGGTTTGTATCAGAGGCGTTATTTGGGGATGGCAAGTGTCATTTGTGAATCAACTACCCCTTCCCCTTGGGTTTCAGAAGTCTATACAGGAGATGGTTGAAAATTGGAAAACAAAGTGATTAAAACATTTTATTTGTTTACTTATGTGCATAGTTCAAGATACAACATGCTAGACTTTTCATACTGAAACTTGTAACAACAGTAATGCAAAAATAGAAAATTGAGAGAATATATATATATATATATATATATATATATATATATATATATATATATATATATATATATATATATATATATATATATATATATATATATATTTACATCACCATATTTAGAACTTAATTTTGGACAATCAATTGCCTTATTAGAAACGTAATAGAATGTAAGATTAACGTTTGAGAGAAGGAAGACCAATTCTGTGAATAGTGTGAAAAATAGAAAAGAGTATGGTTAGAACATTATTTAAGAAAGTCTTATTATGGATGTGATACAAGGTAATAGTTTTGCAGGAAAGAAGAACGATATTTAAGATAGTCAAAAGTGGAAAGGAAAGTATTCAGGACATTATTTGAGAAGTAATAGAAGGTAAAGTAGAAAGTAAGAGATCGTGGTGTTGGAGGAGAGGAGAATAATATTGGAAATAGTTAAGAAGATTTTAAAAACTGGTTAAAACTGGTCAAAAGAAATTATTAGTGATTAAGTAGAGGGTACAACAGAAGGTAATAAGTGTTGGGAGGAGAGAGCAATATTACTGAAGATAGTCAAAAAGAGAAGAAAAAGAAGTGGTTACGACATTTTTTGAAAAGAAAGTGTCTTCTAAAAGAATGATGAAGAAAGAAAAGTAATTCTGAAGAAGTCAAGAAGAGGGGAAAGAAAGTGGTTAGAGTGTTAGATTATTCAGAAGAAGCGTTTTATTAGGAATGTGTCAGAAAGAAGAAAAGAAAGTGTTAAGAGGATTGAAAAAAAATTGTCTTATTAAGATGCGGTAGATGGTATGTTTGGTAGAAGGTAAGAGAAAATGTTGAAGGATAGAACAATACTATAGGTAGTTAAAAAAGAAGAAAAGCTAGTGTTTAAGGCATTATTTGAGAAGAAATTGTCTTATTAAGGATGTGATGGAAGGTATAGTAGAAGCAAGTGGAAATGTTCGAGGAAAGAAAAACGGTAAAGAAAGAGGGAAAGAAAGAGGTTAGAGTAGATAATTAATTGAGAACAAATGCCTTAACAAAAATTTGATAGAAGATATGAGTGAAACTATGAGTTAGTATTGGAGAAGGGAAGAAGGACACTGGAGATAGTTAAAAAGAGGAAAAGGAAATGGTTAGAGAATTAACTGAGAAGAATTTGTCCTATCATAAATGTGGTACAAAGTTTAATGGAAGATAAGAGTAAGTTTTGCAGAAAGGAAGAAGAATACTGGAGATTGTTAAAAAGAGAAAAAGAAAGTGGTTAGAGTAGAGAATTAATTGAGAAGAACTTATCATAAATGTGATAGAAGATATAATAGAATTGTTAGAGGAGAGAAGAAGAATACTGGAGATAGTTAAACAAATAAAAAAACTGATTAGAGAATTAATTCAGAAGAACTTATCAGAAATGTGAAAGAACATTTAATGGAAGGTAAGAAGAACTGAAAATAGTTAAACAGACGAAAAGAAACTATTAGAGAATTAATTGAGAAGAACTTGTCTTATCAGAAATGTGATAGGAAATATGAGTAAATGTTGGAAGAGAAGAAGACTTCTGGAGATACTTATAAAAAAGAAAAGAACCTAGTTAGGACATTATTTGAGAAGAATTTGTGTTTTTAGGAATGGCATAGAAGGTAAAAGGAAGTGTTGGATAAGGGAAGAAGAATACTAGAAATAGTTAGAAAGAGGAAAAGAAATTGGTTAGAGAATTAACTGAGAAAAAATTGTCTAATTATAGATGTGATAGAAGACATAGTAAGAGGTAAGAGTAAATGTTGGGGAAGAAAATAATGGTACTGGAAGAAGAAAAGAAATTGGTTAAGTGCTTATTTTAGAAGATGGATGGATGTGATAGAGGGATAGTAGATAAGAGTAAGTGTTGCAGGAGAGAAGAACAATACTGAAGATTGTTAAAAAGATTGAAAGATGGTAGATAAAGAATAATTTGAAGAGAAATGTTTTTTATTAGGGATGTGACAAGTAAATAAATTGAAGAGATAAAATATGTAGTAAAAGGTAAAAGAGAGACGGAAAGAAGAGATTAGAAACAAGGACCATTGTGGATGGATGATTATCAGTTTGCGGCAAGGGACCTGATAGAATAGTGGATGATGGTGGTCAAATATATTTAATTTTTTTATTGTACTGGACTGTAATAAAGAAAAGTGGATGCATATTGTCTTTACCCCTAAAGTTACTGATAAGGGACCAACTTGACCTTTTACGGCTTTCATGATTCTGTATCTTTCTCAAAATCTGTTTTCAAATTTGAAAGCAAACCACGACGTTTCATATTACTGTAACTCTTTTTGTCTTGTCGAACTATGCTAGCTTATTTTCTTCTTGTGGGAATTGCTTCCATAACGCATACCTTTGTGTCAAAGCGTAACATCTACAAAAGAACATTGATATTGGTTGTGCTAAGTAAAAGCTCGTATTTCTCCTACCGGTGTAAGTAATTACATTAAGTTCCAGGAAGGTATTTTGTATAACGTTCACAAAGAATAATGTAATAAATCAACGTTCAGTTAATTACAATTCCATCGTTTTCACTGATATGGCTTGTGATGAAGTACTCAAAGTGTTGTTGTCTTTAGATGTACTGCAACTGGAGAATATTCATTACTATGTCCGCTCTCTCAGACATTGATTTTTTCTTTTCTTAAGTTTGGTTTATATTATTTCTCTGTGTACTAATTACCGCAATTTAATCACAACCTGCAGACGAAATTCCTGGAATAATGAATACATAGTCGTTTCTCATATTTAACTTCACTTACACAGAATGCCGTACGGACCGTACAAGATCGACAAAGTTCAATTAAACCGGAATTACATGTATGTTTGTTTCATTGCTATTATTATTATTATTATTATTATTATTATTATTATTATTATTATTATTATTATTATTATTATTATTATTATTATTGCAAATAGTAGGTACACTCATGTTCAAAATTATTGTCGCATGTCTATAAATATGTTTTTGTAGGAATATAATTTGATAACGAATTCGCCCGGTATTTCTTATAATGTTAGTATGTGTATAATCGGCAAAGACATGTATGTGGCAAATTTCATGTTAAAAGAGCAGTAAATAAGAACAGTAAAACGAAAATAAAACTTTCTTGTCGATTTTGCAATGTTTTGTTTTACTCATTCTAATTTTCGTGTTTATAATTCTGTTCCTATGAAATTTATCACAAATATACATTTCCCGATTAAACACATAGTATCAGTATTAAAAAGTACCCTGTAAAATCATTATCAAATTATATTCTTACAAGAAGACACTTATAGATATGCGACAATCATTTTGGACATGAGTGTACGTCATAACTAAGAGAAATAAAACACAATAGATATAATACAATTTTCTAGATGATGGTTCACACTTTTCTTGTACAGTACATAAGTTAGTAATACAAATTATTTCGGGATAAATTTTTAAAAGCAATCAGCTGCATCAAACTGGGAAATAACGGTACTCGTATACATTTTCACTATCGTCTTGTTAGTCTCGTAATGAAAGCTTGGTTAATGTATAGTTCAGTTATAGGGTTGCCAACTATTGAAAATGGAAATACCGGACACCCTAGTAGAGCATGTTTACCAGTGATGCCAACCTGTGGAAAAAATCCCATATCTTGGGAGTTTTTGACCTTATTTTCTCGGAAAGGGATAAAAAGCAGCATATATGGGATTTTTCGAGAAGATCGAAATTTACGGCTTATTCATTTGGATATTGTAAAAAGTGACTAACACAAAGAAATTTTTTTTTTTTTTAATATTACAGCATACTTTTAATTATTATAACATGGGAAATTCAAACGTAAAATGGGATTTTTTGCCTCTCGACATAGAATTTCATATTATTTCAGGTTGGCATCACTGATGTTTACTGCTAAGATTGTGACGTCATCGCTCGTAATAAATGGGAACAATCTGCAAGTGGTTACTTCAAATAAAATTGAGCGATTCCGAGTTCGAATTTAATAACTAGTTAGTTACTTTTGAAGCAAATGAAATGAAATCTTTGAGTGTTACGTTCCACGGTTATTAAACTTACGTATTCCAAAGTTTGGTTGAGTCGGCGCTCGTAATTTTTGTAATTTACCATCAATAATACATTGTATTTAAAACAGAAAAGCAAATATAATTGGCAATATAATTATGGCATACACATAATATATTTCAAAAGTAAGTCTTAACCAGCTTCGGGGTAGCTGCTAATGTCTCATAATGCCTCCAAACTTTTACTAGATCTGGATACATTATTTAACTGGAAGATGTAGCGGAGGATGAAGCAATGCTAGCTGCGCTCTTGAAAAATGAACTTTTGTTGACCTTAAGAGGCCTCATCCCGTCGAAATTAAAATACCGCTAATTTTACAGTAATTATGTAATATCTTCACATACGTAAAAGATAATCGAAATATGGAACAAGAGCGCACAAGACAATATCATTTTACATGAGATACCGTTATCACGACTCACTTATCTGCTTTCGATTTCGATCCATTTTGAAAATCGGCATTTATTTTCGCGTTTCTAAACGGCTGAAAACGGAAAGCCACTAGGTAACTTATGATAACGGTATCTCATGCAAAATAATATTGTCTAGGGCGCTCTTGTTCCACATTTCAATTATCTTTTATCTATTTGAAGATATCACATAATTACTGTAAAATTAGCGGTATTTTAATTTCGCCGGAATGAGGCCTCTTAAGCAGTTTTGATAAGATCAGTAAATTTTCCTGCCTTCAACTTCTCAGCAAATTCCGCGCATGACAGGTCGATATCAAAGCGATTTATACGGTCTACTTTAACCATGTTCATCGAAAAACGATTTCTTTCGTCACTCCAAAATAATCTGAATAGACAGAGAATAGGATTACTATGAGGGAAATTACCGGACATTTAACGTCCGATTTTGAGGTCGTGCCGGACACCGGACAAGGTCAAAAACCGAACTGTCCTGTAAAATACTGGACGATTGGCGATCTTATTCAGTTGAGCTTTATCTCTTTAACCATATAATGTCGTCTTAACATAATAACTCTATCATTAACAAATTCTAGTTTCACTACCTTCTCTTTTAAGCGCTTACAAAGACTTATTCTTACACCATTATGAGCACCCGTTACCTGAGTAAAACATTCTACATTCTGCGCTTTCAACACACCATTACCTTCCCATTTAACTTCTCAAATTCCTGCCAAGTCTAGATTATTTTGTTTCATTTCTTCTTTCAGATTTTCTATAACGAATATAATTTTCTTCTTCTACTCAGCAAGATTTACACACTGATATATGTCTTGTCTTTGTTCATTTTTTTCGTTAAATGCTAATATTGTGGAATTATTATTATTATACATCAAAAAATATCCCTATGTAATTTAATGCGAGGAGTCGATTGGTGCAGGTCCCGATTTCTGGAGGTGGTCGCATCAAGGTCAAATCGAGAACAAAATAGTTAAAAATTTTCAATTACAATTTCGAGCTTGCACATAGACTCTCCACTAACCCTGTAAATGGGGGCACGGTGGCTCAGTGGGCGAGGGCTTGCCTGTGGTGCTTGGGGTCCCGGGTTCGATCCCCGACCAAGTAAGTTTATGGTGGACATCATGGTCTTCCTGTTTCCTCCCACATTTTCATTCCATAGATTCTTCCATCACGATTCGCTTGGCTTAATCATCGTCTCCTTTAGCTTAAAAAAGGGCGTAACCATGAGATGTTAAACTCAAAGGTTTAATTTTTCATTTCCCTCTAACCCTGCGCTCTGCCCACTAAGAACTTCGAGGACAGTTTTTACAGAAGGACTTTGGCTTCGTCCTTATAATTTGAAGTACTCACCAACTACCTATCTAAAAATTATTGCGGAAGTATCGCAGGATTCTGAAACTTGGATATTTAGATGGGGAACATACTAGTTCCTAAGTGAAGTCTTGACCCGACTACGGTAGGTCCCATAGTTTTGGAGGTCTGGACCTTCAAATTTTATTTTTTTTTCATGTTTTCGGTAGCCTGTAACTCCGAAAGGAAGTATTTGTGCACCCAAGTAGGTCTTTCCTTTTTGATTTATCTTGGTGTCAGGAATCATCTCCTCAAACGTTGTCAGTGTTGTTTTGAAATACCCTGTATATATATATATATATATATATATATATATATATATATATATATATATATACAGAGTGTTTCAAAACAACACTGAGAACGTTGCAATATTTTGTGCAGGTAAAGACAATAATAGACCAGGAATCTAGCCTTTCACCGATTTATTTGTAAAAATAGAAAATAGTCTTTGTGTTTTACAAAGTTAATATATCAGAATCTCCCTTATGACCAAGGGTGAAGGAAGTAATGTTTCATACGGGAACCCCTTCGCTGATGGCAGCCACCGGGGTGTCTTTTAGCGACTCCAGGTTATGGTCCTAGGAAACCTCCTCGGCCCATGGCAGCCTCGTGAGGTATGTTTTGTGTTGAAGAATCCCCTTCGCTTCAGAGCAGCCTCCAGGGATGTTAGGATAGATTGAGCCCCTTAGTCCAGTGCGACCTCCAGAGCTGTTGTATATAGGCGACCAGTAATCAACTGATGCCTCCTTCCTCTGTGGTTTCTCTTTTATGGGCCTTCTTCGGGGTGGCTCGTCTTCTTTCGGTTCCCTTCGTGTTGATCTTCGTATCTTCCCGCTCAGTGTATCGTCTGCTTGTTTATAAATTTAACACGTGACGCCCATAAACATGCGCTCATGCTATGATGTGGGGATCATTACAATATAGTTCACCAAGCCAACAAAACTTGTGTGCTCAAGAAGTAAACTGAGCCTTCAATAAGTTTGAAATCAGTGACAATTGTGAAAGTGCATGCTAGTATGGAAGTGATTTTATACAGTGATTTGGTATCCTAAAAAAAATATTTAAAAAAAAAAAGCACCAAGAAATAAATTGTGCTCTGGTAATAAAAAAAAAGAAAAATGACGGAAGGAAGTGAAATGGAAACTAGAAACAACCAACTTCGGAAACGACCAATATAAAATAAATGGAGAATAAAGTGTTTATATTATCATGACGCTGAGTACATGATGGCACAACAACGAGATGGCATCACTGAATTCTAAAAGCAAAAGGTACTTGTTTTCAATTCTTTCTTTCAGTAAGAGAAATTATTATTCCTAAATGTAGAAGATCGAAGTGTACGGATAAACCACTTACATATTGATGAAAATTAATATCTTAGATTAGCTTAATTTTCATATTTTGTAATTAGTGTAATGTAGTTTTTAAATTTTTGTAATTATTGTAACGTGGGAAATTCAAGTGCAAAATGGGAATTTCTGTCTCTCAACATGAGATTTTGTAAAGTTTCAGGTTGGCATCACTGGCAGGGATGCGTGCTCACTCAGTGTGACCACCCCTAGTACTTTCGTATTAGATCTAGTACCTTTTATAATATTTTAGTGTTGTAGTACGTTCCCCAACAAATTTAATACTTTTCTAGTTCTCTTCTTTTCTCATAAATACATCTGGGAGAGAAAAAGGAATCTTATGAAAATTTGGTAATGTACGAAACTTTCACAGTTACTGGTATGTTCTGCTTTTCTTTCAACAGTGTACTTACAAGAGCGGAAATGGAACATATGTGTCGTCCGGTCGCCTTCTTCAACTAATAAATGACCGCAGTAAACAATATTACATATTTGGTGATCCGTTTAAACAGTAGGCTATTCAGGAGTTAAAACTCGATTTTCTCAATAAGCTAATTGTATGGTATATATTGTTTTCTCACATCATCTATATTTGTCATAGTTGTGTTACTTTAATGCTTTTACAGTAAGTTCTAATACGACAATTAAGCAGGGATTCCGCCAGGATTTTTAGTTTGGGGGTGTAAAGTCAAAATTAGAAGGGTGTAAGTGGTTTGCACAGTTTGTATCGAATTTTGACTGTAAAAAAATTAAAGTTGGATATTTTTTCAAGAATTTGGGGATTCACTCTCCCACCCACAGGTAAGGGGAGTTACCGGAAACCTTCTAATAAGATATTAATATCATAACATGTCATAAATAGGGTGAAACAAGAGCAGATAAAATTTTAGTATTTTTTCCCCCAAGATCTAGTACTTTTTTCTGCACAGGTTAGTACAAAATGTTTTTGCTGGGTGGCCACACTGTTGCTCATTCTATTGCGGGAAATAAGAAGTACAGAGGTGTCAAAGAACAAAGTTAAAACTAATAAATTACCACAGTAAACAATATTACATATTTGATGATCCGTTTTAAACAGTAGGCCATTAAGGAAAACTCGATTTTCTCATTAAGCCCATTTTATAATATTTCGTGTTTTCTCTCGACATTCTCTATATTTGTTATACGTGTGTTATTTTAGTGTTTTTACAGTGAGTTCTAATACACCAATTAAGCAGGGATTTTTAGTTTGGGAGTGTAAAGTTAAAATTGGGAGGTTGTAAGTGAGAAGAAAGTTCTGTCGCTTTTTGTGGAGGTCTGTGTTCAATTGGCCCTCACACCATGAGTTGAATGCAAATGGAGATAAGGCGAAGCTGGGTATATCCAACATACTACCTATTTATGGCAGTTCAGTTACACCGTGAACTTGCGTAAGGGCAGAGTGAAAATGGGACCTCCACAGAGCGTCATAAGGGCGTGTATGCTGTACAAGTTCAAACTGGGGTCAAACGCCGCTGCAGCGGGGCGGAAATTACGCCAGGCCTTTGGTGAGAGGATCGTGACTACGCGGACAGTACAGCGATGGTTTAACAAGTTTAAGGACGGTAACGAAACACTCGAAAACGCACCACGTGCTGGAAGACCAACACATGTACAAAATGAAGATCTTCAGACAGCAATTATTCCATTATCATTCACTTGCCTAAAATCATCGTCTTTGATAGCCAAAAGGATGTAATCGTGGGAGGTTAAACTGAATTATTTTATTTTCATTTTCGCTAAATAAATGCTTATACAATCAGAGTAAAATTATTAGAACCATTTTTTTTTTCAGATTTTACTGTAATTTTCTTATCAAGTTTGAAAGCAATTCGATATTCTAGCTCTCTTGATTTTTTGTTTGACGTTTAGTGTCCTTTTCACTGCACTAAGGCTACATGAGAAGTGAACCTGTAATTTAAGGTGGAATTCTAATCGCATGAGCTCTCGCTGGAATCAAACCCGAGTCTCTGCGTTACAGGCGCGCACGCTAACCATATAGTCACGAAGGAGTTCTCAGTTCTGTTGGAGACAAGATAGTATGGTGGCACTGCGAAGGGTAATCTTTCATAATGATCTGTGCATCTGCCAGCTGCACTGGACTCAAACCTGGAAGCAAAAGGGGCGCGGTGGCTCAGTGGTAGAGCGTTCACCTCCGGTGCTTGGGGTCCCTGGTTCGATCCCAGCTCGCACTGTGTGGACTTTGTAGTGAACAAACACCGTGCTCGTGGGTTTTCTCGGGGTTCTCCCGTTTCCTCCCACTTTCTTCATTCCACCATTTCTCTCATCATCACCGTCTCCTTTAGCTTAACCGGCATAACCGTGGGACGTAAAACTTAAAGATTTCATTTCATTTTTTCAAACCTGGAAGCAGTGGTGGATCTAGCCCAGGGCCGAGGACACCTAGGTCCCTAGTTTTTTGACTGGCAAAAATAGTTGATGCTATTATTTTTATATTTTTGAAAATTTATAGTAAACGCATGATATACATACCATAGTCTGTGTTCTAGCTGCCCGTCCTCCGGTTTTTATTTTCTACATCCGCCACTGCCTCAGAGTCCACGTTAATGGTAGTTCTCTTCCGACGTAACCTCGATATGGCATAAGAACGAAAAACAAAAACGAGAACTCAAAAGCAATGTATATAAATTTATCAAACAGAGCTATTGTTTTAGATATTTATTTCAGTATATTATATGCTTCCAAGTACATAACACTCTATGAAATCCTTGAGCATCTTGCGAGTACCTTCGTGGCTATGTGGATAGTAGGTGAGCTTTCGTCGTTGCGAGACCTGGGTTCAATTTCACATTGTATCTCATCAGAGCCATACCCACGGAGGGGGTCCACAGTGTCCGGATCTCCATTAAAAACATCATAACTCGTTTTATTTAATAATTATGTTTTGTCTGCACCATGGGTGCAATCACGGAACATGCACTCAGTTCAGGGCACGTCCTATCTTACTTACTCGACAGATATTGGTACACTTTCTTAATAAAAGTGTATTTGCTTTAACAGAAATAATTGATGTGGCCTAAAGGTATGATCTTATACTACATCTCTATTCTTTCTTCTCGTATGAAAGTAATTTTATTTTATTATTTGTCCGTGGTAATATAGACGGAAGTCAGAGATTCCCGCAGGCAGATTTTCGGTTGCGCGGATGAGATTTTGTGGGAGATGGGAGACATAATTTTTCATTGAAATGTTAGGATTGAATTTTAGTTATACACTAATGCTGATTTTAAAATTGAATAAAATTTAGCCTTCGAGGCAAGTTGTTTTGGTTTTCTTATAACCAATCCTGTTTTCCGTTACTTTTTTTTTTTTTTGGAAATAAAGGGTGATTTTAAATTTGGGCGATTTCAGCTTAGCACTTGAGAGGGATGCTAAATTGTGGTAATTTTACCTTAACACTTGAGAGGGATGCTAAATTGGGGTAATTTTACCTTAACACTTGAGAGGGATGTTAAATTGGGGTAATTTTACCTTAACACTTGAGAGGGATGCTAAATTGGGTTAATTTTACCTTAACATTTGAGAGGGATGCTAAATTGGGGGAATTTTACCTTAACACTTGAGAGGGGTGCTAAATTGGGGCAATTTTACCTTAACACTTGAGAGGGATGCTAAATTTGGGTAATTTTACCTTAACACAGGGATGCTAAATTTGGGGAATTTTACCTTAACACTTGAGAGGGATGCTAAATTGGGGGAATTTTACCTTAACATTTGAGAGGGATGCTAAATTTGGGGAATTTTACCTTAACACTTGAGAGGGATGCTAAATTTGGGTAATTTTACCTTAACACAGGGATGCTAAATTTGGGGAATTTTACCTTAACACTTGAGAGGGATGCTAAATTGGGGGAATTTTACCTTAACATTTGAGAGGGATGCTAAATTTGGGGAATTTTACCTTAACACTTGAGAAGGATGCTAAATTGTGGTAATTTTACCTTAACACTTGAGAGAGATGCTAAATTGTGGTAATTTTACCTTAACACTTGAGAGGGATGCTAAATTGGGGTAATTTTACCTTAACACTTGAGAGGGATACTAAATTGGGGGAATTTTACCTTAACACTTGAGAGGGATGCTAAATTGGGGTAATTTTACCTTAACACTTGAGAGAGATGCTAAATTGGGGGAATTTTACCTTAACATTTGAGAGGGATGCTAAATTTGGGGAATTTTACCTTAACACTTGATAGGGATGCTAAATTTGGGGAATTTCAGCTAAGCACTTAAGAGGAATAGCAAATTTGGGGAAGTGCTTGAAAATTACTTATTGTTTTCTTGGATGTAAAATAACAACGGTTCAATGCTACATAGATGTTGTGCCTTGTAATATTAGATTCCTCCACCCCACCCTCTCCAACAAAAATTTCTATCTGCGTGCCTGGATCTCATGTGGTTCGGATCCCAGTAAGCTTGAAGTACATCTGATATATAGCCTCGGGACTGGAAGGTATATTAAAACTTTACATGCAACCGACCAGCCTTTATCCCATTGCTCTGTTCTGTAGTAGAACTTGCAAAAGGCTACCCAGGATCAGGGATACAAGTAGAAATTTTTGTTGGGGAGTCCAGTACTAAAAGCCACTACGTCTATGAAGTATTAAATGTGTATTATTCTGTACTCGATAAGTAATTGAAAATTATCCATCTATATTTTCAGAAAAAAAGATAGGACTAGATTGTTTTTATAAGAGAAAGAGTACAGATGAAATGTTAAGATAAAATTTTCATGCTACAACAATAATTCCTTTTTAAACAATTATAGTTTTATTGTGAAAGTGTACAAATGTATGTTGAGTTAAGACGTTTTGGAGGGGGTCCGGACCCCACTGAATCTCCTGGTGGGTGCGTCCCTGTTGACTTATCAGCAAATTTTGACCTATAGGTTGATAATTACTGTCCTAAAGTAATTAACACTATATATAATTACAATCCTGAAATATTTGACAGTCTGCATTGTTGATCCAATCTAACAAATAGAGTATATAGAGCCTGTCTATTCCACCTGTGCCCTCGGAAACTATGCGAACTATACTTCGGCCCCACCCCCCGCCGCCCTCTGACGAAGGAAACCCTTCCTCTGCATACGGAAAAGAAATGAATGACCACCGCTGTGTTGCCAATTTGTCATTCAGTCGTTTGATCTTGACGAGTGAAGATCGTAGGCTACTTAAAATGGCTAACAAGACAGAGGACAGTGAAGTCCGTGAAATAATTCATTCTGGCAACGCTTCCGCATCTAACAATTGAAAGATCTCGGCCGCAACAACTCGTCCCTCCTTTTTCGAGGGAAGTACGGGAAATCAGATATCGATAGCAGCGCCAGAAGGGACATAATTGGGATAGAAAGTATCTAGAAACAAATTTAAAACATCATTTTGAATTAAAATTTTGATTGCGAAAAGTTTAATACTTTAGCTGGTCTAGCAATAAGTTTCCCTCTCTGTGTGTTATTTAATGTTTTAAAATAAGTTTCCCTCTCTGTGTGTTATTTAATGTTTTAAAATAAGTTTCCCTCTCTGTGTGTTATTTAATGTTTTAAAATAAGTTTCCCTCTCTGTGTGTTATTTAATGTTTTAAAATAAGTTTCCCTCTCTGTGTGTTATTTAATGTTTTAAAATAAGTTTCCCTCTCTGTGTGTTATTTAATGTTTTAAAATAAGTTTCCCTCTCTGTGTGTTATTTAATGTTTTAAAATAAGTTTCCCTCTCTGTGTGTTATTTAATGTTTTAAAATAAGTTTCCCTCTCTGTGTGTTATTTAATGTTTTAAAATAAGTTTCCGTCTCTGTGTATTATTTAATGTTTTAAAATAAGTTTCCGTCTCTGTGTGTTATTTAATGTTTTAAAATAAGTTTCCCTCTCTGTGTGTTATTTAATGTTTTAAAATAAGTTTCCCTCCCTGTGTGTTATTTAATGTTTTAAAATAAGTTTCCCTCTCTGTGTGTTATTTAATGTTTCAAAATAAATTTCCGTCTCTGTGTGTTATTTAATGTTTTAAAATAGGTTTCCCTCTCTGTGTGTTATTTAATGTTTTAAAATATGTTTCCCCCTCTGTGTGTTTTTTAATGTTTTTAAAATAAGTTGTTCAATCCTCTTACTCTTTACATTAAAAAAAAAAAAAACTTTAGAAAATTCAAGTATGTGTGCTTTTCCTAAAAGTTTTCCTTGTTTAGTATAAAAGTTCTTGTTTTGAAACGGGTATTATTACCATGATGACTGTTTCATAGAGAGAGCCTTGTAATCATATTTCCTAACGAATTGTTTTGCAGAAGGACCACTTGAACTACGACCCAACGTTTGAATTAGAGGAGATGATTATTGAACAGCGACCACTTCACAAGAAAAAGAAACGACTGGCAAAGCAGCGTTCCCTCAGGGAGATTCAAGGGTCACTCAGCGTTGATATGGTAAGCAATACTATTCGACAAATATTCAACATGTTTGGCTAATTATTTCAATAGCTCTCTTTGAGTTTACATTCATAAGATACTTTTACTTAATTAAGAACTGCTGAATTAGAAAAAAGAAAGGTAAAATTTTAGATAATTACAAAAAGAGAAGTAGGTCAGTCTATGCGTTGCACTATCCTGGAATAGAATGCAACCTTGCTTAACATACGAGTACGAGGGCTGATCAACGAAGACTGAGACTGACTCTTGTACCGCAGTTTCCTTTGTTGCCGAATATTGGCACGTTTGATAGTTGAAAGAGTTGTGTTTCATGTATACTCTCGCTAGGTGGCAGCACTGTCATATCGCTAGGTTGGGAGTAATCCGCTGTGTTTTAGACACTGCTTCCATTTTGCCTCACAACCATAGGCGTGCGCACGTAGAGGCAAGTGAGGGCGCTCGCCCCACCTAATGTTTTGGCATTGCAGTTTTTTTCGATTTTTTAAAAATAATTTTCTCAGCTAATAAGGATTATATTTCACAAAAACTGACCCTGAAAGACGTCTGTAATAATCACTATACAAAGTAACACTTTGAACTTTGCAATACTCGACCAAAATTTCCCGATTTAATTATATTTTAGTCTTTCTTCCGTTTGTTTCCTCCCAGCAGTATATTATCACACACACACACACACACACACACCTAATACACTCTGTAGGCTCCTGGGTCCGCCACCTTCCCAGATACTTCAACATCCTCCGGGCAAATGAAAATAAAGATTAAATTATGAAGAAAGTAATGATTACAAGGTGGTTGCATATTTTCAGGAGTACCGCTATTGATTGCCCCCCCTCAAGAGTCTGCGCACGCCTGTGCTCACAACGTGCTGTGTATATGCATACAATGGAGCTTACACGAGAAGAACAGTATGGAGCAATAAAGTTTTGTTTTCGCTTGAACCATACAGCTTCTGAAACATACGAAACGCTCAAGCAAGCTTGTTCCGGAGTCAACAGTCGTGGTATCCAAGCGGCACAAACACATGAAGTATGGAGTTGATCGTGCATGATTGAAAAAACACTACCATATGAAATTCCCAACACCACTTAGTTTACGTAATGTTATCCTTCGATCCTCACGGACAATCACTGCAGCAGTATTGATGTTTCTTTCTGTGACAGGAGAGGCCGAAACACTAGGTCCACCTTGGTTAACGCATGAAACTCATCCTTCTTTGAATTCTTTGAACCACCGAAACACTGTTGGTCGAGGTAACGCACTTTCACCGTAAGCTTGCTTGAGCTTTTCGTATGTTTCAGATGCTGTATGGTTCAAGCCAAAACAAAACTTTATTGCTCCATACTGTTCTTCTCGTGTAACCTCCATTGTATGTATATACACAGCACGTTGTGAGGCGAAATGGAAGCAGTGTCTAAAACACAGCGGATTACTCCCAACGTACCGATACGACAGTGCTGCCACCTAGCGAGAGTATACATGAAACACAACTCTTTCAACTATCAAACGTGCCAGCATTCGGCAACAAAGGAAACTGCGGTACCATAATCAGTCTCAGTCTTTGTTGATAAGCCCTCGTATGTTTTGTTTGATAGCACAGTTGTAAATGCTTCGTTTATGAGAGCAGCACCTAGAAGACAAGCATCCTGTTTAGTTAGGAGACGTATCCCTGGGGCAACTTTTCCAAATCTTCTGAATAATCGGTCGGGTGTGACTTCATCTGATCCAAGAAAACCAATTTCGCATTTTGAGAAATTCAAATGTAAGCCAAGAGCTGATGCTTTCTCATTTATATGTGTTAACGTTGAAACGACTGCCTCAGGGAATTACAAAAATTTGTCACAATAGTTTGGTAGTTTCAAAATAGATTCCTCAGATCAAAATAAGAAAAAAAGTTCATATGGACCCAGTGGTGCCTACCCCTTATGTCCATGACGCACCCCCCCTAATTGTCTATCCGTAGGTGCTCTTCCATGGAAAAAAATCTTTTCGATTAATTTTTACACCACCTCAAACATATTTATATAGATTTTTAACCCCCCCAAATATTTCAATGACGCAGTTTGCGTCATAGCCCACCCTTGTGGGCACCCCTGTATGGACCTGTAATCAGAAGTGCATAGTATTGCAGTTATAGGGTACCGAAAACGTGAAAAACTGAACTTTAAAGTCCCACTACTATAGACCTAGGGCCGATCGTAGTCGGGTCAAAACATCACTGAGGAACTTGCATGTGAACTATCCAAATATTCATCTTTCAGAACCTCCGGTACTTGCACAATCATTTTTAGAGAGCCTGTTTGGGAGTACTTGATCACTCTCCACCTACATCTCTAAAAATTGGTGGGCAAGTGTTGAAGCATTCTTAAACATGGGTATTTGGATAGATCACATACGGGTTCCTCAGTGATGTCTTGACCCGAATATGATAGGTCCCATAGTATCGGAGCTATGACCTTTTAAGGTTAGCCTGTTGTTTCACGTTTTCGGCGCCCTATAACTCCGAAAATATCTATTTTTGAGCACAGACCCATATGAACTTTCTTTTTTCTAGTTTTGACACATTTTTGTAACACCCTTTATAATTACGATTATGCCACTCTTGTGTAGGCCATATCCTTTGGCAAATTGTGTCCCAGAGCAGTCCCCTTACATCTTGATGTTGCCCCCTGGGACAAAATTTACTGGAACCAAGCCTGATGGGAACAACTGAAACTGATTTTTGTTGCTCAAGACATGAGACGGAACATAGTTTTCTTGTCGAACATAATAAGACACAAAGACAGAACAACTCCAGACACAGGTATACTTTTCGAGATAAGGTTGCTTTTTCAGGACATCGTTTCGAGATGAGACAGCTCAAAATCCTGTCTCATAACCAACACAATGATGATGATGATAGTGATATTTTTTTTACGGGAAAACATTCATCAGGCAATCTCTCAATCAAAGCCTTCGGATTTTTCCCCTTTAAACCAGACGTCTACATAATGAATCCTATACCCAAATGCATTTGTATTTCTCTGGCACCATACATGTGGGGCTGACGTGTTTGTGATCACGTGTGTTTCATTTCACGGAGCTCTAGGCAATAAGTGGACCTGTCATTTCCAAGTGGAAAATGGATGGAAAGTAAACACGATTCCTCTTTGGAAACTGTGCACTGCATAACGCTATCTACACGTTTTGTTAGGAATATTAATTCATAACATGAGAACCAATCACCACCAAGGCTTGCACACTGATATTGTAACGTAACGAAAAATATCCAGGTTAGTCCATAAGAAAATGATTGATTGTTCCTCATACAAACGTTTAATTTAGCTGTGGTTGTCAGTTTAATACGTGCACAATATATATAGTAACTGTAGAAAAAAACTAAAAGTGGGCTAACGGTGCTGTGCACTGTAGAAGCGACCGAGGTTTTTAAAATTAGACACAATTAAAAATGTAAAACTGGACTAATACCGTCGTGCACTGTAGAAACGAGAGAGGTTTTTAAAGTTAGACGCAGTGAAAGATGTAAAATTTGACTAATGGTGTCGTACACTGTAGAAGCGAGCAAGTTTCTTTGTAAGTTAAACGGAGTTCTTTGAACCTTGTTCTATGAGTTTCTGGGTGAAGTTAGAGTTCCTTTTCAGTTCCTTCAAATCATCGTAAATGCGATCAAATTTCAATACTTTTTCCACCAAGAATTAATTCAGGACAGTGGCGGACCTGAAAGGTAAAACTGGAGGAAGGGCACCAGAACCTATATGATAGGTATGTCAAGAGTTTACTATTTTTTTATAACATATAAATAATAACTTTAATTTTTTGTGATTCAAGAAAACTGGGTTTTGGTTTCCCCAATTCCAGGTTAAATCCGCCACTGACCCGGAGACCAAATGTAACAATGGCGCGCGCGTGTTAGTCGTTAGAGCAGCGTGAAAGACTGTATTGATTGATTGATTACATTTCAATGGGACGGCAACAGAGAGGTTTAAGGCCTACGGCCGACACATGGTGCAAATTGCATATTAAAAATTAGAAAAAGAAACCTTCTAGAAAATGTAGATTATGAAAGTACTCTGAAGCAGTTAAAACAAAAAGCCTTAGAAATTAAAGCATATGTCACGACCAAGGTAAATTATTTTTTTAAAAAATACAAAATATATTTTTAGAAACTTTCCGAAAATTGTAATATGATACTGTCAAAAATTATCCGCAATGAATAGCTATAACTTTTCTTACGTTGTTTATAGTTACCTATGTCCTTGTTTATTTTATTGTTACGCTGTTCTGATCATGCTATGAAAATTTGATCCTAATTTCTCCATTTGTCTTCCTTTTGCTACAGATAGATCATAGCCGCTCCATTAGAAGTTTGCACCAAAGAGAAACAACGAGCAGTGACCCGGTTTTTGAGGTCGGAAGTAGGGATGGCCAGAACCGGTTCCTGGTGGAACCGGTTTTCGGGTCTAAACGGATCCGGTTCTAAAAGATCCGGTTCCGGAACCGGTTTTACAGATCCAGGTCTGGAACCGGTTCCTAATTGTAAGATCCGGTTCTGGAACCGGGTTTTCAGATCCAGATCTGGAACCGTTTCCTAAGATCCGGTTCTGGAACCGGGTTTTCGGATCCAGGTCTGGAACCGGTTCCTAAGATCCCGTTCTGGAACCAGGTTTTCGGATCCAGGTCCGGAACCGGTTCTGAAAACCGGATCTTCTAGAGCCGAATCCGTTCAGACCCGAAAACCGGTTCCACCAGGAACCGGTTCTGGCCATCCCTACTTCCGACCTCAAAAACCGGGTCACTGCTCGTTGTTGCTCTTTGGTGCAAACTTCTAATGGAGCGGCCATGATCTATCTGCAACAAAAGGAAGACAAATGGAGAAATTAGGATCAAACTTTCATAGCATGACCACAACAGCATAACAATAAAATAAACGAGGATAGAGGTCAGCATTATCAATGTAAGAAAAGTTATAGCAACATTGCGGATAATTTTTCACTTGCCCTCGTACATAATATTAACATGTAATAGGAAAACCTCTAATAAGAAGAAAAACCTCAGAGCACGTTAACTATTCTAATCTCTCGAATAAAAGTGAGAATAGGCGACTAAAAA
Organism: Thermobia domestica; assembly: GCF_964235325.1. Taxonomy (NCBI): domain Eukaryota; kingdom Metazoa; phylum Arthropoda; class Insecta; order Zygentoma; family Lepismatidae; genus Thermobia; species Thermobia domestica. The sequence continues at coordinate 212,446,313 of NC_137465.1, forward strand.
CTTTATGAAGATTTTTAAATAATCCGAAACGTTCTCTGAACTCTGAGTATTCTGGACATTCTACAGGAATATGCCGAATACTCAGCGAAGAAAGGCTACATTGTCGGCAAGTGTAAGAACAAATCGACATTTCTACATTTTTTAGACGCTATAACTACAAACTGTTATGTGTAGTTATTAAGTTACGTATACTCTATTATTTTCATGAATTCAAAACAATTCCACTGCACAAATTACACTGTGGAAACAAATGTGTTACAAAACTGTGCTTGTGTCTACTAAATTAGGTGGAAGAAATAGAAGATTAAGAATCTTCTAGTGGATAGAAGGATAAGTATTTTCTAGGGGGATAGAAGAATAAACATTTTCTAGGGGATAGGAGGATAAGCATTTTCTAGGGGATATGAGGATAAGCATCTTCTAGTGGATAGAAAAAAAGCATTTTCTAGGGGATAGGAGGATAAGCATTTTCTAGGGGATATGAGGATAAGCATCTTCTAGTGGATAGAAGAATAAGCATCTTCTAGGGGATAAAAGTACAATCTTCTAAGAAATAGAATATAAGCATCTACTAGGAGATAGAAGAATAAGCATTTTCTAGGGGATAGGAGAATAAGTATTTTCTAGGGGATAGGACGATAAGCATCTTCTAGTGGATAGAAGAATAAGCATTTTCTATGGGATAAGCATTTTCTAGAGGATAGGAGGATAAGCATTTTCTAGTGGATATGAGGATAAGCATCTTCTAGTGGATAGAAGAATAAGCATCTTCTAGGAGATAAAAGTACAATCTTCTAAGAAATAGAATATAAGAATCTTGTAGGAGATAGAAGAATAAGCATTTTCTAGGGGATAGAAGAATAAGCATTTTCTATGGGATAGAAGAATAAGTATTTTCTACGGGATAAAAGGATAAGTATCTACTAGGGCAGTGGTTCTCAAACTTTTCGATAACGCGGACCCCTGTTCAATCGGAAAGTAATCTGCGGACCCACTTGCAATGCTATCTGAAATTTCACATGGTATTAACAAAATATACTAAATTAGAATTACCACTGACAAGTAAAAGATCCAGAAAAATAATGCAATAAGTAATTTAATCTAAAGATATATGATTGTTTCCTAATGAACGAAATTTCAATTCAAAATATAGTAACGTTCAAGACAGAAAATCAATGTATTTATTTTTTTTCTTTTTAAAGGAAATCCACTTGATGAACAATGTTCTCAAATGTGGAGTCACTAATGTGAGGAATAACATTCTTTGTATTGAAACCTTAAATGTTTTGTCAGCATCAATCTTAGGTTCGATTCCACATTAAGACGATTTCGCTTTAAGGTTTTAATACTGCAAAGAGCAGTAACGGTCTCTCAAATAAGTAAAAGGTAGGGAAAGGCATCAAATGTTGCAATGCCTTTTCAGACAACTCTTCATACTCACAGCATACACGCAATCAAAAGCTACAAAGTTCATTTTCTTTGAAAACGTTTTTTTCCACTAAGTATAACAGGATAGTTCCAATAGCTGTTCTTGTTGTGTTAGAGAGATTCATACCTTGTAAGCTATGGATTTCTACATTAGTGAAAGGATTTTCAATCTAGCCGTTACTAGGTTGTGGGACAGGAAAATATTCTCGAAAACTTACAGCTAATGCTTTCAAGTTTCCTACAAGTGTTTTGTGCAATGCAGCAGAGAGCTTTTCACCTGAAGAATCAATGAAATCATTGAGCACTGGAAATGATGAATAGTTATTGTTTTGTACTCGTAATGCCCACAGCTGCAGTTTCTTAACCTTAAAAGTACTTCTTGCATAACAGCTGTGAATTCCATTTTATTACAAAACTTTTCAATGTTTAGAAGTCGCGGACCCACTTTGTAAACCATTGTTCTAGGAGATAGAAGAATACGGATCTTCTAGGGATAGAACAATACGGATCTTCTAGGGACAGAAGAATAGGCATCTTCTAGAGAATAGAGAAATAAGCATCTTCTAGGTAATAGAAGGATAAGCGTCATTCCGCGCAAGACACATATATGTGCATGTCTGTTTGTCGTCTACTCCACAGTAACCTTCGTAGCTTTGTCGGATTTTAATGAATTTTGATTTATGATTTATTTAAGGCTTCCCAAATAGTTAGACGTTTTCGTGCGTATGTCATAGTTAACCATTGCCAACCTACTGTTCGGTAAAGGCATGCACAACCTTTCTCCACGGTTACTAACCTTGGAAATTTTTTTCTCAGATACTCCACAATAATATTGTTTCTTGGTGTCGTCATACTGCATTGTATAAGGACGTTTCCTATGTCCTTCTTTATCTTTTGATATCGACTCAAGAATTGCTTTTATCAATCGATCATCATTCGTCTTGCAACACATCCAATTCACTATCAGTTCAAATCCTTTGTTTTCATAATAATAATAATACCTGTCACTCCTATATATTACGGATTGGAAAAATAGAATTTACCAATCCATTTTGATTAAATGTGAGAACATTTTATTTAGAGTCTTTCTACTCATCTTCATTGCTTGGAGCTTTTAAAAAATCGGCTAATAAGGAGGTTGTGAAGTTTACACCATCTGTGAAAAAGAAAGTTTCCCGATAAGTTTAGTAAACATTCTCTGATTTTCATGTAACATCCAACTAACTCTATGGCCTATGGAACCCGAAAGTTCAATGGCGCGTTCACGAAAGCTCTCCACTGACTTCTGTCCTTAGCCAGTTGGATCCAGTTTCTACTTTGTATTCCTATTTCTGCGAGATCGATCTTAATATTGTCTTTCCATCTGCGCCCAGGTCTTCCCTAATGGTCGTTTTGCGTTTTTATTTCCGGTTTAAAACTTTGAAAGCGTTCCTACATGACCTGCCTATCATAGCCTCGTAGATTTGCTGACCCTTACAATGTTTGGTAAACTATATAAGTTGTGTATTTCCTCGGTATGAAGTTTCCGCCATTTACCATTCCCCTTCCTCTTGGGTCCGGATATTTGCCTTAGGTGCTTGTTCTCAAATACGTTCTACATGGGTACTGCGTATTTCTAAGGGTTAAAATCAATGCAATAGTGAATTTATTACGTCCTAAAAAATAATGTGTGTGTTATATCAATATCTTTCCTACAAGTTATCGGTTTTCAGCGAATATAACGTAAGCTTACTTGAGGTTGACCAATGGGTGCTATCCAGACAAGGAAAACACGAAATGAACTCACGGTATTTTAGAAACAAGGACGTTTAACTGTAAAATTTCTAAAAATTACCTACGTAGTGTCACCACAAGGTAAAAGAAGCGTCTCGTCTCAAAAACAAGACAAGAGATACTTTTATAATTCGAGACGAGACGAGTAATTTCGAGAATTTCTTGTTCAACATTCATCATCATCATAGGTATTCTGCCTTTATTGGCAGGTCACTTGCCGCAGCTGAGAAGCTTCCATGCTCCACGATCCTCCGCTATTTTCTTCGTTTTCGCGTATGATCTTTCTGTTTTTATACCATCCATTAATTGTAGTCTCCTTCGCCCCCTCCCTCTCTTTCCCGCTACCATACCCTCTAGAACGTCCCTCATGATACAATCTCTTCTTAGGCAATGTCCCAACCAGTTTCTCTTCCTCTTTATCTAAAAGTGTTCTTTTCTCACCCACCATTTCTAACACTCTCTCATTCGTTTTCCGCTCGACCCAACCAATTTTTCCATTCTTCTCCACACTACACACAACATTAGTTAATCCAAATCTTAGATCTCAGACACTAGTTTTAGTGTTACATATTTGACAGTATAAAATGTATAAAGTGATTTATGTAATTGGACGAACACAATGAAAATCATTTATGAACATACTTCAATAATAAACATGGTTCAAGTGTTGTTATATGACACTCTCCTCGTGGCGCAGAAGTATTCTGATAACTTCTAGATTAAAAAAATTAGGGGAAAAAACAAGACATAAATTTTAGACACAAATTTACAAAAAGAGACGAGAAAAAATGGGGGCGAGACGATTAAAGTTATCCGAGAATCGAGGCGAGACGAGACCTACGAACTTTACAAGACGAGGCGAGAGAAACCTCATTTGTCGTTTCATATCGCCTCGTGGGTAACACTGCACGTAGCGAAAGAAAGCTTATTTAATGTACTAATTTCTTATATACAGCTTTCTGAAGCTTTATGAAGATTTCTTTTCGTAGCTTGTAGCGGTAACTCGAATTGTGTACCAATGTAACTTCCCTCAAGACCTGGCATTTCATTTTACATCTTCGGGGGACGCGGTGGCTCAGTGATAGAACGTTCACCTCCGGTGCTTGGGGTCCCTGGTCCGATCTCAGCCGTGTGAACTTTGTGGTGGACAAACACCGTGCTCGTGGGTTTTCTCGGGGTTTTCCCGTTTCCTTCCACTTTCTTCATTCCACCATTTCACTCATCTCTCATCATCACCGTCTCCTTTGGCATAACTTAAAAATTTCATTTCATTTTTTCGTTTTACATCTTCTTCTAAACAATTCAAATGGCTGTAACTAAACTTTGCACTACTGTCAGGATTATTGGTGATCAAGTTGATATTGAAAATCCTCAAGTAGCACGCTGGACCCTACACAATTTGCCGCCCCCTCTCTCCTGAAAGAACAAATCTTAAAACCCACGATTTGCTACCCCAACAACAACGAAAAAGAGGGGGAAAAGCACTCACACTCAGAAAGGCCTAAACCTACAAGTACAATCTCGTTGTATCTGTTTTTTGTAAACAATAATCTATTTTGTTAGTAAAACATAAAGCAAATACTGTACACCTGCAGAGGAAAGATGGTAATCCTTTTTACAGAATTCAATATCGAGCTTCAATCTCAATATATCAGTTTGTAATTCCAGTGCAACTAGCTCTTTTATCTTTATTTCTTGATTTTCCTTCTCTAATTAATAGTGTTGTAAAAAAAACGGTTTTTTTTCTGTGAAGTTTTTTTTTTTCAATAAAAAACATCGTTCTTTTTCATGTTTTTTTTCAAATGTCTGTTTTTTTTTTCTGGCAACTATTATTTATTGATTTATGTTGCAGATTATTGAAATAATCAACAGAACTTGAGTCGAAGCTCTCGTAATTTACAAATCGTTTGTTTCTTTGTACCTATATGAGCAAAATTGTGTGATTATTCCTTTCGGCCCCAGGTCATTTTTGGCGTTTTCATACATTTCCAGTTAGTGACTTATTGCTCAAAAACTATTCATTCGATTGATATGGTTAAGGCCTTGTTTTTTAGAAAATGGATGTGGCTATTTTTTGGTGTACGTTGCATTGCAGTGTTGCCAACAGGTGGGAAATTATTGAGGGAAATGTAGGAATGAAAATTTACAAAAAGTTCCCTAACCGAATTTCAAAATTTTTTGTATCTAGCACCACTGCTGTTATATGGGTTCAAGTCACTCAAACAAATCTTTGGTGTGTTGACAAGGTACAGTGAAGTCCTGAAGTCGCTGGCTTCCATTCAAAGAGGGAAAGAAAAAATTCTGTCATACACATGAAATTTTGACACTTTTTACGCCTCAGAAGCAAAAATCAAATATGCCGGGGTACAGCTTCTCTAATTATCCTATTGAAACTTTTTATGGTGCGTTCTGTAGGGCAAAGAGCAAGCTTTCAGGTAGTGGTACGTTTGTTTCAATGTAGCCAGTAAGAGGGTAATAATAGAGGGGAAAAGGGAAATTTTCTGAATTTTTCACCTAATAGCGGGAATTAATTGTTTTGGCTGGAAACGCTGCCATCAGACAGACGAAAGCTATCTGAAAATAAACCGTAGTACTCCAAGAATATATCCTACAAGTATCATTGCGATATATAACAAAGTAAGCATGAAATTTTAAAAAATCTCATTCTACCTCAGAAATTCACCATTGTCTTACCATTTCCAGAACACGGTGTATTATAAACCTCAACTGTACTTCCCGTAATTATTCTAGTGAAACTTCTTATGGTGCGCTGTCTAGACTAAAGATGAGGCTGTTAGACACTGTACATTTGTTCGAATGTAGCCAACAAGAAGGAAATAATAGAAATAAAAAAGGGAATTTTTTCCCAAAATTTGCCCCTAAAATCTGGAATTAAAATTTTCTGTAGCTGGCAACACAACTATCAGACACACACAAACTATCTTAAAATAAGCTTTGGTATCCATCTAATATATCCTACAAGTATTGTGACGATATCTAATAAAGTAAGCATGTCAATAAAAAATATCTCATTCTACCTTTAAAAAAATCACAGTTATCTTTCCAATTGGAGAATAAGGTCCACTGTAAACCTCAAATGTACTTCCCCTAATTATCCTATTGAAACTTTCTATAGTGCGTTGTGTAGAGCAAAGACGAGACTTCTAGATACTGGTACGTTTGTTCCGATATAGCAAACAAGTGGGAAATAATATAGACAAAACATATATTTTTTCCAAAATTTCCCCCTAAAATCTGGAATTAAAATTTTCTGTAGCTTCTAACACTGCTACCAGACAGACGCAAACTATCTTAAATTAAACTTTGGTACACCACTAATATATCCTACAAGTATTATGGCGATATTTAAGGAACAAAGCTTCTAATTACCAAAAATATATTACGGTAAACAGAAAAGTAAGGAAAAACTAGAAAAATCAAGGGTTAGAACCTAAATACGAATTTTACGTGCGCCCCCTAATTACCCCCTTGTAACGATCTGTACTTTCGTTTGTTAAGTAAGGACAAATGTTCGACTGGCGTAAGTTGATTTGCACTCAGACGTATAGGTGCGGATTTATAAACAAAAATGTCTAATTTTTTGCACAAATATTGGAGAATTTTAATTTCCCTAATTGGTAACACTGCGCGCAGGCCCGTCCAATTGATGTCAACAGTTAAGTATCTATCCGAGGTATCTACCTGGCAAGTCTTAAGGATGTCTTTCTACAACGAAGGAAGCTACAGGGAAAAAAGAAGTAAAGGAAATTCGAAATTAGAAAATTCTCGAATTTTGGACTGGGGTGAAATTTGAGAAGGAAATTCGACACCAGAAGAAAAAGAAATTAATATGATAAACTATAGTCCAACCATGTTTTGCAAGAATAATATCTCGATATCTTAATTAGTGTCCACACAGGAGCGGATTAAACAAGTGACACACCTGTGTGTGGCACTTTGGCCACCTGGGCCACCGAGTATACATTTGATTACATTTTTTTTTTACTACTAACTCGTGTTGTTGTAGTTATAGTCTCGACTAATAATAATATCGCTGTAAACAATAACTTTATAAGGAAAATTTTCTCTCCTTTTTACATCTTAGTTCCAACACTGTTGGTGAGAAATGCAGGGTGTTTTAAAATAAATTTTGGGGTTTTAACTCTTCGTAGTACTTATTACATTTTACATACAATTATAAGCAATGCATCAAGTAAAAGAGCACCTCAAACAGTCATTGCTACAAGTGTTCAATGTGAGATTCATTCGTCGCACGGCACACATCTAGTCGATAGGCGAGAAAGGCCCATAAACTTTCCGCCATATGGCACAAAACACATTCAATTTAGGGGAGCTTCGTTTCAACTGTACCATCTCCTGAGGATTTGCTGACGGCCAGATGCTAACATTATGAGTGTTCATATTAGCTCTTAGGTGAAATGTCGATTTATCACTGAAGACGACACGATTCAGAAAATCTTCATTGTTACAGGAATATTTCACTTGCGAAATTGGCACGTAAACCGTAGTCTGTAGGCTTTAGACCTGTAGCAACTGCAAACGATAAAGACGTAGTTGAAAGAGTCTCCTTAATATTCTTCACACAGACGGTTGCGCTGTACAGATTCAGTTTTTATTAAAACACAAAAAGCTTTCTGCTCTCTAGTCTCCATCTTCGCTAGTTGCTCTTTCTAACGGCAGACAGAAGAAACAATGTATGTACATGCGTGCGTACAAAACTGTTTGAGTTGCTCTTTCATTTGATATAATATTTATAATTGTAAGTTAATTGTAATAGATACTATAAAGTTTCCAAACCCTAATATTAATTTTGAAACACCCTGCATTACTTCAAATTGAGCCATCCTATATTCATGTCTTTTATATGCATATCATCAGGGGCGGTCCTAGTCAATTTGTCACCTCGTGCAATTGCATAATTTGCCGCCTCCCCCTTTCTCCAGAAAGAACAAATCTTAAAAGTCATGATTTTAAGTATGCTACTCCAGCATGAACAACAAAGGCGAGGGTAAGTGCAGTCGCACTCAGAAAGGCTTAAATACTTACTAAGAATGCAATTCCGTTGTGTCTGTTTTTTTTTCTTTAAATATTAATCTATTATGTTAGTGAAAGATAAAGCAAACACACCTGTAGAGGAAAGATGGTAATCCTTTTTATAGAATTCACTATCGAGCTTCAATCTCAATGTATCAGTTTGCAATTCCAGTGCAACTAGATCTTTTATCTTTATTTCTTGATTTTTTCTTCTACATCTTCTAACATTTTTTTAAAAAAAACTTGTTTCTATCTTCAATGATAAGGAACTCGTTTCTGACAAAAACAAGATTAGTTTCATATCAGAACTGTGATAACTTACTAAATGGAACAGATATTCACTACTATTCGATAATTGAATTCTTGCATTTGACAACAATCAAGCAATTTCTGCTCGGATTTATTCGACCATTTGCTTTAGCATTGTCCATGTGGCCTTAAACTAATGCAACCTAAACATAATTTATGAATGTAGTATTCAAATAGAAGGTCAGCTTAGTAAATGTAACTACCATCATCATGAAGTCTGTTTCCAACAAGAAATATTTAATTTAAATAATATACTTGAGACAGATTTTGCCGGACCATCCAAGCTTGCCGTTCCACGCAAATGCACGTGTTGCATACATGCAGTGGCATATTTAGAGGGAGCTTCCGGGCTTAAGCCCCCCCGAAATCTTACGTACTGTAGTAAAATATATGAAATATCTTGCAGGATTTTCACATTTTCAGGCAAAACCCCCCCCGAAAGTTAGCAAAGCCCCTCCCGAAACAAAATCGTAAATACGCCACTGCATATATGGTAGAGCCGGATCTGCATATCATATATATCTAGTCGACAAATTATTTATATATGATATTTAGAAAAATACTATTAGGCAAATTAGTATTAGTTTTTACCTTTAGACAAGTTATTGGAATTTTATACTGTTTGTGACATTATTTTCGTACTTATTAAAGCCTGCTTTCACAAAAAAAATCATTTCTACTTTTATTTCTTAGTTGATATTGATGAAAACTGCTGAAACCCGAATTGTTAATAGGTATGGTATTCATGTAAATTGTAAAATATTTGTAGCGTATCAGTATCTAGCGTTTAATTTATATTGCATTTTACGGTGATTACACCTACATAAAAATATTTCATACTTAAATAGACGTAAGATGCATTACAAATGACTACTTGAAAAAAAAAACGAAATTTAGAAAAAAAACGAGAGGCAATGTTTTTTTCTAAAAAAACGTACATTTCTGAAAAAATACGAACCGTTTTTTTTTCTATTTACAACACTACTAATTAAAAAAAATTGTTTTGACCTTCAGAGAAAAAAAAACTTGTTTGTAACAAAAGTTAAGACTAGGTTTCATGTCAAAATTGTGATAACTAACTAAATGGAACAGGTGTACGCTACTGTTCGAGAATAGAGTTCTTACGTTTGACAACAATCAAGCAATTTATGCTTGGATTTGTTTGACCATTTGCTTTAGCACTGTTCATGTGATTTTAAACTAATGAGATCTGAACATAATTTATGAATGTAGTATTCAAATAGAAGGTCAGCTTAGGAAATTTAACTATCATCATCATGAAGTCTGTTTCTAACAAAAAAAATATTTATTTTAAATAATATAATTGTGACAGATTTTTGACACCCTGTGCAAATGCATGTGCTGCACATACAGTAGAGCTGGCATTGGTAGCACGTGCCATAGAGGAGCAATCACCGAAAGAGAAACTTTTTTCGTAAAAGTCCTTGGAGCGAAGCAACGTTACAATCTACATACATGTATGTTCTTACGTAGTGTTATATAACTTCTAGGAAACAAGGAAACAATTTCTTTCATAATGAATACGAAGAAACCCTTTCAACAAAGTTCAGTGGCTTCGCTCGACAAACTTTAACTTTAAAGGAACTTTCTAATTCTCTTCATAAGACAACTAAACTCAAAACCGTATTTTTATTTTTCATTCAGAAGTTGCTTATGCTGGCGACTGCCAATACGGTCAGTGAACTGACTTGCGCTTGACTGCCAAAGCCTGTTGATGAAATAACATCATATTTTCTTTCTCTCTCTCTTTTATTACGCCATATTCCCTCCACAAGTCTGTCAGGGATCACCAGCCCTCGACCACATCTCTCATCCATAGATGGCAGTAGTATATGATCGTAAAGAGGGAGCCATCTAGCGTTCAAAAACACAAACTGCAACTTTCTATCATTCAGCTTTCAAAACTGCCATCTGTTGAGGAAACGTGATATTTTTGAATTATCTAACAGGTTGCAAAAATCAAAATATGTTTGTATCAGAGCACCAAAGGAGGAGAAAGGAATGATAATACTAAACAAACAATAGGAATATGTAAGTTTCTCCATAATATTCAAGTCAAACTAATGATCATTATCCTTATTATCCTTAATGAAAAGAAGTCAAATACATCAGCCAATCAATTGCCTTGGAACAGGGGCGCCCGAAGAAAATTTTCTAGGGGGGCATCTCCATCGTTGCTGTATTACGTCTGGTATTTAATATACGTGGCTTGTTGTATTACGTATACATTTTCGTGAGCCAGGGAGGGGGTGAGCCCCACCCTGCCAGCTCTTCGGGCGCCCATGCCTTCCAACCTTTCTCTCTCTCTCTTCTTTCATTTATATATATACACCAAATTTTCCTGTTATTAGCGTTACGATCCCGATAGATATTTTTTTAAAGAAAATATTTAAAATAAGTGGTTTTATAAATGTAAATTGCTACAGAGTTTTTCGCTAAACACTACATGCAACGTTTTACAGTACAACCCCTCAAAATCCGAACCCCGGAAATCCGAAAACCCGGCAAATCCGAACACGTTCTCAGGAGAAAAAAAATAACTACAGCTGGAAAATGAAAAAAAAAAATAGATTTAATCACACAAATTTAGTTTTCTTAAGGTTTTAACATTTTTAAACTTAATGCTTATTCTAAATCATTATCTAATTATATTCTTACAAGAAGACAGTTATATAGGCCTATATGAGACAATCATGTTGGACATGAGTGTACACCCGCCAGTCAAGGTCACTGCCCTTTCGACCACTGGGCCACCCTGTCTAACCTCAGTCGTTGTTTTACCGCCAATTCAGTGACGAAATAAGTACGTAATATTATTTCCCGGGTAATCCGAACCCCCCAAAATTCGAACAGGCTTCAGTCCCAATTAGTTCGGATTTGAGGGGTTGTACTGTATTAGTAAAATAACTTCGAATGGGAACTGTGATACTTAAAAATTAACATAACTAAAAAAAAAAAAAAAATACATATTAAACGCATGAAATACGTTGTAATAATTAAGTATCTACTTACCTTAATAATGTTTCTTCCAAGGTATAATTTATTTTCAATATTTCCAATGCGTCGTTTAGGCACTTTTCATCAGGGCTATACAGGCTGTCTATCCGATAATGATATGGGCACTTTGTACCAGATGTTATTATTATTTTATTTGAAAAATCTATTAATCAGATAAATTTTAATACAAAAGGGAGGTGAAAAACAAAATTTATTATTATTATTATTATTATTATTATTATTATTATTATTATTATTATTATTATTATTATTATTATTATTATTATTATTATTATTATTATTATTATACTGTAATAATGGACTAATATCCTGTTGAATCCCGACCTTAATACTGCTGTTATTGCTGTAGAAAATTTAATCAAATCTAGTATGGGTAAGAACATACCTCTAAATAGACCTAAATCTAGAAAATATCCTTCTTGGTGCTCTAGGAATCTGATCTCATTAATTAAAGCGAAAGAAAACGCTCATAAGAGATTTAAACTTACTGGTACAAATGAAGATTATAATGTCTTTGCTTATATAAGGAAACAATTTACAGAAAGGCTAAGGTTGGACAAGCTTGCTTATATACATAATATGGAGAATGCATTAAACAATTCACCTCAAAAGTTTTGGAAGTTTGTTAACAAAAATAAAGGTCAAATGAACAAAATCACTGGACTTATGGTTGATGATGTGTATGTATCTGATGCTAAAACTTTGGCTAATTCATGTGCCCAATTATTTGAAACTATATATCAAAGGCGTCCTTCTCTTTATAATATTGACTTATCGGATTTAGCGGGTAATAATTCTTTTTATCCTATTATCACAACTGAGCAAGTAATTAAGGCTATAAACAATCTTAATATTAAATCTTCTTGTGGTTTAGATGGTATACCTGCTTTTATACTGAAGGGCATTGTGTCCATCATTGCGCTTGTTTTAACATATTTATTTAACTGGTGCTTGCTTACTTCTGTTTATCCTGAACATTGGAAGATGGTCGTTGTTTTTCCTATCTCCAAGACCGATGCGAAAAATTTATCCGACTATAGACCAATTTCTCTGTTGAGTATCGTACCCAAGGTTTTTGACCCAAATTGATATATAATTATTTGTATAATCCCAAGTTGATATATAATTATTTGTATAATAATGTTTGTCCCAATATTACTATCTATCAACATGGCTTTATGAAAAATAGATCAACTACAACTAACTTGACATGTTTTATGGCTGATACTCTTCCTATTTTTAAGAATAATGGTCAGATCGATGTAATTTATTTCGATTTCTCTAAAGCCTTTGATAAGCTACCGCATGATATCTTAATTTACAAATTGAAACATTATGATAGTTCCATTGTATTTATTGCTTGGTTAGTATCATACTTGCCCCAAAGAAAGTTTTTGGTTCGCTAAAAGGGTAGTCTTTCAGATCTATAAAACATTTACTCCGGTGTTCCGCAAGGATCAAATCTCGACCCACTTCTATTCCTTATATTTATTAATGATATAACTGAAAATTTGGATTATAAATGTTTGATGTACGTAGATGACCTCAAAATATACAAAACTATTGTAAACTTGGATGATTGTTTGGTGCTCCAAAATAATATCAATAAAATACTACTTTGGTCTAAAAACAATGTACTATCTTTAAATTGTAACAAAACTTTTTCAATGAATATTATGAATAAAACAAATCCATTTTTTTTCACTTATAATATAAATGATACTCCAATTAGAATTGTAGATACTATTGAAGATTTAGGTATTGTTTTTGACAGTAAATTGCTTCTCAAACAACATCTTGAGAATATAACCTCCAAAGCGAAAAGGAATCTTGGAATTCTGAAATGGATGTCCAAAGATTTTAATTCTGTCAAAACATGCCTTATTCTTTATTATTCCAATGTTAGAACTCATCTTGAATATTGTTCAATTATATGGAATAGAAGTATAGATTACATATCTACTACTTTGGAAACAATTCAAAATCTTTTTCTTGCGTGGTTACACTGGAAGTTTAAGTGTTATGAAGGTATGTCCTTGGATGAAGTTAGGTTGTCCTTAGGTATGTTAAGGTTGTCTGAAAGAAGGATTATTCTGGATTTTAAAATGCTACATTCAATTCTTCACGGTAATTTGAATCTGTTATCAATAATAACTCTGAGTACAACCAGTTACCATATAAGAAATCCGAAAATATTTAAACTTATTCACTTTCTCAATGATGTTCCTCTGTATAAAATCTTATCAGTGGCCAATGATTTTGCCAGTGTTATTGACATTCTTGATTATAATTTTAGCAATATACAGAGACAGTTATACAATCATGTCATAATCAGCTGAGAGTATTACTTCCTTTTATATAAGAGCATGTTTGTTTTATGCATGTTTTTTTTCTCCTGTGCATGTATCATTTGTATTTTATTATGTATTATGTTTATTTTTGCCATTTGCATGTTTTTTTTTCTTGCATGGAAATTGTAAGTGGGTAGTTCTGTCTGTAATTTCCAGTATTCAATAAAAATTATTATTATTATTCAAATTTGTTGTTACTTTTAATCAAAATATAGTTACTTTAATAACGTCAGTTCAATTAGTGGTTCTGAAGGGGAAACTTTTTATGGACTAAAGTACTAACGATTAAAGAATAGCAGCTTATGTTTCACTAATTACTGTAATCAGTCTCTTATTCTTGTAAATTTTGATGGCATATCGTTTATTTTAATCATACATATTTTAAAAGATCTTTGGTAACGTACAGTTTTGTTGGAAAGAAAACCGCCATACACTTCTATTGGAATAACTCTGATTCTTCTTCATAGATAGAATAAGGTCAAGAAAACGTTAATTCGACTTTCGTCAGTTGAGATTTTTGCTTCAAGCCTTAGTATTGAAATCTTCCAGGTATCTTTGCGAGAATACAGTATTTACAAGAGAAGTGGGTGGGCAACTGCTGTATATTAAAAACCTGGGGTCTAGTCATTACTTGCATGCAGGCACGTAGCCAGGATTTCGTAATGGAAGGGAAGGTCCGTGGCATGAAATACTGTGGTTATCATACCAGGGGCTCGATCATTCTAAACTATTTTACTGGTAATGGTTCGTATAGCCAGGATTTCATAATGTGGGGGAGAGATATGAAATACTGTGGTTATCGCATCAGGGGCTCGATCAATCTAAACTATTTTACAGGTAATGGTTCGTTTAGCCAGGATTTCAAAATGGGGGGGCGAGGCATGAAATACTGTGGTTATCGCATCAGGGGCTCGATCAATCTAAACTATTTTACTGGTAATGGTTCGTTTAGCCAGGATTTCGTAATGGGGGGCGAGACATGAAATACTGTGGTTATCACACCAGGGGCTCGATCAATCTAAATTGTTTTACTGGCAACATATATTGGTTTGGTAAGACGATAAATGAGGATACGTTAGTAAGTATTTTAATAGCAAACTATGAAGAAATCTCGAGTAAAAGAACAGAAAAAAAGTATTGAAAAAGATTTTACAATATCTACGTCCCTTCCTCTGTTCATCAAATATAACAATTTTTCTTTCATTATGACCTCAATTACCATAAAAAGTACATATCCAATATTATAAAAAGTACATATCCAATAATGTTTAGTAAAATATTTTACAATATCTGCGTTCCTTTCTCTGTTGAATCTAATGTTAACAGAACCTTCCACATATTATTATTATTATTATTATTATTATTATTATTATTATTATTATTATTATTATTATTATTATTATTATTATTATTATTATTATTATTATTATTACGTCAACTACTGTCGATTCCAAATGACAAGTTAAAGTAGGAGTAGAAAACTGTTCCTGAAATAAAATGTTTGATACTGCAGAGAAGCGATGACGAAAAATTAAGATAAAAAATGTCCACACTATTACAGAATGGCATTATGTTATCGAAAGCTTGAAATTTCCCTGACTAGTAGCATGAAAATTCTAAGAATTCCGTAACTTTTCTAGAAATTTCAAATTCCTTGACTTTTCCAAAATATCCCGCTCATTTATCACCATGTATTGGAAGTAATTCGGCAAATACGTTCCTCATAAGACTGGACTGGACAGAAAACAATGAGAATAGCACATGCCGACAACGCTGTGCTCAAGTTACAATAATATCCATTTTTACCTTGACCAATCCATAGATGTTCATTTTACTTCGACCTCACTCACCCTCGCCCTCGCAGCAGCAGTTGGCCCTCGCCCTCGTTCACCCTCGCCCTCGCGAATGGAATTGTCCATCGCCCTCGCGCGCCCTCACCCTCGCCATCGAAGCTTCTCCTCGCCCTCGCGCACCCTCACCCTCGCCATCGAAGCTTGTCCTCGCCCTCGCTGCCGAAACTTGTCCTCGCCCTCGCGCACCCTCGCCCTCGCCGTCGAAGCTTTTCCTCGCCCTCTCGCACCCTCACCCTCGCCATCGAAGCTTGTCCTCGCCCTCGCGCACCCTCACCCTCGCTGTCGAAGCTTCTCCTCCCCCTCGCACACCCTCGCCCTTTTCGTCGAAGCTTTTCCTCGCCCTCGCGCACCCTCGCCCTCATATCATTGAGGGCGAGGGTAATTGAGGGTGAGGAGGCCTCGAGAGGGCCTCCTTCGTGAGGATCAGAGCATCAATTATTCAATCTATTTGTTGAATTATTTCCTTATCGTCAGTGGTGGATCCAGGGGGGGTGATCGGGGCGATCGCTCCCCCCAGAAGATAAAATTTCTTTATTTTATATATATAAATAAAACGCATCCCAGAGTTTGGAGCTCTTAAAAGTAGCTCTAAGTAGCAGGATTACAACCCACCACCCCCACCAGAAGTCCGTCCTGGATCCGCCCTTGCTTAACATACGTCCTAAAGAAAGGAAACTAAACATATCATCGTATAACTTACTGTGGAACACCTAAAATGGAACAACTGTTACAATGGAGATCTCGGTCGATAGTGACGTTTACATCATTTATCAACAGTCTGAAGAGTGTTTCTTCCAGACATTTTTTTTTGGGGGGGGGTACTGCTTCCCGAAGCTCTGAGAGCCTCCCCCCCGAAGGAGACCAAAATAATACATCTATAATATAATAATGAATAGAATAGTACCTGCAGTGCCGCCCCGGGATACTAAGTGTGCCCCCCCCAGAACATTGTTTCTGAAAGAAACACTGCTTATGAAGGACTTCTTTTTCTGCGAAATGTTATCTCAGTTAGTTCCAAAGCGGCTGACTAACATATCGAGCCCTTGTAAGAAGAAATGAATATGAAAGTACACTCGGATAGGTTAATTTTTGAGCCATTTTTCGTGGCAATTAAAACGCAACTCCTGTAGCTTTCTTAACTGCACGCGAAGACAACTAATACGTACTCACGGAATGGCAAATATTTTATGACACCATTTTCATTCTATGAACCTTAAAACATACAAAAACTTTATATTTCCAAATGAAACTATATAGTGACATTAATGGGTCATTTCAAAAGAGTGGGGGGTAACTGTCCCCCTTTGCCCCCCTAATCGCCGTCCATGCTATGATGTGTGGCACATTTGTGCGAAGTTAATAATAATATGATTAAACTGTTTACCCACAACAAAATCCTGCTCGATTTGCTGAAGTGGCTTTTCCTAAGTTTTATATGTTTCATATATCCTACAGTTTTTTTCAGGCCTTTTTTTTTTAATTTGTCCAAATTTATATTTCTCCTTTTACCACACAATCGTTCAATACTTGCACTATAATATTTACAATCAGTATATCATCCTGTAACGTATTTTATTCCTAATAAAAATCATTGAACAACACAACATACAAACCCTATCTCACTGGCTTGCACGCGAACCTTTGGTGCATGGGGTCCTGGGGACAATTCCGAGTGGGAGAACATTGAACGACAGTGGATCGAATTCCGCGTTAAACCTATAGGTCCACTTCTCATAGCCTCGCCGACGAAAGAGGAAGCTAAACGGCAATCAGTCAACAGTTGCAAATTTCGGCTGCATAAACAACTTATGTCTTGTGGAACTTACTAATTTATTTTGTTAAAGCAGCTCTTTTAACAAAATTTCAGTATTAACGTGTCAGATATTTCTATTTAAGGGCAAGAAAAAACATATTATTTATTTTGCAACTTAATGATAGCTCTACCCACGTAGATTATAAAAGCAGAAACAATGAAAATCGATACAATAGTGACTGACATTATTTTAACAAATATCGATTCAGATAATAGTTTGGGCTGTCACAAAACTATGAAAAGTTAAAAATTCCGATTAATTGTAACAACTTCATCAGTGGTGGACATTGTAGAAGGATGTATGCTATTAATCAGCCCATTTCATGGGCATCCAAACTCACGAGTCCAACGCTCGCTAGCTCGGCATTCGCGCTCGACCGTTTTCGGGTTCAATAATTAAGCGCTACCCCGAGCGCCAATGAAATAAGCCAGCGCGAGTCCAACTGAGGGAAGTGAGCCCGAGCACGATTCCCAAAGGAATAAATGAGCGAGAGCCCAGTTGACAAAAATGAGCCCGAGTCCGAGAGAGTCCAGAGCAAAATGGCCATCTATGAACCAAAGTCATTCCATCAAGTCTTTTGCCATCTGATCTACTGCATTCTGATGGTTCTCTCATTGATTGTATTTGTTCAGATATCAGCGCTCTTGTCATTTACAGCTGAATGACGTGAGTGACTGTCTGTCTGTCTACCAACACTCTTTAAACATGACAGTGTAGTAGACACTTCTTATCTAAAACGTCTCCAGCACAGGGAGGGCAATAATGAGGCACACTTACTTCTTAATGTAGCGCTATTTCTACCCTGAAACTTTCATGGGAAAAATCAAATATTATTCTTATTTGCATTATTATTGTTAATAATTATGTACGTACACACGAGAAATTGTCTACTGCAATTAATTGAAAGGAATTATACGATTAATGTATAACCTTGCTATGACACTAACTTTTCATCTAGGGGATATGGCAGATGATATTTTAAATTTTGCCTCTCTCCAAAAGAGGTCAAACAGCAAACTCCAAAACAGTTGCTTGTAAGGAAGCTTGTCCTCCTCCCTCGCGTGCCCTCGTTCTCCTGAAGGAAATTGTCTCTAGCCACCGTGCACCCTCGCTCCCGCAGTAACACTTGGCCCTCACCCTCGTTCACCCTCGCCCTCTTCGTCGAAGCTTTTCCTCTCCCTCGCGCACCCTCACCCCGCCATCGAAGCTTGTCCTCGCCCTCGCGCATCCTCACCCTCGCTGCCGAAACTTGTCCTCGCCCTCGCGCACCCTCGCCCTCTTCGTCGAAGCTTTTCCTCGCCCTCGCGCACCCTCACCCTCGCCATCGAAGCTTGTCCTCGCCCTCGCGCACCATCGCCCTTGCTGCCGAAACTTGTCCTCGCCCTCGCGCACCCTCGCCCTCTTCGTCGAAGCTTTTCCTCGCCCTCGCGCACCCTCACCCTCGCCATCGAAGCTTGTCCTCGCCCTCGCGCACCCTCGCCCTCGCTGCCGAAACTTGTCCTCGCCCTCGCGCACCCTCACCCTCTTCGTCGAAGCTTGTGCTCGCCCTCGCGGCCAAAACTTGTCCTCGCCCTCGCGTTCCCTCGCCCTCGCGTCACTGTGGGCGAGGGAACTCGAGGGTGAGGATGCCCTCGAGAGGGCCACCCTCGCGAGGGTGAACATCTCTGGACCAATCCCCTCGTTTCCTCCACACGAACCTGCTCATAAGAAAGAGTAACCAAACGCTCGCTGTAGCTTTTTATTATTAACGCTGATTCTTTTTCTCATTTCTTTTTGTTTCATCCTTCCATATACTTTTTTCATTTCTGGTTTCGAAGGGGGTCCGGAACCCCCCTCTTCTTGGCTACGTGCCTGCTTGCAGGCAGATAGCGTTTTAAGAACTGACTTTGATGTTGAGTAATCATAATAGTAATCAGGAAAGTTCAACACTGACTTAAGTATCCGTGCAAGAATCTGATCGCACATGTTTCAGCGATAAATTTTCGCCATTATCACTGTGTCTTTTCATAAAAACTTAACGTTGATCGTAGAACTTCACTTTTGGTACATTGTCTTCTCTGTATGAATAATAGTTGTAAGTTAGTAAAACGTTGCTCTTAGGGTTCCTTAGTTTGTAACGTATGCAGTCATTGCATTATCAGTATCGAAACTTGAAGTGAACAATCGCCGACATATTATACATCTGTGCGTAAATAACGTTGAATCGTTCAAGATCACTTTAGTCCTAAATGGCATATACAGTTTGAGAAATATTATTTCTTCAGAAAGAAAAAGTACCAAAAATGTAGTTCTGCAAGCAATGTTAAATTTTTAAGAACATGCTCACTGACGATGAAGAAAATTTATTATTGAAACGTCTGTGATTGGATTCTCACTCAGTGTTTTATTCTGGAAAAGCCACTGGATTCTTAGCTAGGCGAGGATACTATAACACTCCTAAGCAATGAAGTCTTCTTGTGTCCAAATTGCTAGTCTACTCAAATTACTTCGATCTACTTGGTTTAATAAGTTTTTATTTGCGTATTTCGTTTATTATTTATTCACACAAAACATAATCTCAGATATCAAAATTTCTTACTTATTCCAATGAACTCCAAGGGCGCCGATCCTGGAGGGGCAAAACTCGTGGGCCCCATGTATTTTTATGAATATGTATTTTTTATTGTTATATTTATTGTTAAATGGTTTTTTTATGGATGGGTCCCCCAAAGTTACAGAGAAATCGGCTCCCTTGATGAACTCCAATAACTAATTACACTACACTGGATGACTATCGTTTACAAGTAAGAATCTCATTACAATGAAACCTTTGACAATCATACTGTCTGCGTTTGTACAGTATAAACTCGCTTGCCTCTGCTGACATCCTCCCACAAACTACTGTTTGCTGATGCTCTAAAAACCTATCGCAGTATTTCCACGGAATTAGACGCCATTTCTTTGCAAAGCGGCATTAATTCTATTTCCAATCGTGTAAATCAAACAAGTTGATGCTAAATATTAAAAATGCAAAGTAGCATCATACACTAAGAAAATGAGCTATGTACGTAATGTGTATACTATTAATCAAATACCAATTGAGAGATTGGATTATGTTACTGATCTTAGAGTCACTCTGCAGTCAAACCTATCATTCGATATTCATGTCAACTGAGCAGTTGGTGAAGCGTTTAGGAACCTTGGCTTCGTGATGAGATTAGGAAGTGATTTTTCTAACACTAATATCCTGAAAACATTATACACTGCTTATGTACGGTCTAAGGTGGAATATTCAGCAATAATATGGTGTTCTAATAATAAGAAATATATAAGCAAAATCAAAGGCTTTCAAAATAAATTTTTGCACTTTTTGGCATATAAAGAAAAGGGATATATCCAAAATTTGAGAACTACGAGATCTTCGAAACAAATATCCATTACAATCACTTGAAAGCAGGAGAACTCGTTTCATTTTATTTTTCTTCCATAAAACAATTCATAGTAAATCGGCTCAGAGTATTTGTTATCAGAAATCGAAATTCACGTCCCACATAGGACAACGAGACCCCATAATGGCATATTCCATCTTTCAACGCAAAGGATTAATGCCTGTCAAAAGAATGTGTTTATTGTATAATAAGATACCACAAGGGCATCAAGATGTAAACATTTTTAGTTATAAACAAAATTTTTATTCTAAATAATTAGTTATGTATCGTGCTATGTGCAAAGTATAAAACATGCATTTTGCTATATAATTATGTTATTACATATGTATTTAAAAGTGTATTACGATACGATGATGGAAAACTATAATTACTCATTTGCCTGTTGTTTTTCCGAAATAAATAAAACCATTACAAGATCTATAAAAAAGACACGTGCCTACTAGTATAGCATTTCTTGTCAACTCGTAGCTGTCCTTATTTTACATTACTCCTAACACTAGAATCCATAAGTGAATGTTGAACTTTTGATATATGAATATTGATATGCATACTACCGTTACATTAAGTAATTTCTAGTAATTACATTAATATTTTTTTTACCTTTTATCTCTTTTTTTATTTAAGGATGCGGAATCGCCTTTGGAGCAGTCGTTGGATTTTCTTCCTGGGTTCCGAATCTACAATCGAGAGAAGGAACTAATTCGCCGAGAAAGAGAGAAGAAGGAACGAGAATGGGAAGAAGAGCTGATGAAAGCCATGAACGCTTCTGACCCCATTGGAGAATCAAGTCCCAACCCAGCAAGCAGCGACCAAGTGACCATATCACCAACAAGTGTTCAAACTTCCACAACTAGTCAATCAACAAAAAGACTTGTCACTCCCGATGTGCCACACCCAATCAAGGAAATTGCTGAAGAGACAGAAGAAGTAATGGCATCGGGATTATTAAAAGAACCTCCAACTGCTAGTAGTACTAGCGTATCTCCAACTAACATAACGATCAGTGGATGGAAAAGTCGTGCTAGTAAAGGACTCAGCTCTTCGGAACGCGGCTCAGGTTCCCGTGCGTTAGGACTACAACAAAAGCGAATGAAAAGGCGAACATGTTCTGCGGATGAGTGTTCATCAACTAGTGTCAGTGGTCAAAAGTATCTTGTAGAACAGTTGGAAAAAATGGATTTTATAGATAGAACACCTTCACCCGATGCAAATGCGCGCCGAAGTCCTCACTGAATTACCAAGCTCTGAGAATGTACACTTGTCGAAATAAACTGTTGTCCCTAGGCGTTTCATCAGTATTACAGGCATAGAATCTTGAACCAAGATAAGAAAACAATTTGCGAAAATATGTCTGGAAATTATTCATTTTGCCACTAGATGGCTGTAAAAGAAATATAAAATCAGAGTAAATGGAAGTTATATGAGTAATAAATAACATAGGAGACATTTTAGGGGTATTCAAAAATTGTTTCGGACTTCCTGATTGGCTGATTGTTTGCCTCTGCGTTCTTTATTGGTCATTTCTTTCTCGATTGCAGAATAAATTGTCATTACGCCTACAATTTTCGTTTACTCAGTACAAAATATAAACAGAACAGAAATAATGAAAAGAAAATTTACCTTGTTTTTGGGTTTCTGGGTAACTATTCCCAAATATGTTTTTTTTTTTTTTTTTTTTTAAGTTTGAGAAAAGTTCAATAATAGTAACTTATCTTAAATAATATAATATTCTCTTTGCGTCAATGTTGCAACAAATACTCATCAGCGCATAATTTCGAACACGTTATTCCTTTGATTATTCGCTGTCTTCCTGCCCACAGAACTTCCAGGTATTGTCTATTATTTCATTTTAAGAGTATGGTGTATGTGTAACACTGATCCCAAATGTTTCCTCGTGACTAGATGGTCAGTGTTACCATTTTCAGGAAGTCGGGACTCGGGTTCGATTTCCCATAGAAGCTCCTCTAGTTCGTATCTTACGTTAAGCTGTAAGTTCACGACTCATATTACCACGACACTGAAAGGAACACTAAATTCCAAAACAACAACTGATCCCAGGTATCGTTGCTCTTACGCTTTATTCTCTACTATAATTTTTCGCATCAATGTTATAACATAACAAATATTCAAAATTCACCATCACGTACGTTGTTTCCAGTGGCGTATTTAGGAGTTTGTTTCTGGGGGCTATGCACAACATGGGAAAGCAATGCATAAATTGAAGTTTTAATGGCAAAAATTGCAGACTGGTGAATCTTATGTGATATGATACACACAAAATTTTCGCAGTGAATCTAACCTTTTATTCTATTCATAGAAGAAAAAGGAGGCATCCTTTTGGCCTACCTAATTTCTCGGGCTACTTATTCCCTCTCTTGAATTTCTTTAATTCAAACGTTTCCCTTTCTTTATAACTGAACGATGTAAATATTCCTTTACTTTAATAACTAAAGTCACGTTATGTTGATATCCGTACAAGTTGATATGGAACACCAGTTTCACTTATCAGCCCCTCTTAGTTTTGGTGTTACTGACGACGGCCGACTTGAATCATAACTAATAATGGTCGAAAGCATGATAGGAGAAACGAAAGAAAGTAACAACTAAGAAAAAGAAACAGAAGAGCAGAATGGACAAAAGAAAGAAAAAAGCACGCAGTTCTTACATGGAATAAAATTTGACAAATACAGTATTATTTCTGAACAAAGAGCATAAGAAAATGGAAATTAATGAAATTCTTAGAAATTGTAAGAATCATTATTGTTGTACGTGGAATGCGAAAAACTAACAAATTTATTTCAGAAGAGGGGTTTGAGCCCGATAGCTCTCCTGAATACGCCACTGGCTATTTCATACTGCCATGAACACGTTTGAATATTCATGAATTGTCTGCGTGACGTCTTCGTACTCACAAGACTTCCAATAATTTGTCTGTTATTTCTGCGTTCATCTCAAGAACTTAGTGTATGGAATAGTGTTCTTCGCGAAGAATTTTTTTTTCAGAATCTGAACTTACTAGGAATATTTAAAAGTGACAGAAGGTACTATTATTTCCTTGTGTACAAAAAGAATATTTAGATCATTCTTTTGTGCAAACTGTAAGCTTAAATGACCCCCAAAATATATTTCCGGCGTACTGTTCATGAAATCAAGTCATCTAATGGTGACACGAACAATTTCCGGTCATAAGTTCATGTAACATGTACTATTATTTTGGTCCAATGATCGATATTAATCACCACTGGAACATTTTTATATAATTTTTAGTATATTTTAAAAGTATTTTTGTTTTTAAACAAAGCATTTGCAGAGTAAATAGTAAATTTTGTCAATAAGGAAAAATATATATTTCACTGCTTTTTTTCCCTACGGTCTGTATTGATTCACTATCCATCATTTTCTGAAGTAGATATTTTTAATATATTGATATATTTCTACCAGTATAGTACGAAGTAAACTGAACTCTATCGCCTTATATCTTTAATAATAGTAAAACAGACATGCGTCTTTTTTATTTTCGTAATTGCAAAATGTTTTTGAACATTTTGTGAAAAAAGAGAGCGTAAAGACTGGTCGAATATAAATTTACAGTATTTGGTTGAAGATTTGTGGTCAAAATATTTTGTGAAAAAGAGTGTAAAGACAATAAAATCTGGTCATTTCTTTTTTAAAAGTGAAAAGAAAGTATAAAAATAGAATAATAAACTTCGACAAAATTTAAAAACAAAAAAAAAATGTTTTATAAGTGAAGATAAATTCGCGCTGGCGCGATAGAATGTTTTCGTGAAATAGATAAGAATCTTCTTTGATTTTTCAGCTAATAAGTAAATGTTCGTTAATGTGTTACGAGAATTGTAATAAATAAAATAAATGGTATATCTTATTGTTGTGTTGCCAAAATAGGCAAAACGGAGGGAACAAAAATATTAACATTAGTCACAATCAATATACGAAACACATGTCATAAAATACCAATTGTATTTACGTCAGACAGACAACAAAATATATATTCACCGTAAGAATTTTGTAGAATGTAAATATTCGTACTGAAGTACACTAAACAATTTTGCACTGGATCACTTCGGTACAGAAAAGAAGTTGCACTTTGCTTTAAAATCGAAATAAAATTGTAAATATTTATATATTTGGATATTTTGTGTCAACTTTGAAAGTTTTTTGAACAGACAAAAGTGAAACTTGATAGACCAGAAGAATAAATATTGTATTTTTTCAAAATATTTCTCATTACGCTGAGACGCTTATTTTCAACTACAAAATATATTGGAACACAAAAATTGTGTAATAAGAATAATTATAAGTTCAGTCCATGTTCCGTTAAGGGGATCCAAAACTACACTGGACCCCCGCTTAGCTAACCTAACCTAACCTGATCTAACCTAACCTAATATAACGTTATATTATGTAATCAAACGAAAATCAATAGAAAGAAGTGGTGTCAAAGACACTGGACCCCCTTAACGGAACATTGACCTATAAGTTCATTGAAACACAACGAACGGGATTACTTGAGCAGACAGTTGTACCAAATAGAAAATTTATAGGTAAAATACGATGTGAAACATATTTCATGAAGGAATGAGAGTGTGAATATAAGTAATTTCTCTCCGTGCACAGCATATTGAAATGAACTTTGAGTGATAGTGAAAGTATTATATTTGTAAATGTGCTCATCCACTAGCCTCGTTTATGCATATACCGCCCGTCGGTGACGCGAATGCTCCCTACGAACGTAGCCCTTCCTGCGCTCCGGCCCTGACTCGGTTAGATAGCATTCTTGCCTTTTAGGGGCCACCTAGCGCAAATTGGTTCGTGTTTTATGTACTGTAGTTTTTATGCCATATGTCCATATTGTATTTACACTGAGCTCTCCTGAAGTCAATCTGCAAGTAGTAATGGAGTTCTTCTGTAAGTAGTAATGGAGCTCCTCTACAAGTAATAATGGAGCTCTTCTGCAAGTGGTAATGGGGCTCCTCATTTAGTGCATGCTGTGCTAAGAAGAAATACAAAGCTCTAACCTAACCTGAAAATGTAAGAAATGTGTCAAAATTTGGTAGAACCGTCTGCTCAAGTAATGCCTAACAAATGATGATAGTTCCTTGTGTTCATACTTGAAATACTTAAAATTAAATGGGATCGTTTGGATAATATTTACATAAAAGGTGACACTCATACTCATAAATATTCTATGCGTGGAAAAGGTCTATTTCCGAACATCTGCATATGAAAAATTACATATTTATATGAGTGTTAAATTGTATAATAAAGTATCTGGCTATATAAAGGATAACAGCCAGAAAAACTGTTATTTTGTCAACTTTTTATGCAAACTGTTATTATATAGTCGATTAATATAAACATTTCTATATACTAGATAAATATCTAATCAGCTCATGGTGTAAATACGATAAATGTTTAAATTATTGGTCTATATTAGCAACTATATATATATATATATATATATATATATATATAGGGTGTTTCAAAACAACACCGACAACGTTTGGGTGGTGATTCCTGACACCAAGATAAGACAAAATAATATAAACAAACTTGGGTGCAGAAATTCCGTCATTTCGGAGTTATAGGCTGCTGAAAACATGATAAAAAAATGAACTTTGAAGATTCTTAGCTCTAACACTATGTGACCTACTGTAGTCGGGTCAAGACTTCACTTAGGAACTATTATGTACCCTATGCAAATATCCATGTTTCAGAATCCTGTGGTACTTCCGCAACAATTTTTATAGAGGTAGTTCTTGAGTACTTCAGACTATATGCCCGTAGCCATACTCCCTCTATAAAAATTGTTGCATGAGTACCTTAGGTTTCTGAAATATGGATATTTGGATAGCGTACATACTAGTTCCTAAGTGAAGTCTTGACCCAAATACAGTAGGTCACATAGTATTAGAGCAATTTACCTTTAAAGTTCATTTTATCACGCTTTCGACAGAATATAACTCAGAAATGACGGATTTCTGTACCCAAGTTGGTCTATATATATATATCGGGTGTTGCAAAATAAGTGTTACAACTCTTGGGAGGTGACTCCTGTCACTGAGACAAGAAAAAAAGTTCTCTTCAATTTTCTGC
Organism: Thermobia domestica; assembly: GCF_964235325.1. Taxonomy (NCBI): domain Eukaryota; kingdom Metazoa; phylum Arthropoda; class Insecta; order Zygentoma; family Lepismatidae; genus Thermobia; species Thermobia domestica. The sequence continues at coordinate 212,473,477 of NC_137465.1, forward strand.
TATCGGACATAGTTTCAGATCTACAAGGTGCCGAAAGCGTGGGAAAATGACTTTCGGACGCCAATAGTTCGGAAACTATCCAACATAAAGAGGGCGGGTAAAAAATTCACTGAAGAAGTCATACCTGCTCTATTAAATTTTGCATGTTTCACAATCCTACCGTGCACGCGCAAGGGATTCCCCAAAGGAACGTAGGGAGTCCCGGATAATCTGCCAAATGAAACTTGGTTAAATGGATATGAATTGATAGGCTTTCTACCAGGTAACAATAATTCGTTTGTCTTAAGTCGTTATCTGGAACGAATACAAAATGGCGGACACCTTTATGCCCGTTGTGTGTGGTTGCATAATCGCCAGGAACGGATGCTGGCCAACAGTGACGTTCTGAGTATTAATTGTAGCGAATTTGTACTCAAATGCTCTAGAAAGACATCTGGAGTGTCGGTAGAGCATAAGAGATGAAGCAGGGTGATTCCCATGTGTGGAAACACTTAACGAAAAATGCCCAGAAATGCACTCATACTCAATAAACGTGAGTTCAAAGCGTCGGAAATGTAAGGATTAGCGTCAAGAACATGAAAGCCATTGCCAATTCACCAATAATATTCCCTCAAACCGATGCAATATGATGTGCATGGTTGCATACCAATAAGGATGAGGCCAAGTTCAAATTGTGCAATGGACTCACAAAGAAACTGGGTAAACTAAAGGAATGTCACTAGTGGGATCGCATGATCGATATTGAAATGTGGCCAATGTGTGTATTGATATCAACATGTAGCTAATGGACAAATGTCAACATGTCGCACTACTGCTGGAACACCATCTCACGTGCGAAAACTAGGAAAATAACGTTGTACATTCTGCTATTACATCTGGTGCACCTTTTGGTAGGACGTAACTAGAACACGATTGTATCAATGTCCCTCTTTGTTTGGGACATTGTCCCACAGTCGACACATATGGAAAGAATTCTCATAATGCATGGTTCAAATTCTGATAGAGCGTGAAAATAACAAACTTGTATCATGTCCCACGTCTTCTGAGACATATGACGTACTCGAAATATAGGAAAATACCTCCAGAAATTCGTATCTTACACACAGTGCACATGCCAAGACAAAGACGAAAATGAACCGATTTGGCACATTTAACACTACAGCTGAAACACCATACATATGGAAAATAAAACGACATGAGAAATAGGAAGACACGTCTTAAAGCTCTGATTGTTTACAACTGTGCAGTAGAAGTAACAAAATGGAACACACAAGTATGTCGGGAGGCTGTACAAGAGAGCTTGCCAAACAAAGTGGGTACTCTTCAAAGAAATGAATACAGAGAAAGTGAGGCTCCCTCGAAGCCTCAGGGCTAGAACGCTCGCTTTTGCTCGCGTGGTCGCAGTTTCCAATCCTACTGGGAGCCCACGGCCTCAGATTCAAGACCCGAATTTGAACTTGGCCTCATCCTTATTGGTATGCAACCATGCACATCATATTGCATCGGTTTGAGGGAATATTATTGGTGAATTGGCAATGGCTTTCATGTTCTTGACGCTAATCCTTACATTTCCGACGCTTTGAACTCACGTTTATTGAGTATGAGTGCATTTCTGGGCATTTTTCGTTAAGTGTTTCCACACATGTGAATCACCCTGCTTCATCTCTTATGCTCTACCGACACTCCAGATGTCTTTCTAGAGCATTTGAGTACAAATTCGCTACAATTAATACTCAGAACGTCACTGTTGGCCAGCATCCGTTCCTGGCGATTATGCAACCACACACAACGGGCATAAAGGTGTCCGCCATTTTGTATTCGTTCCAGATAACGACTTAAGACAAACGAATTATTGTTACCTGGTAGAAAGCCTATCAATTCATATCCATTTAACCAAGTTTCATTTGGCAGATTATCCGGGACTCCCTACGTTCCTTTGGGGAATCCCTTGCGCGTGCACGGTAGGATTGTGAAACATGCAAAATTTAATAGAGCAGGTATGACTTCTTCAGTGAATTTTTTACCCGCCCTCTTTATGTTGGATAGTTTCCGAACTATTGGCGTCCGAAAGTCATTTTCCCACGCTTTCGGCACCTTGTAGATCTGAAACTATGTCCGATAGCAGAAAATTGAAGAGAACTTTTTTTCTTGTCTCAGTGACAGGAGTCACCTCCCAAGAGTTGTAACACTTATTTTGCAACACCCGATATATATATATTTGTCTTACCTTGATGTTAGAAATCACCTCCCAAACTTTGTCAGCGTTGTTTTGAAACATCCTGTTTAATTAAAATAGTGAGTAATGAATTCTTTATGTATTATGTAGATTGTAAAAAAAATTTCATAATTTTTTTTCAACATTTCATGGCCCATAAATGTTCAAACCAAAATATTGTATTTGTTCTAATTGTTGTATCTATTTGTTTTAAGTACTAGTGAGTTCTATACCATTTTGTACAAACGTAAGTGTAATATGGAATACAAAATTATTAATAAATCAAACCAAATCAAGTTATACAGGTAATACACTTTTTCATACAATCAAGTAATTTCTGAAAGCACTAGATCCATCCGTATATTGGGCGAAATCAGCCAATGATTTCCTCGTTGTTTATAGGAAACCAAGCTCCTTGCAACTAATCTAATGCGTTTAAAAGAAGTGAGCAGATGTTTGAACACAGTGGTTTCAGTATCAATTTGAGAGGGGAAATGTATCAGCTATAATGAGAAATATTTTGGAAAAATGTAATGTGCGTATCTTGGGTCAATCGTGATCCAATCTTGTTTGTCTAAAAACTTTCCATATTATCTTAATACAATGTTAAATGGATCTACTGATGAAACTATTTTTAATAATAGTTGGTCTATTCTTATGCAAGACAAGTTACATTTCTATGTCAGTTCAACTATTGCTGCAGAACACGTAAGTTATTTACTTACAATGTAAACTGGTAACCAAAACCACAAACAATGTAGCTGGTTGATATGATAAATTGTGATTAATATATGCAATATACATTATATGAAAGTTCAGCATTATTTTTTAATAATTATATCCTCTATTATAGAAGTGTACTTTATATTTAAAATAATAGTTCAATCGACAGCTTAACTGCTTATTCATCTCTACAGGGTGGTCACAAAGTCCCGTTGATCTTGAAAATATGTAACATAAGCTACTAACTTGAGTGAAAGCTTGTTTCACGGCTTCTGTCAGTTTGGCAGTGGTATCGTAACGGTTTTGTGCAACGATGCCCTATATGAATCCCCATAGCGCATTGTTAAGGTGGGGTCTGGGCTTCGTGGTTTCTCTCATGCAGTGCCGGATATACGTATAAGCTAAACAAGCTATAGCTTAGGGCCCCACGCTCTTGGAGGTCAAAAAAATTAAAGAGCCATATAATCTAAATAATTCGTGTTGTGTAGACTCACATGGCGTAAGTGATGGGCCCCTTCTGCGAGCCTGCTTCCTAAAAATTACTAATTTCTTCATTTCTGTATAGCATGCCTAAATTTGTCTTGATACTTAAAGGGACCCATTAACTTCAATAGCTTGGGGTCCCACCAAACCAAAATCCGACTTTGCCCTTATGCACCCAACAACTTGCAATAACACGTTCTTCACTACTGTAACTGAAAGTATCAGTCATTGTTCACAGAATCTGAAACAATGAAAAACCTTACATTAGAATTTATAAAGGGGTAGCGGGAAAACTTACATTAGCACTTATCAAGGGGTAACGAGACTTTGTGGCCACCTTGTATGTGTTAATTTTATCAGTGTCAGTAGAGAGAATGTCGTTCTCGATTACGCTAAACCACATTAGAAAAAAAAAAAAACAACAACAACAACACGTAGGAGAGGTAAGTACGTAACTTCTCTTTGTTCTGTTAAATAAATAATAATGAATTCCACTTGTACTTTTCAAGTTTCCAGAAGAGTAGACATATTGTGTTAAATTTCATTTGTTTTCATTCTTTAATATGCACATTGTTCACCGAGTGAACGTATGAATTGGATACATCAGATTACAATGCATGTATACAGGATTATACATTTAAAGTTTGCATATAATGTTGGGTACTTAGATTAATATACGAACCTTGTTTTTCGTTATTACAATTTAGATGTAAAATATAAAACAATCTTGTGAATAATAACTTCATACATTAACTTACAGATTATTACGTCATAATTTTTAATATTATGAGCTCCAAAGACATTGATCAATAGTACTATTGATGACGGATGTGAAATATACTGTGGACGCCGTCTTATTTAATTAAAAGGATCATAAAATTAAATCCTAAATGAAATGATCCGGGGACCAACAAACCCATCACAACAAGCGAAAATTTCACTCGTTGCCGCCCAAGGTAGCAAACAGCAGGAAAGCGCTTCCTCGTAACTATAATTGTTATTTACTATTTGTATAGTTTTTTTTTTTTTTTTTTTTTAATTTTAATTTTCAACAGAGTTACAATAACACGAACAGTATATAGCTTAAAAGGAGATTTTTTTACTTAGCGTGCAACTTCGCTTAACAAAAGCAACGTTCTCGATTTTTCTAGAACTAAAAAGAAATACAACCTGAGTAACCAAAATGGATTACCTACAAGAAATAAAAGGTTCAGACGAAACGTTAGCCATATTATATTCACAATTATAAACTTTAATTAACACTTTGACCTCAACAATTTCCCTTGTTAATTGAAGTTTTTTTTTTTTTCAGTATGCAAATCCCATTTTACTACACAAAATAAGTAACCGTGTTTTATTAATGGTTTCGTCATTATGTCTGCCACTTGCTGTTCATTGGATATTTGTTGAACTCCCAATTTTCCTTCGATAACTTTTTCACGAAAAAAAAAGAAAAGAAAAAGAAAGAAAGGTTTAATTTAAATATTCTTTGTTCTTCGATGGAACTCAGGATTCTGAGCTTGTCTTACAGCTGCCGAGTTATCAGCCTGAAGAATAGGCACATGCTTTAATTTCAAAATACCTTCAAACAACTTAGTTAACCAAATTACTTCTTTTGCTGTATCAGTTGCAGCTACGATCTCTGCTTCTGTGATAGAAGTGGCAACCATTGCTTGTCTCTGACTAAGCCACGAAATTGCACCTCCTGCTTAGATTACCACCACGTCCGAGGTTGAACGTCCAGTCTTACTGCATCCCCCAAAGTCTGCATCACTATAGCACTGTAAGACATTTTTTCTGCTATTTCGCTGGTAAATGATACCTTTATCAATAGTGCCTGCTAAGTATCGAAATGCTCTTTTCACTCTGACAATATCTTTTAAACATGGATTTTCCAGTGACCTTGGGAGAAAACCAACACTGTATGCTATATCAGACCTTGTTCCTACCATCAGGTACATCAGTGCACCTACTGGCTGACGATAAGGGAATTCTGATGATTTTTCTACACTTTTAACTGCCTTTGATATTTCAGACGTATTGAGCATTGGTGTTGACTTTGGCTTACAGTCTTCGAAATTAAACCGCTCTAAAAATTTTCTTATGTATGATTGTTGACTTACTTTGACAGAACCATCACTTCTACGATCAATTTCTAGACCCAGGAAGTACGTCGCAGGTTTGGCAGTAATCTTGAACTCAGCTTTCAAGTCTTTTATGAATTTTTCGGACTCCAACTTATCTGTTGCCACTACCAGTCCATCATCCACACATAAAGCAATCATTAGTGTTTTGCTATCGTTCTCTCTGATATGCAAACATGGATCAGCTTCACTCAACTTGAAACCCAACTTCGTTAAGAAGTTACCAAAACGTAAACTCCAGCATCTTGGCGCCTGTTTCAGTCCATATAAACTACACTTAAGCTTGCAAACGAAATTTGTACCGTCACTGTATCCTTCCGGCTGTTGCATATAAATTGCTTCTTCAAGTTCTCCGTATAGAAATGCAGTAGATACATCGAATTGTGTCAGATGCATATATTTACTGGCAGCAATACTGAGTAATGCACGAATTGTACCTAATGGACATTTTTTATTGCTCTAAAAAACTTCAAAGCTAGCTGATTATGGAGAACACTTCCTTTCGCTCATGCGACGTTTCTAACTAGTCGAAATTTGCGATTGAATTCCGGTCTGCTACTCGTGTGCTTAAAACAACGAGCACCATGTTTGTACGTCACAGGTCGGTACAGGGGAAAAGGTCTGCGCTACTTACTAGGGAAACGGCTTAGCGAAAGATACGTTGCATGTTGGAGTTGGAGTTGCAAAGGGACTCCACGTTCGCAAGCAACTCCACGTTCGCAAGCAACTCCACTTCGCATTCGTTCAACATTAATCTTCTTTGGCTGATCTTTTCTATTTACCTTCTGTACTACGCACACATTTTTCTGCGCACACGCACACGCACATGAGAATATTAACTACAGTGCGTCCCACTAGCTTTCGAACCCGAAAAAAACGTTATAATTTCCGAACAAATATACATAGGAAAATGAAATTCACAATACACATACCTTGTTTCATGCTGAATACATGACCGTCACAGCAGGTGCTGAAAGTGTCCTCCCTGGGCGTCAAGATCATGAATAATTCTGATAATTTATATAATATTTATGAACGAATATGTAATAGAACCTATATGAATAACATATCATTCCTCAAAGTAACGAATACGGTAAACATTATTACAGCAGGATGAAATAGGTGTAAATTTCAGATACTACAAAATGCATTTCACTAGCTTTCCCCGCTGGTCTAGTGGCTAGCACGTGAGCCTAAGGTTTATGGGGTCCCGGGTTCGATTCCCGTGGGGGAGTTTGGAATTGTAATTCTCTTAGATGTTTTTGCATTCGTGTTTCTGTCGTTCAAGATTAACGGAAATGATTGTAAAACGTATATAACCGAGTAGAAAATAGAGACAAGTTACTCAGATACGTTTGGTGAATAAGTTAAATTAAAGAAAAGAAAAAAACTGTCTAAGGCATTTGTTTGTAAATTGTAAAGAAATCCTAAAAGTTACTTCCAATCCCACCAAAGTAACATTTTTCTTTTACTTGTTCTCGAAGTTTCTCTTTGTATTTCTATCGGATTCGATTAAATAGAACTTCGAATAGAGACCACGTTGAATTCATTTATTGACTAAGCCTGAAATTCTGATAAAGGTATGGTTATGATTTATTATTATTATTATTATTATTATTATTATTATTATTATTATTATTATTATTATTATTATTATTATTATTATTATTATTTAAAGTACGAAGTATCAAATGAGGCGATGCAGTATTTACGTAAACTAAATGATAATTTATTTGATAATATACACTAGACAACTATACATTTGCGAGGTTTTGCTTTGGGAAATGAAGTGTATACAACATTGAATAGTAAAAGTATTAAAATAAAAATATATTATTAAAAATATTGATTAAGTAATTGGAGTTAAACATACTTTCCAGTAAGAATTATATAGAGAGAGGATTTACTTTAAAGTGCGATGCAAACGAATATTCGAGTTTTAATCTGATGAGAAATCGATAACTTACACAAGAATATTTACTTCATTAGTTCTATAAATCTTTATGCTTATCGTATTATAATTCACTTTAAAATTATGATTTTTCCATTTCAAAACGTAGAACGAGAAATAAACGTAATATTCTATTTGTTTCAAACTGATGATTTCAGGGCATGACCTGTGGGAGAATTTGAGACTCTGTCGACATAAATTTCCCCCTTCGTGGCCATAAGTTATCTTCGATCATGCTCAAAGTGGACTAATAATGTTTTATCAGTTTTCTCTCATTCATATATTGACCATTACCGGGGAAGAATCTTCTGAAATCGTCAATGCTTATAATTAGTTTTTCATTACAAATCAAAGGATAATAATGAAATATTGAACATAATATTTTGTTCTCAGCTGTGGATTTTAGATTTGCAATTCATATAATGTTCCCTTCTAATGGAATTTGGGAGAAAAGTAGTTGCCAAAGATTTATTTAAAGAAATGTTCTCAGTCCTCTGATGAAAATAGGAACACACTTTTAAAAAAAATTAAAAAAAAAACGAATACTACCTTCAGGGTTTGAACACATAAACTTCTAATTGATAGACTAGTGATCCAAACCGCTCGACCAGTTCGTATGTCTTCAGTGAACCTCTTTTGACTTTTGGGTAAAGTAGTTTCCTGCTCCACACTTCTTTTTGTTTATGTCGATACGACTATAAGTTTGTGGTGAATATTTGGCAGTTACAGGTCTTGCAATGCATAAAATTCTTTTTCGTATAAATTATATTCAATTTTACGTCCTAATGACTTATATACAACAGGTTGAATCTGTGAAATGATTGGGTTTAGAGTGATCGTAAATGTTTTCATAGTTAGGAGCCTGGATATGCAAACCCGCTCAACGTGGGGATTTACTTTTGAGAAATTTGGTACCAGGTTCTTAAAAATAATCTCTAGTGTCCCTCACACTTGAAAAATATTCCTTCATTCAGTAATTAAAAAAGACACATCTTATTATAATCACCAAAATGGGAATAAAGATTAGGGAATCAATAGTATACTCTGTCTATTCCTCATTCTGAATAACTCTAACAGTGGTGGATCAAGATAGAAAGACAAATTCTACTGATTATTGAAGGTGACTGACTATAAAATTGGTGACTGATGTTTTAGTAAAGTTTGCCAATGTTCTTGTAATTAATCTTACTGTAAAACTTTACCACGTCATACTTCGTGATAAAAGGTATGTGAAGACGAGATACTTTTGGGCGGAAAAAGCATTCAGCGCAAAACCATGATAGAAGAAGACATGAGTTAAATAATCTTCCAACAAAATCGTTCTACAATTCAGTATATTTTGAACTGAACGTGAAATAACTTTATTACAATGTTTATCCGGAGTAGACATCTTACATTTTGACAGATCTGGCGATACGAACAATTGTTGTAAGAAGATTGAGTGGATATTGAAAATTGAAGGACTTGTGCTTCGTAATTGTGAGCGTTCACGTGTGGAACTGGACTAAGACATTGAACTTGTTAGAACCTTCGAATTTATTCTACGAAAAAAATTATTTCACCGGGGTAAAGGTTACTCTAATAACTCATGTAATACTTAGTTCCGACAATAAATGGCACTGAGAGTATTTGTAATTTTTTGTTCTAGTTCCAGCAAGCATGACGTCAGTAATGCATGTGAGTGTCATTTCATGTAACAAGTATATGAGAGTGGACGATGCTTTCGTCTATTCTCATTATTGCATATTAGATCTTTTTACGGATGCGACCTCCCGAATCCGGACCGTAGACGGTAAGGAAGAGTGCTTTTAGTGGAGTCTTTGGGCGACTGACGGAGGCATTTTCTGAATCCACAGGTAATTCAGTACAAGGCTGTATTGCTTGGGGGTGAAGAACTGTACGAACTCTGCGGAAGTCGCCAAATAATAGGATATTCCGAGACGCGCAAAGTCGTACTGTTATAGAAAGGCTCTTCCCTTCAGGGTTTCGAATCCGGTACCGTTATACTCTCCTGCTACGTTTGCGAGAGGAAATCGGACTTAAAAGTTCAGGAATGCTTGAAGAAAGGTGTTGTTTCCCCAGGACAATGCATATGTTCACACTTTCCTTGATCCATGGCAGAAATTCATTCCTGTGAGTACGAACTCTTGCCGCACACGCCCTATGCACCTGATCTGGCCCCGCGGACATTCACTTGTTTAGAAACCTGAAAAAGTGTTTGCGGATCAGCGATTTTCTTCGGATCCAGAAGTGAAAAGTGCTGTACTGGGATATTTTGGAGGTCTCGAGGAAAGTGGTATAGAAGCGTTAATATGAAACCGAAACCGGAACAATAACCTCTCCCCTCCCCTGAAACCCAGAAGACCGGATAAAACACTGATTGAAAGTGTATCTTCACTGCTCTTCCCCGGTGAGTTAATACTACCTTCATTTCTTTTAATTATTTTTCTCCTATTTCTTTATCTTCCGTGAACAAAGCTCCAGCAGGCAGCCGAAAGAAGCTAAAAGGTGTCAAATATTATTATAAATTTGAATTTCAAGTAAGTAAAATGAGTGTAAAATAATTAATTAATTATGCCATTATCTCATAAATAAGTTGAATTTATACGGTAGATCTCTAATGTAGGGATAACCAACGCGTCAACAGGCAAGTCACCATAGGTAGTCTGTACTGATACTGTTCTTAAACTATCTGTTCCAAACTGAGTATTCCAAGTAGATTATTCTCATTAAAAATAACCGTTACAAAGCACATTACTCACTTTGTGCACCTTTAAATAACAATCTCCATAACTCTGCAGTCCTTTTATAATTATTTATAAAATAAAATATTTTACATTGGTTCATAATAGTCATATTGCCATGAGAAATGTTCTCTTTGTTCTACAAATAAATAAATAAATAAATAAAATGGCAACCCTATTCCTTTCTTCGAAAGAAAATATTTTCTACGCATTATTTACAGAAAAGCTTGTTTTTCGATTGTAGAGACTAGTTTTTAAGGAACATACTCTTGTTTACATCAATGTGATGGACCTGTGAGATTCCTCAATATGTATTGATGTTATGGGGTGTAGGGTATAGTTGGGAGAATAAAGGCGAAAAGGAGTAATGTGTTTTATTAATTTATTTTCTAAGCCTCCACCTTACTAGTAAACACTGTTATAGTCCTCAGGTTTATTACAATTTGATACCACTGGTCTATATTAAGATAAGTAAACCATCAACGATTTCTAAAATGCAAAATAGTTCTCAAAACTTAAAAAAAAGGCCCTTTCTCTAATGTGGCATTTTGTAAAAAAGTCTTAGTTTTTCTTTCATAAAGAAAAGGGGAAAATTAGTTTAATTCTATCTTAAAATATGAACGACCTTTCTTGTTTCGAACGCATGTTTCATATTTCTTCTAAAATATTGTTGGCTTTCAAGGTACGACTATCTCTCTTTAATTGTTGTTAAATTTTCACTTTTTTCTGCTTTTCTTTCTCCCTGTAATTGCCTGTTGTAAACAAATGCATGTAGTTTAAATTAAAATTGCAATATTAAAAATTAGTGTGAAAGTCGCTCGCAAACATGGAACAAGAATCATTCCTAGGATTAATAGTTCAATAACATATAGGGATTTATAAGCAAGAACCTTTCCATTGAGAGAAGCATATATGCAAGTAGAAACTTAAGCATGCATGTTTCTGTTGAAGTCCTACACTCTGTTGAAGTCAAATTGCAACAAACATTGCAGGTAAGGAATATTGAAGCTACATTGCTAGAAGTATGCAATACAACCACAGTTGAAATTAGCATACAAATTTTAAAGCATAACATGGTTTAGATTAAATTAAGTTTACTTCCATATCTTGTCACAGAAATTCAGTTTATTTCCATATCTTGTCACACAAATTAAGTTATTTCCATACCTTGTCACAAAAGTTCAGTTTATTTCCATACTTTGTTACACAAATTCAGTTGATTTCCATACCTTGTCACACAAATTAAGTTATTTCCATACCTTGTCACACAAATTCAGTTTATTTCCATTCCTTATCACACAAATTCAGTTTATTTCCATACCTTGTCACACAAATTCAAACATACTTGTTTCGGAGTGATTGAAACACAAATAAAAAAAAAATATATAAAACATAAATAAAAGATCTCTATCTCAAGTTTTAGGAGAAGATTATCATCTCTTAATATAGAACCACCACTGGTGACAATTGTGTTCGCTTAAGTATCTCTTTTTACGAGACTAATACAAAACACAAATAGACAACGGAAGTAGTAGAGATACGAAAACAAATTATAATTGGTAATATAGGAAATGGAAGTTAAATATCTTAATTACTTTTAACAAAAATTTGAAAATTTAAATGTAAACAACTAAGAACTATTTTATACAACAATGTAAAAAGTAAAAGGAGAAGAGACAGAGAGAAAGAAAGAGAGAGAGAGAAAAGGGGAAAAAACTAAAATTTGTGAAACATCACTTTCTCAAGGAAAACTTTTTTTTTTTGTACAGTAATCTTCAAAAATTTAAAACAAGTATATATACAGTGTTCGAAGTGGAAAAAAGCAGAGGCGGTATGTTTTATTACGATTTTAACTCGACATACCGGCTATCTAAATGTTGAAATACACTGAGGGCATGTTGCCTAAAATATTGCATTTTTATTTACGTAATGACTGACAACCACTGGAGAGTATTTCTTTAGTTACGGGGGTGGGAAAGAGAGACTTCGTTTAGTAGTAGATTTCACTCATCTGCATTAAGTAGTGACCACTAAACAAACAAACAAACAAACAAAAAGAAATGTTCAACAATTCTGAAACGTAAGGGCGTCACTTTTTCTTCGTTCCCTGACAAAACCGAAAAATGGATTTAGCAGGTTTTGCTTCTGTACCCCTAAAATATATACGAAAATATTTAAAAACCGAGTTTTTATATTAACAATTTCCTACGGAAAAACTCTCGGGTTCCCAACTCGGCTGAGGGGTACTCCAAATCCCCAGAGGAATCGCCCCTACAGCAGACAACTCCTAAATCCGCTCATGCTCAAAACACGACATTTATATATGAATTAAGTCAAGAAGATATAGTTATATACGAAAGAAACGATTCAATATGGCACATCAAAATTTAAACTAGATGAACTTCTTTGAAGACACCTAATTTGAAAAACAAAAGGTAAGAAAAACACAACAAAAATGTCGGTACGTGTAAAGCTATTCGTAAATTACTGCATATAAAAATGGCTTTATTAAAGGTATATTAGCATTCAGTTTCCAGTGACGGTACGTCTTGATCAGTAAAAAATCAGAGGCGGTATGTCTTAATCACTGAAAAACCAGAGGCGGTATGGCATACCACCACATACCGTCTCACTTCGATCATTGAGGAGCAGTAAAAAAAGTTCCCGGAATGTTGTAGATTTGACATTCGTGATGCAATCACAACGAATCTATAACAGTACTATCCTTACGTTGCATTATTATGAATTTGACAAGTGTAAACAGATTATAGATAACACACAGTGTACGAGTTGTGTAGTTGAACGGAGGAATATGTGGTGATAATTTGGATCAAGCAATGCGTAAAAATCAATTTCATGTGCAAATTGGAGAAAATCTACTTCAGAGACTTTGATAACCTTAAAAATGGTATAACACCATCGGATGTTTTACTCTTCTCAAAGCGAAAAAATGGGCTTCAAAGATACCCGTTCCACCACCGAATGAGAGATCAAAATCAACAACGCGACGGTTGAACTTCAGAAAATACCAGAAGATGACTTTCGTCGATGATTCCAGCAACCGCAGAAGCATGGTGCAAGTGTGTGTGAATCTGACGGTACCTACTTAGCAGGAGATCAAGTAAATGTGTGCTTATGTTATAATAATAAAGAGCTACAACGAAATTTCGGGAACTTTTCGACTATTCTTCGTATATATATTCTCACGATTTGTTAGTTGATGTGGTGTATGAGTGTGTTTTGGAGGCTCCACTACGTATGCAATTGTACTTCCATTTTAAGAAACACTTCAAACAACTCTTCCTTGTATGGGTGATATTATATTACAACTTCTCTCTCTCTCTTATTCTTCCTCCTAGCCGACGAGTTATATGCTAATCCGAGATTAACCTCAAGCTGAGAACTCTCTTCGGTCGCTAGTCTGAAATCAAAGTATCTGGTGCCTTACTGAAAGAGAAGTAGAAAAGAAGTTCGTAACTCAAAGGATTAATTTTATTATTTTACCAGAATCGCCCAGTACAAATGTAAGGATTTTTAGTTTGTACTTATTTTATTACATGAATCCAATAAATAAATAAATAAATAAGAATTCCGTAAAAAGGAATTTATTACAAAAGAATTGAAAAGGAAATACAACAGAGTTACTTAAGGTAAAACATGTTCTAAGTTCTTCAGCATACCTGAGTCTTAAGTGGTAGCCCGGCTGCTCTAGCAAAGAGCTGCTGCTACCTCAACCAATGATTGATGATCGCCGACAGGAGACAGGACTAAGACAGGATGTAGGCAAGGTCAGACCCACCTCTTTTATACTCTCGCGGTGACTGCTATTTCACCTTCAAGGAGCGCGTGGGCAGATAGCCAAGGTCAATCTAGCTTCTTTCTACTGTCTTTACGACATCTATTTCACCTTCAAGATTTGCGTGGGCAACAGCCAGCGCGTTTCAAGAAACGAAGTACAACTAGCATCAAGGTTACCCTAGCGGTCAACCGTGGTATAAGCCTATGATAGGCTATAAACCACGCTGCGAAATCCACTTTTCTATTGATTTTTTTTTTTTTTTTTTTTTCATAATCTGTTTCTCGCTCTGCCATCATGGATAGCACAAGACTTCCTTTCTTTTATCTTGGTATTTCTGTTCGCCGCTTTGCGGTATTACAGCCAACAACTGCCAGGAACACAGTTTAGCCAGGCAAACTTTAAATAAATTGTTCCCGAAAGGATATTTTCTTCCATGCTTCCTCTCACTACCTCACTGCCTCCCACTCTTATCCTAAACTACAGAGTCAAAACCCGGCTATCAGGTTTATAGGCTACTTTATGTGCTAACAATATATATATATATATCACGAGCGACATGTCAGATTTCGCTTGAGGGAACAAGAGCACCATCGACATAGAAAATTGTTTCCTGAAAAATATAAAATGATAACAGTTTGTAATTACTTTGTTCTGTTCTTATATTCTCTCTAAGAAGTCCAAAACAGTGCAGAACGTTCTAAGAACTTCAAAATAGACTGTCTCGATATTCCAACGGTGAACCTGTTGTTCGGGAGCTCTCGACCCAGTGGAAGATAATCTTCCGATCAGGAACATTTTCACTACATGGAATAGCAAATTTTAAGTGAAAGTTCTTCTCACTGTAATCACAGAACTGCTGTTTTTTTTTTTTTTTTTTTAAAAAAACATTTTGACTGTGTACGCCGGCGAAACCATAATGATGACTGAAAATGGCAAGGAGAGATGATCAGAAACGATGACCCGCACTCCTCTTGCCCCTCCACTGAAAGCGCTCTAGCCGATTAAAAAGAAAAAAAGAAAAAAGTGGTTTTATGGAGTATTGTACAGGGTGGTCCGGAAGTGGGCGTACCCCCTTTAGTTTCAACAATATAGTGTTAGTTATGGTACAATGTCTGTACACGGTTACCTTGAAATCTTAAGAATCTTAAGAGTCATAAACATCGGTATGATCACCATCCATGTCGTAACACAGCTGAATTTTGCGCCAAGCTCTCGCAGATGTTTTGCAGAGATACTCCGGAGTCACGAGGGTGAAGGCGTGTTCCACAGCTGCCCGTAATTCCTGCGTTGTGTGATATCGAGTGTTTCTTGCTTGTTATTGCTTTATAAAACCCCAGAGAGCATTGTCTGGTGTCGTCAGATTGGGACAATCTTTGTTCCGATCGTAATCTTTATTCAATGCTATATGGACTTCGATCATACATTGTTGATTACTCCAACTTCACTGCAAATAACTGTTACCAAGCAGAAAACAGCAGAAAACAAATGAACATAGATAGCAATGTTGCCAGACAATGCCAAACAATGTTACCAAACAAATGTGTATGAAACCTAAAACCGATTAGGGGTACGCCCACTACCGGACCACGCTGTATTGCCAATTGATAGGTAATTTCAGCACAAAATAAATCAGAGTAATTACAAACTGTTTCAATACTCTTTTATATTTTTGAATAAACAAGAATGAGATTTAGTTCTTGAGAATACCTGGGTATGAAGGGTGCACAAGGACACCTGCTTTTCACAAGAGATTGTAAACCGTTTAATGTCCACAAAATATGGCAGCTCCATAATGACCTTGCACTACAAGCTTTTGCTCACAGAGAAATCTTGAAAAATATGATCACTTAGAGCAGTTGGTTTGGGATCACTACTGATATCTGTAAAAGCAAAGAATCTTTCCTGAGCATTACCATCTTTCACGTACCGAATGACGGTTGAAAGTAGAGAGAGTTTTGCAATATTTGCAGTTTCGTCTAACATTATTGCTGTAAAATAATTTATTGTTTATTTTTGACTTAATCTGATTCAGAATTACATCACCAATACACTCAATAATGTCATTCTGAATCCGATTTGATGTTCCTTTAAACACTCTCTTCCTGTGAAGATGAGAACTCAATTTACTGTCGTATTTAGAAAGTAACTGAATTACTTCAACAGTTTTTTTGATCGACAGAACCTTCCTGTTTGTTTTGATCTGTAAATGGTACAGTAGGTTCTGTTCAGCCCCCCTCCCTACACCCCCTCCAAAAAAATAAAACAACATCAACGAATCATTTCATTATTTCTCGATTTGAATCAACCTGCATTATGCTTTAAAATACTAACCTTCTTTGCTCATTCAATTGAAAATCAGTCTAGTTCTTCTGAAAGTTTTGAAATTAGTTATTGCGGACAGATGTGAATAACACTTTTAGTGGCGCATTTTGGCTTGTGAAAATTTCTAATGTCACACATTATTCCACACGTCCTTTTCTGTGAGGAACAAAACACCAGGTCAACAATACATGTTTTTTTGTTTGTTTGTTTGTTTGTTTGTTTGATTTTTGAGTTGCATGCAGTTAATCATTTTGAAGAAGCAAAATAGTCCGTTTTGGAATTATAAGTATAATTGAAGTACCAAATGAAGTAATGCCACTTCTCGTTCTGCTGCAAAGGACTAGATTTCTCAGCCGAGTCCCCTTCCATACTTTACACTTCGAGTCACTTTCAAAATGTATTGATAATCTAATAAGTTCATACTTCACTAGATCTCTTATAGTATCAAGATGAATAATGTAAGCTTAATTACATTAAAACTATCGCTCGTAAAAATCAAATGAACATTACATTTATGTACGATTGAACGCCCGACCTTACAGCGTGCACAAAATGATACATGTACTAGCTGACTGCAGTCTGTTCCTTTCCCCGAGAAAAGCCGATTAAAACCCGAATGTTTCCGATCTCTACTCAGCTGTCGTAGTCAGAGGATGGGCGCGGACTAAAACTAAAGTTGTGTGAGAACAAGTGAAATAGTGTTATTTTACAGGGAAAGTAAAGAAATATAAATGCTGTTTTATTTTTAACTCCGTATATATTTATCACAAAATTCATTAATACCACCAGACTAGCCTAGTCCCCTTGATGGCGCATCGTTGTGTATACATACATACGTATGATAGAAAAATAAATAAATCCTCGATTTACCTAAAATATGTGAGAAAACACTACAAAAGGTATGCTAAGATCTTTGGCTAAATATTTCATGAGATTGGGTGAAGAACAAAAACAGAGAACAGTATATTTAAAGAACAGAAAAAATGAAATGAAATGAAATCTTTCAGTTTAACGTCCAATGATTATGCCCTTTAGGCTAATGGAGACGAATGATTAAGGAAAGTGAATGATGATAGAAGAACTGGTAGAGGGAAACCTCGAGAATACCCACGGACACAATGTTGTCCACCAGAAATTTACTTGGCCGGAGATCGAACCAGGGACCCCATGCACCAGAGGTAAGCGCTCTATCATTGTTCCATCTTGCCCCTAAAATAAAAAAAAAGAAAAGAAAAGTAGCTGTGAATTGGAGTAAGTTCTAATACGGTGCTCAATTGGACGTTTCATGCCTTACCTGATGAAGATATTAGCGAAAGTGCCTAGTATTTTACTTCTGAATTTTTGAGGAGGTTTTTTGTATTTTCTGATGAGTAAATCATTTTGTATCCGATCCGATCCGGCAACTCTTTTATGAAGTTCAAAAAGTAAAGTTTCTGTAGTATCAGGGGCGGACTGGCCCACCCTGCTACCCTGCAAATGCAGGGTGGGCCCCCTCCACCAATTTTAAAAAGATGTGATCAATTAAACCTACCAGCATCAAAAATATGGCAGGGTAACTCCCGCAAACTTGTGTTTTCCATAAAAAAAGACGTAAAGTTAAACTTTCATGAATAGACCTTATTCTTCTTCACGTTTATCGACTTGAAAAGGTTCCGTCTATGAGACAATCAGGCTCTAAAACATTGCGGGGTTTGTGATACAGCAGCTGTTAAAAACGAGCACGTTAAATACTCCTTTTTTTAATACGAGAAACACAGTAGATTTCAAACTGTTATTGGATTTGGATACCATTGCCTACTCCGGTCCTTTTACAAGCCGGTGAGTGACGATGTTTTAAAGAAACAATAGTTTCGTAGATATTGTTATTGTGAAAACTGGAGGTTGAGCCTGAACGCTTTTGAACTGCATTGTCCTCAGACCAAGCTCGAAAAAAGAAATCGGATCAGGCTTCGGTTTTTTTTTTTTTTTTTTTTTTTTTTTTTTTTTTTTTTTTCTAGTGCGGTAAGCGAAAATAAATTAGTCACCACTATCAACGATTGTTTTATACCAACCTCAAACAATTACTTTGAAGTTGCTGCCCTCGGCTCGTATTTTATTTGTATATTACATCGAAGAGACTTTCTTGGGTTACTTCAAATGACAGTTACTTTCATCTGCGATTCATATAAAAGAATGCAAGTGTGGATTAAGTGCAATGAAGAAAACTCAAGTGGTAGACAGCTACTTCGCCGATTACAAAAAATATATCTGACAAGGTGGTGGAGTAAAGATCGAGTTCTAAAGAGTATCTTTGATGATTTTTCGATACCTTTGCAAGATCGAAAGAAGTTCATGACGCTGCTTCAATGTCTACTCACTATTGCAAGTATGAGTGATTTTCAAGCAGAAGTCACATTTAGAGCCAAGTGTTTAGTTCAGAACTGGTGTAAATTTGAAAACATTCTTGTGGCTTTTGTTTTCAGACAATTTTTTCTCCTATGTACACCTACTTCGCAGTATTTGCAAAAATCTGGTTTGGATTATCTAACGGCTACAAAAATTATTTGTACGCTACAATGAAACTTAAAGCAAAAACGAAACGTGTTTTGTTCTATTGAAACTAAAGCTATGGAATTTGCAAAGGACTTGAAAAGACAATTGAAGGATGCAGGATACTATGTTGCAGTTGAAACTTCTTTCTTTGCAAAGAGAATACCAGTAGCAACTCTTCAAGCAAACGAGCTTTCGCATGATGAGGCAAGAATTTTAGATTCTCCATCAAAAGTGTTTCAGATAAACGTTTTCAATGTTATTTTCGATACTGCAATTGAGCAATTACATTCTCGGTTTATCTGCAATGACAGTCTCATGAAGGATATTGCATGGATGGATCCTACCCGTTTCCATGAGATAAGTACTTTAGAAGAACTACCTGATTCAGCTCTCAATACTCTACCACATTATTGCAAAGTGGAAAGAGAACAAATTCAAGAGGAACTGCTCCAATTTGCTCGTCATTATAGGGACTATAATCCACCAATATGTAAAAAGCAGGATAATTTAAGAAATGAGCATGGCAGCGAGCAATATGCTCATAGTAGTGAAAAAGAGGAAAATGAAGAAGAGGAAGATAATGAAACAGAGTGAGGAGGAAGATGAATGGAAATGCAAACCTGCAAGACAGTGTAAAGTAGGGTGCAAAAATGATGAAACACCTTTAAATGGTGAAGAAGACAAGACAAGACAAGACAAGACAAGATAGTGTAAAGTGTGTCCAGTTTGTGCACTGCACCTGCTTCACGAATTAAATCTTTATGGTCCATTATATCCATCGTTGTATAAAGCGTATAAGGATCTAGGAACGACGCGGAGGTATATCTGACGATGCGTTAAAAGTATGGAAGTTGCTGAAATATTTTTCTTTTTTTTTTATGGTAAGTACCGGCAGCTTACTAGAAAATAGTGAAAAAGTACATTGTAAGCACTTTCGTTAAATATCTCATCAGGTAGAGATGAGGAAGAGGTAGAAGGAAAAAAATTTAACAATAGGAAAGTAGCTGTGAAGCGTCAAGGTGAAATGTGTTAGCCATGTTGAAATGTATTAGTCAGATGGTGGTATTACCAAACTTAAATAGATAGAGTTAGTTGAGGGAGATCTTAAAATTACAGAAATGTGGAACAGATGTGTTGGTAAGAATACAGAAAGAAAAAAAAATAATTGTAAAAAGAAGTTAGTATGCATATAATTTTGGAGGAAAAAATAAAAACATAAATAAATTATTAAAGAAATTTAAAAAAAATAATAAACAATAATAATACTTAAAAGTAATGAAAATATCATTATATCATTATATGGTATAAAACCAAATGTGTGTTTGTTTGTGCCTTTTTATCCAAACATAATAGTTGGCATGATTATCAAACTTAAGCCTCACAAAGATCTACGATATTACATTGATAATTTTCGTTATGAGGGTGAAGGGAAACATCAAGTGTGGCTTCTAAAAATAATAGAAAACGACGGATATGATATGGAATGAAATAAAATCTTTCAGTTTAACGTCCTACGATTATGCCTTTTTAGGCTAAGGGAGACGATGGTTAAGGCAAATGAATAATGATGGAAGAATTGGTGGAATGAGAAAGTGGGAGGAAACGGGAGTACCCTGAGAAAACCAACGGACACGATATTGTGCACCACAAACTTATTTGGCTGGGGGTCGAATCAGGGATCCCACACACCAATGGTACGATGGATATTAGTCTAATCCCTAGTTTTCTGAATTGCTGAGATGAATAGTGACACATCCCGTTGATTTTTTAAGTCCCGATTCATCCCCTATTGACGTGGAGGTGAACCGTTGGGATAGGAAGGGATGACACGTAAAAATATCGAGAAACGACGGATTTTAGTGTACAATCCATAGTTTTGTGGGTCACTGAGATGAATAGCGGGAGATAACAATCTTATTTCAGTGCAAGTTTAGTCCCCACTGGTATAACAGAGAAGGAGTGGTTGGGGTGGGAAGGGGATGGTATTACGGAATTTCGTCACTACACCTTCACTAAAATGAGTCACCTGATGAGGCAAAGGTTTAAATAATTTCCATAAATCTATTCTTCCGTTCGGAAGAAGTGATTTCAGCTAGTGGGAGATAATGGAGAATGAAAAGTATGCAAAAAAAAATAAAAAATAAAAAAATAAATAAATAAATAAATAAAAAAATGAAAATATAAATAAATAAATAAATAAATAAATAAATAAATAAATGAAAAGAAACAAATTGCAAAGATAAAAGTGATTTATAGGAGACAGAGTGAGTACAATGAGATTTATGTATTGTAGTTGAGTAAAATCAGGGAACATTCGAGGATATGATGGTAATGTAACAGCTATTTCTATTTTTGCGGACGTGGAAGAGTCTGGGAGAATACTTGAAAAGTCCTTCCCTGAAGGTGCTATCAATTATAGAGTTGTGATGAGTTGAGTTTTCGAACAAGCGTGTGAGTAATTTAAGAGCTGCAAGAGTATCGTTAATTGTCGATGGGAATCGAACGAAGGGTTGAAATTTCGCCAACATAGAATGCTGGGTAAGGGGTGCATTCAAGACTGTAAATTAGGTTAGAAGAATCAGAACTACTGGAATTGAACAAATTGACATGGAGGTGGAAGATGAAAATTATATTGAATATAGGATAACTTTTATATCTAGGTTTCTGACGTTTCTTAGGTAAAAGTGCGGAATCAATTCTAGTAATGATAATGGAGATTATGTGAGCCTTTGCTAAATGATTTTAGGGCAGGTAATGAAAAACTTCTCGGTTTTAGATGTGTTTGAGAGAATACATGAGCGGAGTTAGAAATATTACACGGAGGGAATATGTCATAAGCATAATATTAATAATTTATTTACCGTTGTGTTTCGTAGAATACACATTCATTTCTTTCTCTGGGGGGGGGACACGGTGGCTCAGTGGTAGAGCGTTCACCTCCGGTGCTTGGGGTCCCTGGTTCGATCCCAGCTCGCGCCGTGTGGACTTGGTGGATAAACACCGTGCTCGTGGGTTTTCTCGGGGTTCTCCCGTTTCCTCCCACTTTCTTCATTCCACCATTTCACTCATTTCGCATCATCACCGTCTCCTTTAGCCTAACCGGCATAATCGTGGGACGTAAAACTTCAAGATTTCATTTCATTTTTCTTTCTCTGATACGGTGCCACTTAACATGTCTTCCCCTTCTTCATGATTCTGGTATTCCGTATCCCTAATATTCACCTGTTTTACTGAAATGCTTCACTTCAGTGGCGTAGGGAAGGGGGACAGAGGGGCCGCCACCCCCCCCCCCCCCCAAAGAGCTCCGACAATGTACTTTGGTACTTTGATGTTTGTAATTTTTAATATATTTTTATGTTTATATATCTTTTTGCTTGTAATTTTTCTATATGTACCTATAACGGCACTCCCCCCCCCCCCAAACACACATTCTGGCTACGCTACTGCTTCACTTCAATTGTTGTTTTCCTTTATAATTAATACTAAAGTGTTTGGACTTTAAACCCCAACCATTACACACATACACAACTTAAAACATATTATAGCGCAGTTGATACGATTCCTTCCATTGGGAACATGGAAATGTATGAATTTCAATCGAGTATCTCACGCAAGTTTCTCGTATACGTAATGCAAATGTGGTCCGGAGCATATATGCAATCATTTATGTGTACTGTACATATTCTTCAAGCTTCATTTAGGTTTGCACAATTAGATGAACACTCAAATCGCTAGAAATGAAATATAATTATCTTTAATTTCAATAAAAAAATGTCTTCATCTCCTTGCCCTTCCTGTAATTATATACTCCGGCCCATTCACATTTAAACATTTTTAAGTAAAGTAATGTAAAACGTATAAATTGACCCTTCTCCATAAACAGACGTGTTGCAGTTCCAAAACTAAAGAAAACTGTAATTCTATCGATTTGAACAATATATGTAACACTCAAGAGGGAGGGGAGTGCTCTTACAACCCTTAGCAATCAATGTCAGTATAGAGTAAGCAATAGATATAGAGTCAGTATAGTTTTTGCAGGAAATAGAGGCCAGGATAGTATTGGGCGAAGAAGTTGACAGTAGAAAATTTCACAGTGGCGAGTTTTTCACTCAACCGAATTGTTTACTAAGAAGGTGGAGGGGTATCCTCGATTAGAGAGTATGGACGAGAGAATCATTAGACAATTACGTAACTACTCATGTACATAATGTTCCTTACAATTATATTTCTTTCTAACATTTCAAATACATTTTTTTCGGACATTTTTCATCAGGGCCACAAGGCTTAAGTCGTTTTCTTATGTACGGTCTTCATATTGTCGGTTGATAATGAATATTACGCAATTAATTTGGCAATACTAATTGTTTAACTATTTGCTTCAGTAGATATAAATTACTCTATAAGCTCTGTAACAATTGATATATATATTAATCAATTCATATAAGCAAATTTAACACCAGTACACTTACTTTATTGCTAAAAACCTGTTAATTGTAGTTTCTAGGGATCGTTTCCAGTGAATTTCTTTTAACATGAACTTCACCAAGCACATGAATCATAGATGTTACTCAATTGTACTAAAATGAGCTGCCTTGTGGCTAAGCGGTTAACGTACGCGC
The DNA here is from genome assembly GCF_964235325.1 of Thermobia domestica. NCBI lineage: Eukaryota > Metazoa > Arthropoda > Insecta > Zygentoma > Lepismatidae > Thermobia > Thermobia domestica. Next base: position 212,497,009 of record NC_137465.1, read on the forward strand.
CTTTGGGAGACCCGGGTTTGATTCCCGGCAAGAGCTCATGTGATTCGGATTCCACGTTGATCAGTAGGTCCACGTCTCATATAGCCTCGCTGCTGAAAGAAACGATAGACTAAAAATCAATCAAAAATCAATTGTACTAACGTTAAATTTACAAACATAAATTAATTGCTATATTGCTTATATGCATGATTTTTATTCTGATTTGATGCTTCATTAATTCTCTAGATATTACTTGTACACACATGGTTAAATATATCAATGCGTTTCTGTCTCAGTTGGGTGTGAAGCTACCCTACTGAAAGTGACGGCTATAGCTATATGCCATAAGAGATCACAGACAATTCTAGTCTCCTTCATAAACGTTCAGAGTTGAACTATTGAAACTAAAATCTTGCAAACAAATACAATGAGAATAATGTAGAAAGTTCTAATATTTCGACGAATTCAACGTAAATTAAGTATAATTATGTCATTTGTAGTCTAAATTTTGTGTATGTTTAATATATTTCTTGATGAGGAAGTAAAAATGCAATAAGCTTCTTGGCAGAACGCTGACCTCTGTTTCGATCACAAGCTGTATAAGTTTGTTGTAGACATCAACGTGCTTGTAGATTTTGTCGGAATTCTATCATTTCTTCTACCAGCTTTTCCTCCACTAACATTTATAATTTACAGTCATTTTCTTTAACCTCAAGGTGCAAGAATGGAATGTTAAACTATCATTATTCTCTTCTTTAATAAAATATTTTCAGAATTATAATGTTTCACGTTTTAGTGATGTCATGATTTTCACGGTGATGTCAAAACAACACCGACAACGTTTGGGAGGTGATTCCTGACATCAAGATAAGACAAAAAATATAAACCAACCTGGATGCACATATGCTTCCTTTCGGAGTTATAGGCTGCCGAAAACATGAAAAAATAAACTTTAAAGGTCCATAGCTCGAAAACTATGGGACCTACCGCAATCGGGTCAAGACTTCGTTTAGGAACTAATATGTGTCCTATCCAAAAATCCATATTTCAGAATTCTAAAGTACTCACGCAACAATTTTTATAGAGGTAGTTGATGAGTACTTCAAATTATATGCCTGTAGCCAAACTCCCTCTATAAAAATTGTGCGCGAGTACCTTAGGATTCTTAAACATCAATATTTGGATAGGACACATACTAGTTCCTAAGTGAAGTCTTGACCTGACTGCGGTAGCACCCATAGTTTTGGAGCTATACTTCTAAAATTTATTTTGTCATGTTTTCGGCAGCCTATAATTCCGCAAGGAAGCATTTGTTCACCCAGGTTGGTCTGTAGTTTTTGTCTTATCTTGGTGTCAGGAATCACCTCCCAAACGTCGTCGGTGTTGTTTTGAAACACCCTGTATTTAACTTATTCATTCAAATTTTCTTATCTTCGTTGACAGAATTTTGTAAATTATCTGGAAAATTCTTTCTTTAGTTATTATTACTTTTAAGTTTTATCTCAATTACTGAGTTCTTTAACAAGCTTTATGCATTAATTTATGCATAGTTTTAATAGTAACTTATATGTAAAGAGTTAGATGTAAAAATGAAAGATATTTGTGATTGTGTAACAGCTGTTAGTCAATTTCCCTGAATTTCCGAGTTATCTTGTTCTAAATATTGAAAACAATAGGACAGAGCGCGAAATTTCTGGTTACTACTATCCATTTCATAAAGATAGGCCCCTGACTTCGCGGTGCTGCCGTGACGTCCAGTCAAAACTTATATTTCATTGTCGTACCTCGTTGGAATTGCCGGAATTTTGTCTTTTTAATATTTAAGACATAAAAATTTTCTTTGTACTATGTAGTGAGAAAAAAATAAAAATTAATGAAAAAGTGCGTATTTTTTCGTACTTTTTTGGTAGATCAATGTTTATAGAGCTATATCTCAGAAAAGAGATGACGTGAAATAATTTCCTGTGTACAATATGTAGATGCATTCATTAACTGGAAGTTGTGAAAAGTTCAATTTTCATCACTTGACATTTTTTGTGTAATTAAAACAAATGTACGACGCTCTGATCTCCTTTACCATGGTAGGTAGAGAAACGTACAAAACACTGTTCGAAAATTTGGAAGTCTAGTGTTCCAAATATTTGGAACTATTAACAAAAAAGGGTTTAATTGGTAGAGTATTTATTTTTTTTTTTTAAAAAAAATGTTTACTTCAACATATTCTCTGCGTTAAGCGGTGAGCCATGTTGCAGCCCAATCTTTAAATTCCCCGCGCTTATATGAAGAAACAGCATACAGTAAACGGAAGTGCGGCAACGCTGTCGTGCAGTGTTGTCGCGTTCAGGAAGCTTGTAGCGAGAAGCCTACTTCATAAGAATGTAATAGGAAAAAGTATTTATTATAACCTTTCACATCATAAAAATATTAATGCATGTACACTCATGTCCAAAATTATTGTCGCATGTCTATAAATATGTTATTGTAGGAATATAACTTGATAACGAATTCGCCTGGTATTTCTTATAATATTAGTATGTGTATAACGGCAAGACATGTAGTCTATGTGGCAAATTTCATGTCAAAAGAGCAGTAAATAAGAATAAAACGAAACTAAAATTTTCTTATTCATTTAGCAACATTTTGTTTTACTCATGTTAATTTTCGTATTCTTTTCCTATGAAATTTATTACAAATATACATTTACCGACTGTACATATAGTATCAGTATTAAAAGTACCCTGCAAAATCATTATCAAATTATATTCTTACAAGAAGACAGTTATAGATATGCGACAATAATTTTGGACATGAGTGTACACATCTCAATGTAATCGAAATAAAACGTTAAAGTAACACATCCAAAAACTCATCTCTTAATCTATTTACTTCATTCACTTTCGTCATGGCTTTGTTGACTCATCGCTACTCCTGCTATCTTCCCTAATATTTATAAACAACGGCTCCATTTCTACCTCAAGATCTATCAGTATACACACTCTCCAGCTTACGAACATGTTAAAGGTTAAAAAGAAATGTACTGTAGCCTTGGCAATCATGTGTTCACCCAAGTTCTGCGATCAATTCCCCTGCCGAATGTAACACAGAATGAGTCCTTTGTTTTCTTTCAACGAAAGTAAACAATGCAATGAGTAGGTGACGAGGGCTGTATTTGCGTCTAATCACGTCGCACTGATTAAGTCTTCAACATTTCCCTTCGGTTCGTAGGCGTCAAAAACTTACACGCACACTCACATCATATGGGTTCATTGCAATGAGACGGACGAATGGGCATTTATATTTTCGTGAGTATATCTTGTGCTTTTGATTGAAAAAAAATGGATATTCCTTCACGAGCGACGGTATTACAAAAAGAAGAGGCAAAATGTTTAGCGATAATGAAATTGCAGAACTGATGAATGACTCCGACTCAGACGGTTATGAGTTAGTAATTAATAGTAAGGACATTGATTATTCTGTGCTCAGTGGCATATCCGGGAGTGAACAAGATAGTAACTCTGTTTCAAGTAAACTTGAGGCTGCGCCGAAAAAAAAAACGCGTCATTCCTATTCAAAGGCAGATTCTAATGTAGCTTGGAGCTCTTAGATCTGAAAACAGTTTTTCTGTGAAGTGTAAACTTAATATTACATATCAACTAAGGTTGTATCATATAATAAACTTTGTGTGTGTTTTTGTTTCTGTGCAAGTGTATTTTGTACTGCGTGCAATAAGTAAAAAACTGACAAAAAGCAACAAATTTTCGAGGACCATCACATGCAAATCCAAACAAGATAAGAGTTCACTTTTCTAATTTTGAACACTTGGTACTGTATATCCTGTTAATTTCTAAGAAATTAATTTAAAATCTGTGGAGACATTACATTTTAAAAATATCTCTAAAAAGTGCCGGACAATGTGCGTGACAAGTTTAAATACCCGTCCGGCTGAGAGTGTATACGCGCCAGGAAAATGTGGCAACGTAGCACTCCGTATAAACTGCGATAGCTAAGGGCGCAAAGCAGAGAAAATTATAATGTCATATTTGTGATTGTTTATCTTTTAAAACAAGTCAAAACAGTTTGATTGAAAAAGCTACTTTAAGATCTTTCTAAAAGTTTTTTCAGGTTGTTAATACACCGCAGCAATTCAGAGATAATGATGTCTCACTTTTTACTGAATAACAAGAAAATTCTACGTGTTGAGTAATGAAATTTTCAGAACTTACAGGTAATAGATGCACCTACATATCGTGCACAGGAAATTATTTCATGTTATCTCCTTTCCGAGATATAGTCCTATAAACATTGCTTTACCAAAAAAGTACGAAAAAATACGCACTTTTTCATTAATTTCTATTTTTTTTCTCACTCTACAATGCAAAGAAAATTTGTATGTCTTAAGTATTGAAAAGACAACATTCCAACAATTCCAGCGAGGTACAACAATGCAGTATAAGTTTTGACTGGACGTCACGGCAGCACCGCGAAGTCAGGGGCCTATCTTTATGAAATGGATAGTAGAGCAAATATTTTAGTTTGACGATAGGAATTTGGCTTTTGCTTTGTTTGCAAAATGCCAAATGAAGACCAAACTCTTTGCTCTGGTTACTGGATTCAAGCTTGAAATTCCATTCCCCACTAGATCTCCCTCGTGGCTAAGCGGTTAGCGTATGCGTCTTTGGCGTGGGAGACCCGGGTTCAATTCCCGGAAGGAGCTCATGTAGTTCGAATTCCACGTTAGTCAGCAAGTCCACGACTTACATAGCCTCGCTCCTGAAAGGAACACTAGAATCAAGTCAAATCGAATCGAATCCATTCACCATTATCACACAAAGTTTGCGCTAGTGATTACCATATGAGAAAATAATATCGAAGTGATCAGTAATTCCAAGTCGGTGATCTGTGACGTTATAGCTTACTTCTATCATTCAAACAAAAAAGAAACGTGGTGCAATAAAGACAGAGGTAATAGGCGGACTAAAACACCACAAGAACAAGAGCAGGAGTCAGTCGAGGGATTTTACAGATACTCCACTCGAAGAACTATAACTGGGCAAACTGCGATGACAGAAAAAAAAAAAATAAGGTGGGAAGTTTGGTGAGGAATTAAAAGAATTACCCTTATTATACTAGAAAAGTTTATGTTAACTCATACCTGAGAAATGTACAGAAATTTATTGATATAGTACGTGTACTGGCAACATTCTTCTACATTATTCATCCATCTTGTTCTTTTCCTCTTTCGTTCTACCTATTTCTCTTTGTCGTTGCTTTTAGCTTAGACGTGTGCTTTAACATCATATAGCAGTCAGTTGGACATGATGGGATCTGATTCCAAAACTCATCTTTCTATGGTCCTTATCTTTACAGTTTCTTCTATTGTATATTGTAAGGTAACTGTAAAGAACCTCAAATTATATGTACACTCATGTCCAAAATGATTGTCGCATATCTATAACTGTCTTCTTGTAAGAATATAATCTCATAATGATTTTGCAGGGTACTTTTTAATACTGATATTATGTGTATAATCGGGAAATATACGTATATTTGTGGTAAATTTCATAGGAAAATAATTATAAATACGAAAATTAGAATGAGTAAAACAAATTGTTGCCAAATGGACAAGAAAGTTTTGTATTCGTTTTATTGTTCTTATTTACTGCTCTTTTGACATGAAATTTGTCACATACATGTCTTTGCCGATTATACACATACTAACATTATAAGAAATACCAGGCGAATTCGGTATCAAATTATATTCCTACAACATATGTATAGACATGCGACAATAATTTTGGACATGAGTGTACATGGCTGTATAGTTCCTCTTTCTTTCTCAAAAAAGAAAGAAAAAGAAAAGAAAACAGAAAGAAAGAAAGAAAAGGTATACACAATAGTTCAGTCAAATTCAAGATATGTTGATGTTGAAATTTTACAGTTAGAGAAAATGAATCAGTATAGAAGATAATGCATGCATTTTTAAATTGTATTATTTTATTCAGTCTTGAGAGAAAATAATTCCGCACCTCTGTAATATGCTTCAGATTACAAAGACTTTACATACAGATATTACATAACACAAATTCGAAAACAAAAAGGATCATTTTCGAAACTCTTTATATTCTCGTGGTAAAATTGAACCAAAATTAAACCCTGAAGCCGGCATTTAAATCTCTACTTTCCTACCTTATTAACGATATTCAAATAATGTCCTTCTAATGAGACTTTTAAAAGCTTTTATTTAAAGCATAAAGAAAACCCCATAGATGGTATAGGAATGAAAAAAATTTTTAAGACTCCCTTAGCGAGTGAGTGCTCGAGATTTTACCCATATGATAGAAATTTAAATGGCGAGTAAGTACTTGGACTTCTCGTTTGAAGGGTTAAATTTGGATTATTATCTATGACCTTTTGTCATTTTTCGGGCAGCTTCATACTTTCATCGGTGTAGAACTTCTGTGGTTTATCGTCGAAAAACTTGGTCAAGTGATTTTCAGTGGTGCTTTGGTCGGCCATTTTTTTTTTACCATCAAGAGAGTATTACAGAGACCGAAACAAATGGTAGTCGGACGTTGCAAGTCATCAAACTTCATCCGAGAATTGACCAACAGAAAGCGAGTTGTGTTCCGTCATGACAATGCGCGGCCACACACATCTTTGATGACTCGGAACAAATTGACGGAATTTAGTTGGGAAGTTTTGATGCATCCACTGTACAGCTCGGACCTAGCAACGTCTGACTACCATTTCAAAATTCTTTTGATGGCAAAAAATTGGCCGACTAAAGTTCCGCTGATAATCACTTGGCCAAGTTTTTCGACGATAAACTAAATGTGAAGTAACTATGAGATGACTGTGTGAACTCTTGATTTAATTTGCTCAATTCAGTGTTATTATTTTATTAAATTACTTTAATCTACAACAGAATCATGAACTCTTAAATTTCATGAAACAAAACTTTTATTTATGATGTACATTTTTAGACGACTTGAATAAGCATGTATTCCTTAATGGTTGTTACTGAAATTGCTAATAAACACGACTAGTTTTCTTCTTGCTTTTTCGCATTCCCTACCGCCTAGCTTGTGCTCCCTAGTTCACTGAACGCCAGACTCATCGTTTTACGGCTAAACAAAACTACGGAGGAAACATCGACAGGGAATATTCGACACGAGGTTTGTCGGGTGCAGGATCATCGTCAGAAGCACATCGCACCATTGGAGAACGACCAACTCCATGTCTTGGAAATACCATTCTGTAGGTTCATCGCCACAGATTCACTTGAGTTTAACATCTGACTAGTGGAACGGAGATGAAGAGGAACATCATTAAAAACGCATCGTGAAGAGAGAATTCGACGCCCCTAGCAGTTCAACAGGATTGAGATCCAATTGTTGGCTGACTCCAGCGCTTCCAGGTTCTTCCAGAGAAAGCCATTCGTCAACCCAGATGACCAGGATGATACCAGTCTCATCAAAACTATCAGGCTAGTGCTCATCCTTTGTTTCATAGTTTAAACCTTTCTCTCTCTCTCTCACCTTTCCCTCAACTAGTCATTCTTATAAAATTGAAACATTTGAATTTTATTTAAACTTTTACAGTTAAGTACCGTGTTGAGCATCAGTTTTATCCCCAATTGTTACATTCATTTTATGAGTATTTAGAGATTATTCTGAGCTACAAACTGATGGCACATCACGGCACACAAAGTTCTACACCGATAAAATTATGAAGCTGCCCGAAAAATGGCAAAAGGTTATACATATCAATGATCAATATGTGCTTGATTAAAATTGATTTCCAATAAAGAAATTTTTTTTGTTCAAAAATGTATGGAAAAACCCTGGAGACATTTTGTATGACCCTTTATTTCCAGACTTTGGCCAGCTTGGAGGTTTTGCCCCAAACCTTTGTTTTTACTCGGCTTACGGCCTCGCATCTCTTAAACTCACAATTCTACCGACTTTCAAGTTTCTTTTCCTATTTTAACTACCTAAAATATAAGATTTTGTATACCAAGAGAATGCCCATTTATATAATAGCATGTGAATTTCCCTTAAAAACGAAAAATATTCATTTTTAGCTATTTCTTTGGGTTAGTCCCGGAAGGCTACAATTATGCCAAATTTCAACATTCTAATCCTGCCGGAAGTGCCAAAACATTTTGGGGTATAGAAGATGTTCCATATAAATAATATGGGAAAGATTCTTTAATTGTCCATAAAACTCCACTAGAGTTGATTTTTTTTACTTTGAGTGATTTAGTTACATAATCCTATAGAAAACGTACAAGTATACCGAATTTCATGTTTTTATTCCACTTCCAAATACCTAAAACGTGAGATTATAGGTCAAAAAAAGACCTATCTAAATAACATGCGGAATTTCTTCATCCTCGTTTAGGCTTCCAAAAATTAAAAAAAAAATACTCGTTTTTGGCAATTTTCCTGTGGGTTAGTCCAAAAAAGCTACAATTATGCCTAATTTCAACTTTCCACGTTAAACGGAAATACCCACTATTTCATGTCAATTCATGTAGTTTTCTATATAGTTAGAGCAGAATTACAATTATAATAAAGGTAACTTATACCGCGTGTATCAAAAGTCCGGGGTCATAAGCTAACTTTGTTATGAGTAAAGATACGATAAAATGGAAAGAGATAAAAGTTCATCAGATAATGTCTCTGAAGAAGGTACATTGCCAAAACTGTGAGACGATTATGTATTAAAAGTGATTTGCTTTGTCAATTTTATTTTTTAATTAAGATAAAGGATAAAGGATATTGAAAATATCTGGTTTTTAATCTAAAATAATGGAATTTTTCTAATCGTGCAGGCCGTTTAAGCTCCACACTAGTAAGTCACCTTATGTTAAATGAAAAAAACATCGCTGTCAGTTCGAAATCACGAAAGTGCATTGCCAGTCCCGTAGTGAAATTGAAAAAAAAAAAAAAAAAAAAAAAAATTGACGTCGGATAATCATCAACATGCATGCTCATTTAAATGAAATTCAAAATCAAGATGGTGGCCATGTTAAACATAGTCTGCATTAGAACATTTCTCCACGGTGTATTCTTTCTTTTGATACTAGTTTCATTGCAATATTTTTACGAATACATTTTTTTAATGGTATTTCATTCAGTGTGCCACCCTGTAAAATGCAATTTAAGCACAATGGCATCGTGTATATCAAATATTACATAATAATAATATATCAACCTTACTAAAATAACTGTTAGAATACAAACCATGGGGCAGCAGTGGAACAATGGTAAAGCGTTCACCTCTGGTATATAGGGTCACTGGTTCGATCTTAGCTCGCACCAAGTGAGATTTGTGGTGCGTGCGTTTTCTCGAGGTTCTCCTGTTTCCTCCTGCTTTCTTCATTCCATCATTTCATTCATTTCTCATCATCACTATCTCACTTAGCCTCAGTGTGTAAGCGTGGGGAGTTAAACTAAACATTTCATTTCATTTTCATTTCTCAATACAAATTACTTTCTCAAATTTTATTTTATGAATAATCTTTAAACTTCCAATTTTCGATTTTTCCATGAAATCTCCTTAACGGACGAAAAAAAAATTAGAGTAAAAAGCAACAAAAAAATAGCTAGCAAAAAAAAGTTACTCTATCACTGTAGAAAAGCAGTACAGAATCAAACCTTGTTCCACATATTGTTAAAATTCACTCGTCAAATGATTATATAACACGCCGTATAATAGAGAGGTCAGGCTGTGTATTGTTTTCTTTGGCAAATGAATATAGCTAGCTCACGTTGAAGCAAAATTACATTCGTGATATTCCTGTCACGACTTCCGTTGTGGTACGTAATACACTAGATACACTAGATACACCAGAGATAATTGCTTTTGTCAGATTAACTTATATGCTCAATAATAAATCTGAACAATGTTCAGATATTTACTCATAATCTCAGGTCACCAATCTCTCTATTGGTTTGATACAGCTTTCCATCCTTCCCTACCCTGAGCGAAACTTCTCTTCCCTATATCTGTATTATTTGGTCCGTATATTTCAATTGCGGCCTTCTTTAGGTATTTTCCTTGTGCAATTTCCTCCATAGTTAGACATTTACTATGGAGGGAGGTACAATGCCTAACCAGTGAAAGACGACGGGAAACCATCACAGTATCTTTTCCCAAGAACTCGTAGATATTTACTAACAATATGAAAATAGACTAAACTATTGAACTATGTAACAAATATGAAATGGACTGTCAATAAATTTGATCGTACGTTTAAAAGATAGTTTGGAATGTTTCTTATACATATTTAAGTACAACAGCAAAGCAAGGAGACAAAATTCTTTCAAGCGACTAAACTGATTGAGAACTATGATTTTGTATTAACAGATTACAACTAAAAATCTGCACAAAATGTGCGGAGTCATAAAATAAAACCTATTATCACAGTCAGTGCTATGTTTTGATATAGTGATATTCCAATACGTACCTATTACATATTGTGTTTTTTTTCTTTCAGATGTGAAGAAACTGTTAAAAAATGGCGTCAAAGGAAGAAGTCCTCCATTCACACATTGTTAAGTTCTACGAAAAGAATCACGAATTGGGAAAAATCATACTGTGTGAAGCACTTTATTGTTGAAGGTGTTTCAAAACGAATAATTTATGCGATACTTAAATCCAGAAAAATAAAGTGAAAAGCAGGAAGTGGTCGAAAAGCAACTATTTTGACGAAAAAAAAAAAAATCAACAAAAACTAAAGAAACTTTTTGAGAGTAAAGACCGCATTAGTCAAATCGATGTAGCAAAAACATTTCATTGTTGACAACAATACATTATGAAAACCTAAAATCACTGGAAATCAAAGCCTAGAAAATGGAAAAAGCTCCATCTTATACAGACACTCAAATAACAACTGTAAAATAAAATTGTCTTTGGATGGTTCGAAATTGCAAAGAAAAATCGTTTGTTTTGAGTTTGTTACTTTAGCCTTTCTAAATCTCAGATATCCGGAAGTGACTTTATTATTTCTCAGACAAGCAACACTCTCCTCCTAATATAAAATGTACATGTAAGCAGAAATTTGAGATCAAAGTGATGCTTTATTTAGTCGTATCTAACAAACGTATTTCTGAGCCTTATTTTAAGCCTAGTGGGTTAGCAATCAATCAGATGTGTGCGTGAAGCTATGTTGTCTAAAGATCTTATTTCCCTTTGTATTTCATTCAAACAATAATTTTAGTCTCTGGACTGACAAAGTCAGCTCTCATTATGCGAATACTTCTGTCACAACACACCCCTTTTGTGCTCAAAAAACAAAAATCCAACTAACTTGCTCCAGTGTCGCCCAATCGAAGATTTTTTGAATAATTGAGTTACAAGGTATACAAACATAATTGGAAGACAACAACTGTTCAACAACTTTAAAAGAAGAATCCGTAAATGTTGAAAAGAAATTGACCCAAGTGGCGTCCAAACAGCTTGTGCTTCTATTCCAAAACATTTACTTGCTGTAGCTGATAACGGACCATTAGCAATGTGTCATTAGCATTTGCTTGTACACTAATGTATATACTGTAAATAAACGCTAACACGTAGTTTCAATTTGTTGTCTGCTTGTTTTAATCTCGCAATTTGTGCAGATTTTTAGTTGTAACCCGTTATTTGCTAACATTGCACAGAGTTAAAGTAGCAAGTAATTTCACGTGATGTATTACTGATACAATAACATTTCGAAATATACAGCTGCTATCTAACAAGTACATGCCCTATACCCAGACAACACCTGTTACACACAGTATTTCTTCAGTAACTTCAATTCTCGGTGGCGATCTCTAGAAGTTGTTGGAGAGAGATAAAAATTATATAGCATTGATTGCTCATTAAAGAGAACCTACTAATAGTGTGTCTCTTGAAAAATTCTAAACTTCGTTTTTCTTTCTTAAATCATCCTAATCCACATACTCACCAAAACATATTTTCATTAAATCTTTTGTCGGTTCATTCATCTGATGATATATATAGCGAAAGATCTTGTAATAGACTTTTCCTAAAATTATATTTTTGCAATTTTTCCATTTGTATTTGCTCTAAATGTTGGGTCTGTTTTAGACATTGACGATGATTTCTATATCTTTTTGTGAGAACGCACATGTCACATGATCTACAAAAAGATTAATGAATCAAAGTTTTGTCTTGTTTCATGTGTTTTGTTTTCGTCTTGTACTGTCTTTCGATATGTTCATTATTAAAATAAATAATTGTATATTTTTCTTTTTGTTAACTTAATGCTGATTGAAAAAGAACACAGCTTTAATATTGCATAGAAACAATAGTATTTTATCATGGTTTCCTGCAATGTACCTGTTCTGAGTTATTTATTCATCAAATCATCCAACTGATCTTTAGGAGTCTAGAAAGAATATAGCATATTATAAAAAGTCATACGATAATTTATATACCACTTGCAGAATACCCGTTCTTTGCACGGGGAGAATACGTTTCATTTTGGACATAAAATGGTAAATTTGGATTTAAACGGCATTAGAAGTGTCACTGTTCGTCTCAGCGACCCCGAAAACTATGAATTCGACACTAATATCGATCATTTTCGATCATCCCCTCCTCCTTCTCCAAGTTGCTGTGCTGAATTTGGATTTAAACGGTATCGGAAGTGTCACTCTTCATCATCGACCGTGGAAACTATGGATTCGATCATTTATTAAATATCTCCCCCTTCCCTCCCCTAGGTTGTACTAAAGTATAAATAATATCCGAGACTTGAACCTCATGAATGTTGAAACTTTGATAGAGATCATTCGTGTGATTCAAGCAGTGCGAAGTCACAAACATAGGACTTTCATTTTTTTTATACAAGTATATATAGATTAACTTATGTATTTCTCAGAATCATTTAGTAATGGATAATTAAATATGTAATAATTATTCCTCTGAACACCAATTAAAAGGAAGATAATCAAAGAATTTTAAAAGAGTATTCCTTCAGCGTAATTATAGTTTAACTGGTATGCCCTCTAACTTTTAGGATAATGTGAAATATAAAAACTCCAAATTTTCGCTGGAGTGCGCTCAACATCATCAAAGATAGGTACATGGAATGAGAGATTGTTAAAAACACATTGCTTAACTTATGTTTTTAAGTTAAAGACTTGTCCTTCAAAATTTATTTTTGGTTCAGCTTTAATATATAGGTATACTAATATCAGTTAATAGATATGTAAACTGATCTTATAAAATAGAAGCGTTGAGTTAAGAAGTTAAACATGAAAAAATAATATCTCTGCTCCCTTTTATTTCCAAAAAAATGAATTAAATTCTTTGTTGAACATGATTTGTATGCAGTTTTACCATCTCTAAGAAAAGAAAAAAAAATACTGTAATATCATTCAATATCTACAACGGAAAACACACTGTTTTTCAAAAAGTATGGCCTGATTTTGGACGTAATAATTACGGAACATGGGATGTGCCGGAAAGAAAATGAGTGTTGTTTAAATGGGCGTGGCCTAGAGTTTCAGAAAGTCGCCGTTAAATTTCAGTCAATGCATCTTCTTAGTTTGCAGTCAGTCAAAAGTAAGATGGCTTCCGCTCAACAGAAAGCGTTTTGTGTGCTGGTTTGCAAAGACTGAGTCAGTGATTTCGGTCGGCGTTTTGGAATTGATCCGGCTGCACCCAAAAACATTCGTCGTTGGTATCGCCAATTTGAAAAGACAGGATACTTGTGCCAAGGTAAGAGTCCAGGTCGGTCTTGCACTTCCAATGAAATATTGCAAACAATTCCGCAAACGTTTGAACGGAGTTCGCGAAAGTCTACTATCCGCGCAGCATTTGTAATAGCATAGCTAAAAGTTGAAGATTTTGTGAGTTTTTTTGCAATTTATCCCATTTTTGTAGTATGTTTTTATCAATATATATATATATATACTTTTAAAATCAGGCCATTCTTTTCGAAACACCCTGTACTTTCACGAGTATAGAAAGAATATTTAAATAGTTAAAGGTCTACTGAAGTTCAGACTTATCTGCAAATCTACAATAAGCGAAACAAAAAAGTAATTAAAAGAATTTCTATCTTCAATTAAAATAAATTTTGGAATTTTCTCTCACTAGTTATGAAAACAAAACTTGTTTCGATAGAATGAAGGCTGCTGACCTTCGCCCATTGACACCTTCATCGTTTCAAATCTCAAGTTCCTGTTTTCTTACAGGCAATCATACACCTGTACATTTTAAGATTATATACATTTATATAGTGATGCTTTAAGATCGGTGTGTTTTTAGATTATTCTTTACTCCATGTACATAATACATATGAACATTTTAGTTTATACAGGGTGTCCCACATAAAAACCGGTACGACTCACACACGAGATTCAAGTAACATTTTAACAGCAACAATGAACTAACTAACAATAAATATATAATAGTAACGTTAAACAGTTACCTATTTATAAGAGATTCTGAAAGTGGTGGGTATGGGCATCCACGCATCGCTGACCTCGTTTGATAACCTTACCATCAACACGCTCTAATTCTGCAGGCGTGATGTTGTTAATTTCTCTAGTAATGTTCCGTTTAAGGTCTATTGAGCCTGTCTTTACGTATAATTCTAATGCAAACTGCCCCATTTCTGTCACAAATGTTCCTTGTTACCACAAGCACTGATTCAATACATAACACATTGCAACAACTAAACAATACGAGCTTCTCACAACAACTGACGCACGAACATACTTCAGTACTCGATTTTCCGATAAAATGCAGTGTAGCCAACTTTCGAGACGATGTTGTCACCCTACAAGCAATTTAACTAGAGATGATTAACTGAGGCGTACTTTCTTTTTTTTATATATATATATATATATGGGACATCCTATATTTTGATCCTTGACGATGAGAGCGCTTGGACATAAAAATTAAGAATTGTAATACTTAATTTTCTATCCTAAGTTGGAGAGTGTGCTATAAAAGCAATGTGTACGGTTGTTCGAAGTTCTGTTGCGCAATTTGAACATAATGTTTTTGTATATTCAATCAATGTTGATCTCAGGATAACTCGGAGATTATAAACTAAAATGAAATATCAAGTCTACAATACAGCTGAATATATTCATGGTTGTGCTGTTGGAAGAATCTATATATTAAAATGCTAGGTTTATATGTTTGTGGTCAAGAAAATTTTATATATTTGTGGACATTTATATGTTTGAGGCTAATTCTTTTGAAATGATTTCTCGGAAACCACAAGCTCTAAAACGATGCCGTTTTCACTGATCAATTGCAAATTTTGTGGAGATTATTCAGTTCTAATTGAATATT
Organism: Thermobia domestica; assembly: GCF_964235325.1. Taxonomy (NCBI): domain Eukaryota; kingdom Metazoa; phylum Arthropoda; class Insecta; order Zygentoma; family Lepismatidae; genus Thermobia; species Thermobia domestica. The sequence continues at coordinate 212,512,312 of NC_137465.1, forward strand.
TTAAAAAATGGCCGTTATTTCTTTATTACATTTTTTAGGGGTACACTGGAAGTGTTAAAACTTTAAAGCATCATATCCTACGCGTTATACATTCCAACACCACCCATTTTTCTACGGGGTTAGTATATCTCTCCGGCGTTTTTTTTATGGCCAAATTATAATTAAAAACGAAAGATAACCATTCCCCAGTCTAAGATGAATCCTTATTGTTTGGAGCGTTTTGCCTAATGAACACCATATATCACTGACGTTATAATTAATTGTGTGAGTAATGTATTTGTTTATTACATACTATGTGTAAGAAGAAAGAAAACACTAATCATACATGAATTAGAAACTCCAACCGGAAGTAGCCTTAAGTCTTGGGGCGAACTGTGCCAGATATTGAAAAAGTAATCGAAAAAATCTCCCCTTTATGGTAGTCTTTGCCGATTTTTATCAAAATATCCTTCACTTGTGTCTGTAAAGGGACATGTACACACAGATGTGAGAAATGACAAGGAGATTCATGCTCATACGTGAATGATGCGCTGTGTAGAGAGCTCAGGATAAGCTAGTACTTTAAACAAAAAATGAAATTTTATTAAATAAAACCTTGCATTTATTTTGATAAACATTATAAATCTACATCATCTTTCTATAAACATTACATTCACAAATCATTGTATGTTGTCACTTAAGTTTTGATATTAATACTCGAAAGACAATCCTGTTCCCGCAGTATTTTCAGCAATCCACTTGTTAAAAGTTGCTTCCAGTTTCGGACCAATGTAATTCTTCCAATCGCCTACTTCTCCTTTGCGAATAAATCTCTCGCTGCTACTCTCGAGGAATTCTTTTCCCCGTATCTGACCAATGATTGGTTCCAGATTCACTGAAGGATTTTTCTTCATGTTGTTGAAGCTTACATGCTCTTTAAGTGTTGTAACTTGTTCGTCTGTTAGACTTTTACCCATAAATCCTGCTAGTAGCCTGATTGTAGAGGCAAGATCCTGTTCAACAAAGATCATGATTAGATTTTATATTTATATGAATAATCCATAAATTTAGTCTTAGTCACTATGAGGGGAAAATCAAAGAAACCTCAGAAACCAGTTACTCATCAAAAATTAGTTACAATATTATTGTAAGGCACAAATAAAAAAAGAAACAACACATTGTATATATTGATATTTACCTTCGACGGCTACAGAGGGAATAAACATACAAGAACAGGAAAAAAAATATTCTGGTACCAATAATTTTACTGAGTTTGATGTTCTTTAGTTGCTATTCCTGTCGATACATTAAAATGACCAGACGTCCTGTTTTTAACGGTCTGGTCCCTTTTTTTGTTTTGTTTTGTTTTTCAGAAAATCGTCCAGTGTTTCGAGAAAAACGCGAATGGGACTTTAAGTGACCTAGACGCCCCGTTTTTAATAGCCTTGTCCCTTTTTTCAGAAAGTCGTCCGGTGTCTCGAAAAAAACGCAAATGGGACTTAAAGTGAGCAGATGTCCCGTCTTTAACAGGATTGTCCGTTTTTTTTTTTTTTTTTTTTTTCAGAAAGTCGTCCAGTGTTCCGAGCAAAACAAGAACGGGACTTAAAGTAACCAGACGTCCCGTTTTTAGCGGGATTGTTCCCTTATTCAGAAAGTCGTCTGGTGTCCCGAGAAAATACAAATGGGACTTAAAGTAACCAGACATCCCGTTTTCAACGGGCTTGTCCCTTTTTTCAGAAAGTCGTCCAGTGTCTCGAGAAAAACGCGAATGGGACTTTAAGTGACCTAGACGCCCCGTTTTTAATAGCCTTGTCCCTTTTTTCAGAAAGTCGTCCGGTGTCTCGAAAAAAACGCAAATGGGACTTAAAGTGAGCAGATGTCCCGTCTTTAACAGGATTGTCCGTTTTTTTTCTTCAGAAAGTCGTCCAGTGTTCCGAGCAAAACAAGAACGGGACTTAAAGTAACCAGACGTCCCGTTTTTAGCGGGGATTGTTCCCTTATTCAGAAAGTCGTCTGGTGTCCCGAGAAAACACAAATGGGACTTAAAGTAACCAGACATCCCGTTTTCAACGGGCTTGTCCCTTTTTTTCAGAAAGTCGTCCAGTGTCTCGAGAAAAACGCGAATGGGACTTTAAGTGACCTAGACGCCCCGTTTTTAATAGCCTTGTCCCTTTTTTCAGAAAGTCGTCCGGTGTCTCGAAAAAAACGCAAATGGGACTTAAAGTGAGCAGATGTCCCGTCTTTAACAGGATTGTCCGTTTTTTTTTTTTCTTCAGAAAGTCGTCCAGTGTTCCGAGCAAAACAAGAACGGGACTTAAAGTAACCAGACGTCCCGTTTTTAGCGGGGATTGTTCCCTTATTCAGAAAGTCGTCTGGTGTCCCGAGAAAACACAAATGGGACTTAAAGTAACCAGACATCCCGTTTTCAACGGGCTTGTCCCTTTTTTTCAGAAAGTCGTCCAGTGTCTCGAGAAAAACGCAAACGGAACTTAAAATGTCAAATGAATTGTCAAATTATGCCAATTTTCGAGTGTCCCGTTCTTGATTTTCTAAATCTGGTGACCCTACGTTACATTGATTGGTTGGTTGATTTATACTCACCTGAACGTGTGTTATGCACAATGGTTACGTCATATAGTAAGTATTGTATATAATAGAAACAGTATAATGCATTCTTCTTATGTCTTTCTTGCAGTGACAGTCACAGCTATGACATTACTGTTTTTCTTTATTTGTATTTTGTAATAGAAAATGAAATCCTTCAGTTTACGTCGCACGGTTATGCCGGTTAGGCTAAAGGAGACGGTGATGATAAGAGATGAGTGAAATGGTGGAATGAAGTAAGTGGGAGGAAACGGGAGAACCCCGAGAAAACCCACGAGCACGGTGTTTGTCCACCACAAAGTTCACACAGCGCGAGCTGGGATCGAACCAGGGACCCCAAGCACCAACGCTCTACCACTGAGCCACCGCGCCCCCTGTTATTTTATAATAGAATCTACAGTATACTTATGAAGGGTTGATTTGAATAAAGGCACATGTACAAATTTGAAATTTTACGTACGTTTCTTTCTTTTAGTTTTCAAATGAGATGAAGAGACACACACACACATTCAAAATATTTTTTCGACATTGTACTAAATATGAACTGTGTAAATCCATCGAAATCCGGAATTTTAATTTTTTTTTCTCACGTTCACACCTTTTCTAATTGTCTCTCGCAAACGAAAATACTACGTAAGTCATTATCCAAATCAACTCTTCATATATAAAGCAACCTTGCATAATATTACCTGAGTGAAGAAGAAGCATTAAAATTCTATGATTGATAATTTGTATTTTCGAAGCATGTACAGTAAAATTTGTTCCTACTTCAAATGAAATTAAAACTGAATTTTGTAGAGTAAAATACTTCATTGGAAAGCAATATTATAAGAATTGTGTCTAGCATCTTCTTCTCAAGCTGTCTGTTTAACAACTTCTGATCTTGATGAATTTTCGGAACCCTTCTGTTTTCTTGTTCAGAAAATAAAAATATATAAAACTAAAAAGTCATAAATAAGGATTCTCACGCAGTGTAATAGATATAATGACTCTGAACTTGCGAGATATTCAGTGGGCATATATGTATGCACTGGTAAGGTGATCTATATTAAATGGGAATGCAATGTTGCCAGTTCAGCAGGCTCTTCATTGTATCAACAATATAACATTGTTGTTAAACGGATTCAAGGTATTCTGGGTTACTTCACATAGCAATGTGCACGTTTCCTATGTCATTTTTGCGTGTCCTCACATCCGTTCAAACAGCCGGAAGCTGAAAACATTGCTGTTTCATTCAACATATAGCGTCTTACCAGAATAGAGCCTAAATGGCTGGTGCGATTGAGAAACCTCCACCGTGTTAGGTTGAATATCATCTATTTCCAAAATCTTTATTGTCTCTTCATTTTTTCGTATCTTTATTCATAACGGAGTTCGAATAAAGATACGAAACTCAGGGTGATGGTAGACAATGACGAAAGAAGCAATTTGAGAATGGGAACAAGTGTCCGGAAATGCGTCATTTCGCAGATAGGTGCCATCGCCCTGTCATTACTGTAGGAATAGATTGGAAGAAGGGTGCAAGGATAGCTCCAAAAGAAAAATAGGATATTTCGCACAACTGAAACAAAAAAATGTGACGAGTAATCATTAACTGTACGCAAGAAATAACTTTACTGCGTACAACTTTGTTTCTGATGTACGAAATCTCCTACTTTTCTTTTGGGGTTACCATTGCATCGCCTCTGCTTCCAATCCATTCTTACAATAATAAAATCTCAGGTACGAATAATGCATATTGTCTTTAGCTGGATTTTATTCCTACATTTTGTTCTCGAGTTATGGCCATTTATGATCCGTTGCGACAAATTTCCGGTGGTATCTATCTCAAAAACACTTCCAGATAGTTGTTTCTATTCTCAATTTACTTTATTTTGTCATCGTTTATCATCACTCTGAGTTTGTCCTCAGGTCACGAAAAACCCCTCTGTATATATATATATATATGTAACTTTGGATGCATATATATATATATATATATATATATATATACAGGGTGTTAATGAACTATAATGACAAACTATAAGAGGTGATTCCTCACATCAAAATAAGAGAAAAAGTTCACATGGACCTATGGTGAAAAGTGCATAGTTTCAGAGCTGGACCTGTCCAAAATCGCGAAAAAGCCAAATTTCAACGGCTTGCCAAGCCAATTTTCAGTTTCGAATTCCAGAAACTGTGGATGGTGGTCCTTATCAGAAAGGAAGCCACACATATACAATCCAAAAGTGCATATTTCATCAAGTTTCAATAAGTGTACAGGATATTCCATACACGGTGTCATTCTTAGATATGCTCTCAGTAGAATTTTCAGATATACTCTGATTTGAAGGAGGGTCCAAAGTAGGCAGAGGTAAGCCTTGACAACAATAGATATCCAATGCTTCGAAAACGAGTCGGAAGTGTTAAGAACCGGCAGCTTCATGTTTTTTGTGTTCGGAATAACGTGTGATGCGATGTATTTCGTCATGGTAAAATTCACGTTTTCTCCACTTGTGTGCAGCATACGTTTTCCCGAGTACAAGAGACCGTGCTGCTGACGATCCTTAACATTTCCCACATTGCGCCAAATTATTTCGTGTTCACTGCTATCAAAACTTCTCGTTTGCCTACTTTGGACTAATCATAAAGTCAGAGCATATCTCAAAATTCGGTTGATGGCATGTCTGGGAATTTCACCCTGCAGGGAATACTCTGTACGCCAATTGAACATTAATGAAATATGCAATTTTGGAATGCGTATGTGTGACTTCCTTTACACTGATAAGGACCACCATCCATAGTCTCTCGAATTCGAAATAGGACCTCTAGAAATTTTACTTTTTCGCGATTTTGGACAGCCCTAGCTCTGAAACTATGCACTTTTCCCACAGGTCCATATGAACTTTTTCTCTTATTTTGATGTAAGGAATCACCTCTTACAGTTTGTCGGTATAGTTCATTAGCACCCTGTACATATATATATATATTAGGGTGGTCCTTAATTTTCGATTTCCGAATTTCTTTGCTCCCAACCCCTAAATTGGTTCCATGTCGAACCAAATTAATCTGTGAAAAAAATGGGCTCAATCGAAGAATATTTAACCGACCCCCAAGTGACCTAAACATTTGAATGCATTTACAATGTATAGTATATGGCAAAAGTTTGTAATAAACTCTTGTAACTTAAAAATGGCTGAGGGAAAGGAATCATATCTTGGATAGAGGTTGTAGAAGTAGATCCATACCTGATACTGAGTAGTGACCGAAATGAGGCATATCTTTACGTCCACCATCTTGGATTCGGGTGCAAAATTTTAAATAGAAATGACCTCGTATGATATATCATTTTGAGGTAGCTTTTGACGACACAAGACGTCTGCCTTTATTTTCCACTTATCTCTGAACATGTAATAATTATCAACTATGGAAAATATAAATCTGCAGCCCGTACAGAGATATAAACTCACAGAATATTAAGTTTTATTACTTCGGAGCTTTTAAGATTGTTGAATAGTTTCCCTTATTTGAATAAACCATAAAGAAAAAAAAAAAAAAAAAAAAAAAAGAAATGCACATGCCCATCTACTTGGAAAGAAGATGTGAACTTTCAACGTGGGTTGAATATATTGAAAAACATTGTGGTAGTGAATGATGTTGCAGAGAGAGGTGTGAAACTGATACAAGAATACGGGAACATTTTAACAAAGGACGAAAAAGAGAAACAATACATATTGCAGGTAGTCAGTGAACATAGAAAAAAGTATCCATATGCTACGAAAATTGGCTTAATAATGCAGTAGAATTTGGCTAGTTTTCCACAGCCTTCAGCTTTCTTTTATTGTCATTTTAAACATTCATTATATTATTTATGTAATTTCATTTCATATAAATAATTTCAATATAGGCTGGTGTGTATTTCGACGGGATGTAATTATATAAAACATATATAATTATTTCCTTGTTACATGTATGTAATAGTTTATTAATGTTTCAGTAACCTATAAAGAAAAAAAAAACAATATTGAAAGATAATAAACTATTATTTCAAAGCTAAAAAGAATTAAATGACCAGAGATAAGTTGAAAATATAGGAAGATATGTTTTTATAATGAAAGGTTACCCAAAAACGATGTCACAAAACATCATTTCCATTTAAAATTTTGGGTCCGAACACAAAATTGCGAACTTCAAAATGGCCGCCATCATGCTATTTCTCAGGGTCAGATGTGTATTACTTCCAATCCCTGTATTCAAGATTTGGTTCCTTTCCCTTCAGCCGCTTTAAAGTAAGAAGGGTTTATTCCAGACGTTTCCTATATATTAACATATTGGATATGCATTCAAACTTTAGGTCGCTTGGGGGTCGGTTAAATATTCTTCGATTGAGCCCATTTTTTTCATGGATAAATTGGGTCCGACATGGAACCAATTTAGGGGTTGGGAGGAAAGAAATTCGTAAAAAAAAAATTCGCCATGTAATTAAGGACCACCCTAATATATATATATAATGTGTGTTCCATTAGTATTGATGCGTACTGGTACTTAATGCAAATTTACCAGATACAAATGCAGATACGGTTATTAATACTTTCCTTAATCATATCTACATAAGAAACATATTTTTTAAGACAAAAATGAAGCAAGATGCTCAATTAATAATGTGGTCATTAGCAGAAAGTTTGTTTACGAAAGATTTTTTTTCATCTGTACATCAGTTGGATGTCTTACTAATGTATTGCACCTCAAAATTCAATACCTAGAACAAAGATAATTAAGTATTTGCTTGTAAATTACTATTATACTCAGATTAGAGTAAGAAACGAGTTGAAATTTGGACGAAAACATGTCCTATTCTCACACCATGAGCATTCCTCTTACGCGATTTCTGTGCTCCTTCCACTTCGTGGTTGAAAACACTTTTAAAAATGTTTTGTAATTTGTAATGTAATGTTGTTGTAATATTGTTACTCCTTTCTGCAATAACCCTTCACTTGTAAGTACCATCATAACTTTTATGATTGGTCGTTCCTCTCAATAAACTCGTGATGTTGCTGCCCTTCTCAACACAAATTTTCAAGTAGTTTCGTACAGTCAATTTCTTTCTAATTTTGCTTCGTATATAATTGCATTCAGTGATTAAATATATTCTATCTTTTCATGGCATTATTTTAGATTTTGATTCATGCTGAGAGAAGAAAAAGACTTCTGTAATTTCTATATTCATTATTGTGACTTTCATTTCTACGCCAATTGATGCTAGTTTAAACAGTTAGAGCTCTATGCAGAGACTTTTCAGCGTAGTTCCAAGAGCTTGACTACGCGTGAGGCTAACTTCCGTATTTAGAAACATATTCGTGAAGTTAACAATGATTTATATCGAAGACCATCCACGACTACTTCGCACGGTTGTCGAAACACATTGGAAGAAATCTTAGTAAGAGTAATCTTTTTTCTCTTATTGAGTTGTTCTATTTTGTTTGGACAAAACCCTGCGGAAAAGTCGTGGCTGGCCTTCCTCGATATAAATCATTGTTAACTTCACGAATATGTTTCTAAATACGGCAGTTAGCCTCACGCGTAGTCAAGTTCTTAGCACAACGCTGAAATGTCTCTGCATAGTGCCCTTACAATTTAAGGGTTAATGAACATTTTATGGCATATCTTATTAATAATACTGAGTAATATCACCATCATAATAGTGCCATAATAAAAGAGTTAATGAGGTATATTCTAGTATTAGTTTAATCTTTCCTACTAGGTGGTATGGTTCTCGTGCAGAGATTTATTTTCCACGTTAACAAAGAAACATTCATTTTTCTCACTCCCCCCAAAAACTACTCATGATGATTTACTCTTAATTGTGTTACTAATTCAGCTTGGTGAGATACATCAACTGATATAAGCAGTGGCGTATTTAGGATTTTGCTTCGGGAGGCTTTGCACAACACGGGGAAGCAGAGCAGCAATTGCCTACCTGAGTTTGAGAATGAAATATATTTTAATCGATTGTCTACTAATATGCTAGGAGAAAAAGTGAAACACGTATGTCGGTGAAGGATCTTAAGCCTCCCAGACAAATCTGTAATGACGCTTCTGCAAACACAAGTTGAATGTTTGTAATCTCATTTGAACTTAACCAATTTTATTTTAGAAAAAAAAAAATGGAAATATTCAGTTTTTTCTGTGTACGTTTTTACCTGAAAGAAAATGTTGAGACAAGTTGAAGTTGAAATATACTGATTGCAGTTTTAATGGCAAGAATTGCAGACTGGTGAATCTTATGTCATATGATACAAAAATTTAGCAGTGAATCTAACCTTTTATTCTATGCATAGAAGAAAAAGAAAGCATCCTCTTAGCCTACCTAATTTCCCGGGCTACTTATTCCCCCTCTTGATTTTCTTTCATTCAAACATTTATCTTTCTTTATAACTAAATAATGAAAATATTCCTTTGCTGTAATAACTAAAGTCCCGTTATGTTGATATCCGTGGAAGTTGGTGTGGAACACCAGTTTCACTTATCAGCTCCTCTTAGTTTTGGTGTTACTGACGACGGCCAACTTGTATCATAACTAATAACGGTCGAAAGTATGATAGGAGAAACGAAAGAAAGTAATAACTAAGAAAAAGAAACAGAAGAGTAGAAAAAAAAAAGAATGCAGTTCTTACATGGAATGAAATTTTGTAAATACAGTACTATTTCTGAACAAAGAGCATAAAAAAATGGAAAGTCAATGAAATTCTTAGAAATGATAAGAAGAACTGTTGTTATACGTGGAATGAGAATAACTAACAAATTTATTTGGGGTAGGGACCTGAGCTCGATAGTCTCCCTAAATACGCCACTGGATATAAGATTTACCTTTTGATTTTTCTTTCATATTGTACACTAATTATGTTGTAGAATACATAAGAGAAAAGTGTAAAATGTTTCTGCCATGAAAAGACTTCAATTACCTTTTGCATTTCTTCGTATCGAAGAAGAAGAATGTTTGGCTGACTTCTTCTTTCCCAAAACGGTAACACGTGCTTCCAGTAGGGACCGTACAATACTATAAAAGAAAAGGATTAAAATATAGAAGCAGAAATTAAAAAATAAAAAAAAAAACTCATATATAACAGTGAGATTCTGATTTAATGCCTCAGTTCTTTATGTACGGTAATACTACTCAATTAGAATTTCATTGTCATATGTGTGTTTGATATACTGAAAATAAACAATCCAATCTAATGTAATATAAATAAAATAAAGAATTTGTCTGTGTGTCTGTCTGTGTGTGGCCTGGGAATCAGACGAGTGGACCGAGAGTTACCAAATTTTGGTCATGGGTACCTTGGTTCATTCCCCAGACCAAGAACAAGAGTTTTTCAAAATTCGAACCAAGGGGACGTTTACCGGGACATGTAAAAGTAGTAGAAAATGTGTCGAATATTAGTGTCGAATTCATAGTTTTCGCGGTCACTGAGATAAATGATGAAACTCCGATCGCATTCACTCAATTTGGCTGCAGGCGGGATGTCACCGGGGGGTGGATACCGAGACATGTAAAAATAATCCAAAATGACCGATATTAGTTTAAATCCATAGTTTTGGTGGTTCCTGAGGTTAATGGTGACACTTCCATTAGCGATGACTTTCAAATTCAGCTACCATTGTATGTGGACCGAGGGTCACCTGCGGGGAGGAATACTGAGAGGTATAAAAATAATCCAAAATGATCGATATTAGTGTCAAATCCATAGTTTTTGCGGTCGCTGAGATGAATGGTGATACTCCTACAGGAGATGACTTCCAAATACAGTCCCAATCGGCTGGGGACCAGAGGCGTTTTTTTAAAATTCGAACCAGGGAGTCTCAGGGAGCGTTTACCGAGATATTTAAAAGTAGTAGAAAATGACCAATATTTTTTTGGCTTTCGTTGTTCAGTTTGTTTACATAGATATTTTATCGGACTCATGCGAAGAATGGGTATTTCAGTTAGTAATAATATAAAGGAGCTTATTTTCAATAAAATAACGTCATTTCATTTCACCAATTTTACCTGAAAGCTTGTCCTTCTGAAATGAAAACATGCTATTCAATTATATTATTGAAATTGTCGTAAAGTGCAATAACAGAAACTTTTCCTGTTGAGACCTGTCTTTCCATATAATTTAACTAAAGTTGGTTCAGTAACCAACATCAGCAACCCACAAAGATATACTTGAATCATACTATCACAAATACAAGGAAAAATTATAGAAATATTATTTATGGGCCATATTATTAATTACGTTAGAACTCCTTCCAAACTCACACATTTCATCATAACAAAAACATTACAGTTACTATGGGAGTACATTATAGAAGTGTAACACAATATGTAGAACTATTATAAGTAAACTGTTGCAATTCTTATTAAACATTCTTTTCCACATCCGGATTATTACTTCTTTAATAAGATAATGCCGTCTAGATGTTACATCGACCTCTTCATCTTGACGCTATATTGAATCCTAAATGGCGACCTTATCGACCACAGTTAGGTGATCTGACAATATATTTTTATGCTCTAAGAAAATTAAGGAATCAGCACAAGTCAAATAAAGGAGACATGTGAGTGCACACGAAACTATTACTGCAGGCACCTGAGAATAATGTCATCTCATCAAAAATTGCATAGCCAGTGTCACAAAAATTCTATTACCTCCCTTAAATTTTAAGATAGAATAACGTAAGTGTCCTCGTTTGAAAACTACGATTACGTTCTATCATGTTTATTTCGAGGTAATTTTCCATATCTCGGTTAGTTTCTGAGTTACATGCCAAGAAAATATTATTGTAAAATGAGAATAACTATATTTTTACATAATGACCGCCATTTTTCAGTATGGCTGCAATACATAGAACCATGCAAATTTGCATTCCTTAATCTATGTTATTATCCTGAAACTGACACAAGAACGAAATTTCCAGCTTAATTCTCTGTGTAGATATTGCCATTTAAATAAAAGTCGATGTCTTAGTCTGGTCGCCATATTGAATCCAAGATGGTGGATTTTTCCAAAGTGGGTGAAGGTGTGTATTTTTTTAGGATATGTTCTGGAAAGGATACTGAACATAATCCAAGTGGCTTTGCTTTGTTATTATTTCTGTTTGAGTTTGGCTGAAAATGTGTCTACATGGACTGGACTATCAGTATTTGTATAATTGAAAGTTAGTTATGTTCAAACTGGTACAGGAAAATGTTAAATAATGTAAACAATTAGTACATTTAATGAAGCATGATATTAACCTGTACCATATAGAGAGCCAAGGGCGCCCAAGTTGTGGTTTCCAAGGGGGGGGCAAGTATAAGCGACGTTTCAAATATAGTTTCAAATTTTGCTGTAACTAATGTAAAAATTCTATTGGGTTTTCGATATTCTGAAGTACAATTTCCTCTAGGGGGGAAGGGCAAGTGCTCCACCTTGCCCCTCCTGATGAGCGCCCTTGTAGAGAGCAGAAGGTTTGGACGAAACTATTAGGTGATATACTATATATATATATATATATATATATATATACAGGGGTGTAGCCAGCAGGTTTATGTAGAAGGGGCCCGTCGTTTTTCAGGGGGGGCAGCTAGAAAGCCAAAAGAAATTATGTTGAAGCTAGTGTTTTTGAGGCCTGAAAAAAGGAAAATTTTGGTTTCTTTCCGGGAAACTAAAAAACACTGGTTTCTAGCTTCTTTTTCTTCTTCTTCTTCTTCTTCTTATTATTATTATTATTATTATTATTATTATTATTATTATTATTATTATTATTATTATTATTATTATTCGCTTTTTCTCCATAAATTATATTCCAGGCAGTTTTTATTATGTTTAACCAATAATTACTGTCCCTGACCAAACATACCTTTGTGTATAACTATTTTAGTTTAAGCCCTTGTATACAGGCCCTCAATCTACATAAAGCTGATTTCCTTTGAAATTTCACTTATTTTCTTTAAGATTTTCTGACAAATATATTTATTTATTATTCGTAACTAAAAGAAAATCATAATTATTTTATTAACATCTATGTCTCATTTCCTGTTCTAGGAGCCGTCCACATATTACGTAACGCTATTTTTGACCAATTTTTACCCCCCTCCCTCCTACTTGTCACATTTCGTAACGCAAGGCCGAAGCCCTCCCCTTTGTTACGTAACACTTTTTGATTTTTGTTTTTTCATTATTTTGATTATTTTAGGAGTTATTACAATAAAAAAACTATTTTTAATGGTAGAACATTTTATTAAAAATGCTTATATTATTGTGAATATATTTGTAGCGTTTTCGCCAACAAATCGAAGTATTAGAAAATGGTAGACTCGTAATAATATTTTATCCCCATAAGGTTGTTAAATTAACCAATTCAAATTCTTCAATACTACTGTCGTTTCCCCAAGGAGATCGCACTCATCATTTTAGGTCACTGGTAATTGGCAAGGAGAAATTACTGCGGAAGATGCAGTTAAAACAGGATTTAAAGAAATAACATCGACCTCTTCTTCCGAGATCCAGGATGCTTCGTGGATTTGAAGTTCGCCAGTGTCAACGGTGCAAAGTTCTGTTCCTCCTCGACCATAGATTGGGAGTGACTGAACACATGAAGGAACATGACATCTCGTTTGTGAACAAGCTTTCGAGCATCTTCGGACTTCAGTTTACCACTTTACAACTCGATTTCTTCAGAAATATTCAAATCCAAAAATAATAATAAAAAAGTAGTACGACATTAATATCCGACGAATTAGGTTTTTAATATCCTTAGGTCAGCAAATCATGCATCGTTCCGTCGCTTAAAATATTTCTCAAAAAAAAAAAAAAAAAAAAAAGTTTCTTCTGTTTTACATGCGAAACTTTTTTGAAGAAAAGAGTGGGTAATGATTCGAATCAGAAGTTTTAAATAATATTCTCAGAAATAGCGATACAAGTGGGAACGCGAAGGAATGTTCAAGCGGTGGTTACGATCACTAACAACTAACTCCAGAAAAGCGTGTGGCGTGAATGCAATGCTGCGATAGCCACAAAACGGAGTTTTATTGTATTGTAATACACGCAGGGTTCTTCACTAGTCATGCTGGCTTCTAGTGCGTCTTCGAATCCCTTCTGTATGATTCAATTTATATAGGCCATAGTTCGCAACTTTTCAAAATAATGGAAATATTTATCTATCTATATATCTATATATACAGGGTGAACGGTAACTACGTGGACGAACTTGGACGGGTGATAGTACATCTTAAAAAAAGCAAAAAAATCCTAGTGAACATGGAGGAAATTCCGTCCCGTTTAGGAATGACAGTGTGTTGAAAGCGTGGAAACATGAACTTTAGAGGCCAACAGCTGACAAACAACACATCGTAGAGAGTGCGGTTAAAAATGTCACTTAGAAAGTCGTACCTAATCTATTGAAAAATGCATATTTGAAAACGCAGCTACTTGTGCGCACGGGATTAACATGTGACACTTCTTTCCTTTACAGCATGTCCGGGAATCCCTCCGTTCCTTTGGGGAATCCCGTGCTCATGCATAGCTATTAGTACCATTGTTTTATGGTAGTATTTAGAGTACCTTGTTGAAACGTTTGTCTTCAAAGTGTCAAATATGAATCGCAGTAAATTGTGTAATCTGCTGTAAAAAATAAATAAATAAATAAATAAATAAAAAATAAACCATACTGTTTTCCGATTGGTATAAGGAGGAGATACTATACTATTTTTCGATTGGTATGGTAAAATAGTATTTTTCCATACTATTGTAGCGTAAATTATTAATTATATGTAAACTTTGTTACTTTTAAGTGACTGAAGAGAGGTAATCTTACAATGATGTTTTAAAAGCTGGTCATTTGGGGGGCCAGGCCCCGATGGCTCCCCCGTGGCTACACCCCTGTATATATATATATATATATATATAAAATTATTTCTTGCTATCTCTTCCAGTTTCTGTTCTGTTATCTGTCGACAGAGAAGGATAGACAACCAGAGTTATTCTACAATACTTCCTGTACTTATGTACGGTATAGTTTGATGTATAATAATAATAATAATAATAATAATAATAATAATAATAATAATAATAATAATAATAATAATAATAATAATAATAATAATAATAATAATAATAATTTTATTTTTCATTGGTATCAGTAAATTACAAACTCTCAGTGCAATTCCAATTCTCAAGAATAGTACAAAAATAACAAAACAAACATACATATAATAATATTACGACAAAACATACATTAAAGTAACATAGTAACATACTGAAATTTCAGTCAAACTATAAAGGATACAACCATGCACGGATAATGATAAGATTTTTTTAAATTTGGTTATTAATTTGGTTGTTATTGGTTTTAACGTAACTAACAATATGGCCCATAAGCAATATGTCTATAGTTTTTCCTTGTATTTGTGCTGCTATGATATAAGCTTCTTCAACACTTCACAAATATTGAAGATAATATCTTTATCCAAATATTTTGTTAAGTAACAAATTTTCATAATTCTGAGAATTTCCGTACTATAGTATATTTATTGCTAATGTTTTATTTCCTTCTAACTTAAATTTATGAAATACTTACTTTTCCCATTGATGAAAAGTTCAGCAAAGTCTTCGAAACTTCCACTGAAACTTTCCATCAGCCTGCAGTAATGATAAAAGGATACACACACGTCCTTTGGGTTTCTCAAAATATACACCACCTAAAATAAGTAAGTGAAAGGAAGAAATATTAAATTGAATATTAAATTATGGTAGTTGGAAATAAGTCAAGCAATAAGAACTGAATTATTGATTTCAGTAACTATTTAAGTAAAGAAACAAAGAACGATGTGTTAATCATTTAAAAAAAATCAGGGCCAGTTACAACTTTTACTATAATACGTTGGTGATTCAGAAATTAATGCCTCCAAGCCCACTACTATGCCAATAGTACTGCAAATATTCTGAACTGTTAATCATTAATACACTGATGTTTAAGCTATAGAATGTCCCTTGTTTCATCTTCCTATCTCTTCTTGTTCCAGAATAATGGAGCAATTCATGTCATCCAGTGGTGACGTTCAGTTGAAACAGCGGTCTGTCATTGAATTTCTGACTGCGGAAGGTTGTGCGCCCTGGAGCATTTATCGTCGACGACGAGTCGTGGATACACCATTACGAGCCGAAAACGAAGCGTCAGTTGATGGAATACTGTCACACGCCCTCTCTCCTTCGCCAAAAATTTCAAAGTTGTCCCATCTGCTGGCACAGTATTATTGACAATCTGCCTCAACCTGTCTATAGTCCAGATCTTCCGCCCTGCAACTTCTGGCTCTTCCCCAAACTTAAGGATCACCTTACAGGCCAAAAATGAAGTTGTAACGCGGAGGTGAAAGCAACAGTTCGGCAATGGTGTCGCCAGCAGTCACCAAAATATTTCGCCGATGGCACGAGAAACCTTGTTTCAGGTTGACGCATACAAGCTCTCCACTTATACCTTTATCAGTGCTATCTGTCAAACACAAATAAAGGTATCACCATGGAGGCATTACTTTTTGAATCATCCTCGTAATTACGATTTAACATACATAAATAAATTAGATGCATTTCTGAAACCCAAAGATGGAATAAAGAGGGATTTTCTCTTGTCGGAAAAATCTCAGATAGAGAAAAAATACGTTTGCTTCTATTAGTGACCAATGGGAAATACTGTAGTTACATGGAACGTGTCCAGGTGATATTACTATATAGTTGTAGGTATCTTCCGTAGTGACCGTCGGGAAAAACTCAATGTGTACAGAAGATGTCTGACTGAGTTTTTCGCTAATTTCTATTACCAAAACTCTATTCTATTGTTGACATTGGTTTCACATGATATTTCGCTGTTTCACTCCCTTGAACTCTGGAAGAAATTAGTTTTTCGATTTTTATTCCTCCGTAGCCTAGGATTTAGTGAGTTATGCTTGGGCATTATTTAAAATTATCGGACAAGGTGTTTTATCAGAATAATCGGACTAGGTGTTGAGACATTGTAATACAAAAGAACGACATTATTAGATAAATCACTCCGTCGTCCTCTTTTATAGCCATCTTCTTGGAGGAAAGTCCCATGGAGAGGGAGTCGGCTTTCTTCGTAGTTCTCCGAAAACTCTTCGTTCTTCCTGGAGACTTAGTCTCCTGTCGTTTGCCACAGTTTGTTTATAATTATAAAAACAGTTGTTTGTAGTGAGAACATGTGGCTTGCAGTGTGTGTGGGTATATGGATGCTTGCAATATTTAATTATCTTTTATGACACACATTCAAGAAGCTCTTTGCCAAAGTTCCAGAAAAAAATAGTTTTTTTTTAATTTCAATTCTAGAAATATATTTTCTTATTGTTTATTTGCTTGTTTTATATTAAAAACAAAGTTTATTTATTTATCTATTTTTAACAAATTACAATACTAGAATTGTATGTAACAAACAGGTACAAGACACACGAGTAGGCATAAATTAAATCAGCAATACTTATAGTAAAAACAGTTGTTGACTCTGAGATTAACAATATGTGGATGTTTGTTTGATTTATCTTGGTGGATCAATTACTATAGTTGCAATTGTAAATTCAATAAATCTAATTACTGTAGTCCTGTGTATCCCAGTATTTTGTATAAGGAATTCTTACAAAATCCAAATATTTAAATTTACGTGCGTATTTTAAAACGATTGATCTTAAATATTTGTTCAAACTTACATATGATAAATTCAGATTTGAAATACTATTCTCAGAAGTAATACACTTCTGAGAATACTACTGAAGTTACTAAAGTGTATTACTAAAGTTCTTTCAGACGAATACGTTCAACTCACTCTTTTAATGTAGAATAACCTGAAGTATTAATCATAAAACGCTTTCCTTATTATAGACTTCCAAAGTTTAGTAAATATTTATCTCACCTATCTATTGACGTAAGTAGTGCTGTTCAACATTTCGATGCCAACTTCTTCCAAGAATCCTGTTATTATTATTATTATTATTATTATTATTATTATTATTATTATAGTTTTAGTTAATAATATTTTATAAAGCAATATAATTATTTAATTGCTACCCATTCCAGTGTAAACTGGCTTTGGGTTCTATTAATAGTTTTTTTAATAAATAAATGCAAAAATAATAAAATATGGAAAGGTATCAATATTGCTTTCTTAAAGAAATTAGTCTAGAATACGAAGTTTGACTTACAATTATGTAAATAAAAGAAATACACTTTATAATATACAGATACCGATTTAGCACCGTCGATATAATGCACATCTTTATTTTTTTCCCCTTCAAAAATGAGGCAAAAATGAACAAACTATTACCTACAATATCTACATATACAGTATCTGATATATATTAGATAATTACCAGCAAAGGTACTTACATTTTCCTACTATGTGTTATTTAGCTAATAACTTTATAACAGACGAACCCATTTGAGTATGATTGTATATAACTTTCAGAAAAATGTGTTTCCTTTATGAAAAAGGGAAGAAGAAAAACTTAATGGTTAGTTCGTTTAAAGTCATTAACTAAAGAACATGAAACATGGGATACATGATTACAATAATTAGATTTATTGAATTTACAGTTGCAACTATAGTAATTGATCCACCAAAATAAATCAAATAAACATCCACATATTGTTAACCACAGAGTAAACAACTATGTTTATTATAAGTATCGCTGATTTCATTTGTACCTACTCTTGTGATTTGTACCTGCTTGTTATAACATTTCTAGTATTGTAATTTGTTAAAAAAAAAAGATAAATAAGTAAACTTTGTGTATAATATAAAACAGGCAAACAAACAATAAGAATATATATATAGAATTGAAATATTTTTAAAAAATATTTTTCTGGAACTTTGGCAAAGAATTTGGATATGTATTATAAAAGAGAGTTAAATATTGTAAGGATCCATATACCCATACACACTGCAAGCCACATGTTCTCACTACAAACACTTGTTTTTATAATTATAAACAAACAGTGGCAGACCACACCTCCAGGAAGAACGAAGAGTTTTCGGAAAACTACGAAGAAAGCAGACTCCCCCTCCATGGGTCCTCCCTCAAAGAAGAGAGCTATAAAAGAGGACTACAGAGCGAAGAAATTATCAAACCAGTGCTGATCGCTAACCTTCGAAAAATCTTCTCCCGAGACTGTCATAGGCTAAGGAGACTTCCTTTAATACCTACTCCTAGAACTGCTATGGGATACGAAGTATAATCCTTTAAAACCATCTCCTGAGTCTGCTACGAGCGACGGAGATATCCTATAATGCTACTCCTGGAGCTGCTATGAGATACAAGTATAATCCTTTAAAACCATCTCCTGAGGCTGCTATGAGGGACGGAAATATCCTATAATGCTACTCCTAGAACTGCTATGGGATACGAAGTATAATCCTTTAAAACCATCTCCTGAGGCTGCTATGAGGGACGGAAATATCCTATAATGCTACTCCTGGAACTGCTATGGGATACGAAGTATAATCCTTTAAAACCATCTCCTGAGGCTGCTACGAGTGACGGAGATATCCTATAATGTTACTCCTGGAGCTGCTATGGGATACGAAGTATAATCCTTTAAAACCATCTCCTAAGGCTGCTATGAGGACGGAGATATCCTATAATGCTACTCCTGGAGCTGCTATGGGATACGAAGTATAATCCTTTAAAACCATCTCTTAGGCTGCTACGAGCGACGGAGATATCCTATAATGCTACTCCTGCAGCTGCTATGGGATACAAAGTATAATCCTTTAAAACCATCTCCTGAGGCTGCTATGAGGGACGGAAATATCCTATAATGCTACTACCTGGAGCTGCTATGGGATACGAAGTATAATCCTTTAAAACCATCTCCTGAGGCTGCTATGAGGGACGGAAATATCCTATAATGCTACTCCTAGAACTGCTATGGGATACGAGTATAATCCTTTAAAACCATCTCCTGAGTCTGCTACGAGCGACGGAGATATCCTATAATGCTACTCCTGGAACTGCTATGGGATACGAAGTATAATCTTTTAAAACCATCTCCTGAGGCTGCTACGAGCGATGGAGATATCCTATAATGCTACTCCTGGAGCTGCTATGGGATACGAAGTATAATCCTTTAAAACCATCTCCTGAGGCTGCTATGAGGGACGGAAATATCCTATAATTGCTACTCCTAGAACTGCTATAGGATACGAAGTATAATCCTTTAAAACCATCTCCTGAGGCTGCTACGAGCGACGGAGATATTCTATTATGCTACTCCTGGAGCTGCTATGGGATACGAAGTATAATCCTTTAAAACCATCTCCTGAGGCTGCTATGAGGACGGAGATATCCTATAATGCTACTCCTGGAACTGCTATGGGATACGAAGTATAATCCTTTAAAACCATATCCTGAGGCTGCTACGAGCGACGGAGATATTCTATTATGCTACTCCTGGAGCTGCTATGGGATACGAAGTATAATCCTTTAAAACCATCTCCTGAGGCTGCTATGAGGGACGGAGATATCCTATAATGCTACTCCTGGAGCTGCTATGGGATACGAAGTATAATCCTTTAAAACCATCTCCTGAGGCTGCTATGAGGGACGGAAATTTATTTAACACACACACCTATTACAGAGCCAATTGCTCCAATTACTACAGGTGAGTACAAATTCAATATACAATTGTGAAAATTGCTAAGTAATCTATTAGATTAAAATAAATATAAGAAAAGAAAAGAAAAGAAAAAAACAGAAAAAGTCTAAAATAGCATTCATGCAGGCTATTTTTTCTTTTTGAATGCAAGAACATAATCATTACATTACATAAACAGGGTTCAAAAACAATTGAATCAATTTTATATACTTTTCCGAAGACATCGTAAAATCAACGATTATTCCAGATTTTATAATATCATTATGTTTCTTACAAAGTCTCACAAGTGGTGAATTTTTATGAGAGATTGTTTTAGATTTAGGTATAACAAATGGTAATCGTACTCTTAAAGATCTACTAGTGCTAAATTTTAACATTTCCAGAAAATCTTGATTAACTATAATACCATTAATAATTTTAAATAGAAAAACATGATGCATTATTTCCCTCCTTTTCACCAGAGACGAACAATTAAATTCCCTTAAGAGAACACTATAGTTCACTTTCATAACATACGCAGAGATTTTGAATCTCTTGTACAGCGGGCGACACTTCTAAATGGTACAGCCATATGGAGATTTACGGCTAAGGTGTACCATTTAGAAGTGTCCACCGCTGTACCATAAATACCTTAAAAATCTTTTTTGTATTGATTCGATTTTCCTTATTTGATTATCATAACAGGGGGACCATACTAATGAAGCGTACTCTAATTTACTTCTAACTAATGAATTAAATAATTTAACTAACACTTCTGCGTTATTTAATTCCTTTGAGTTTCTAATTATGAATCCTAAAGCTTTATAGGATTCATTAACAATTCTATCAATATGCAGATTAAATTTTAATTTTGTATCTAAAGTAACACCCAAATCCTTAATTTGTGTTGATCTTTGTAATATTTCATTGTAAATTCTATAATTATATTGAGCTGGTTCACTCTGTCGTGAAAAAGTAATAACAGAACATTTTTTTACGTTAAATTGTAATTTATTATCAATACTCCATTTGTAACAACTGTCAAGATCCTTTTGTAATTTCTTTGCGTCTTCCATATTATTTATTGCCCGAAATATTTTTGTCATCCGCGTACAACAGACATTTGGAATATTTTATAACGCCAAGCAAATCATTAATAAACAAAAGGAAAAAGAGTGGACCCAGTTTAGACCCTTGAGGTATTCCTGAATGAATCACGTATCTATCTGAACATAGCCCATTATAAGTAACAAACTGTACACGTTCTCTTAAATAGGATTTAATTAGAGTTAATAACGCTTCTGATAAGCTCAAATTTGCTAATTTGTTAAGCAATATGTTACGATCTAATTTGTCAAATGCCTTCCCAAAATCGGTATATATTACATCAATAGAACAACTGTTTCCGTTCAAGGAGTCCAAAATAAACTGCGTAAGGTTAGTTAGATTCGTAGTAGTGGATCTTCCCGGTAAGAAACCATGTTGACACTCTACTATGTATGATTTTACATGATTGAATATCTTACTGTACAATATGTGTTCAAATATTTTAGACGGCATCGATATTAATGAAATAGGCCTATAGTTTGTAATATCTTTTGGATTCCCAGATTTATAAATCGGAGTCACTTTACTAATTTTCCAACATTCAGGAAAACATCCAGTAACCAAAATGAGATTATAAATATAGCAAAGAGGAGTTACCAAAACATCTACACAACCCTTAAAGATATAAGATGGTAAATTATCTGGACCACTAGATCGTGTTGATCGAGTTTTCTTTATTGCTTCCTCACATTCTTCCTCACTCACTTTTTTTATAACCAGGCAGTGAGGTATTAAAGGTATATTCGAAGTGCTCCATTCGTAGAATGAAGACCTTTCATCATACACACTATGAAAATATTGAGCGAAACCCTCAACAATATTTTTATTTGTTTTTAATAACTCACCCTTATATAACATAGTAGATGGATTTTGTAAACATCTTTTCTTATTTTTTATGAAACTCCAGAAGTGTTTTGTGTTTCTACTAATATTATTCCCTATATTTTGAATATATAAAGAATAAGCTTTTTTAATCATCGTCTTAGATTTCCTGCGCAGGTCTAAAAACCTTTCCAAGTTATACTGTGAGTGTTGTTTACGCTTCCTATAATATTCTTTATGTTTCAAAAGACTTATAATCTCAGAAGTAAACCAAACCGGGTACAAATTCTTTTTATGGCTTTTCACTTTCGGTACATGTCTATCGATATAATTAAACATTATTTCATAAAAATATTTTATTGCATCATTTGGTTCTCTATAAGTGTATAATTGACCCCAACTTTCTTTTTGCAAATCTTTATAAAGATTATAAAAATCTGCTTTGCTATAATTGTATTTTAACATATTATCATTCATTTTAACCCGCCTCATATTTTTAATTTGTAAATCAAGCTGCAGTGGTGGATGTAATATATCAGCAAATACCAAAGAATTTTCGCTTGTATATACATTAAATGATTCACTCATATTTGTTAAAACCAGATCAAGAGTTTTATCATCTTTGTTTTTTACATCATTCATAGAGTAAAGATCGTGCAATGCCAAGAAATTTGAGAGGGTTTTACATATTGAATCTCCGAGTAATAAGTTATAACTTGAATCTATTATAGTTGGAATATTAAAATCATCAACAATTAATATTCTACAGGATGTTAAAGTATCTACTATTTCATTAACCCTGTCAAAGAACGAGCTATATATATCTCAATTTTGGACTTCGGTGGGAAATACACACAAATTATTAAAAACCAAATTGTACCAATATTTGTCTTAATACATACGGTTTGAATATCTGTAATATTTACATGAAACTCTGTAACAGAAAAAGACTTTTTTATCACTATCATTGACCCACCACCCTCCTGCAGCTCCGATCGTTCCTAAACACCAAATATCTGTTGTCAATAATTTCTGCGTCATATACATTTTCAGATAACCAGGTTTCCGTTAGCATGATTATACTGTAATTTGAGGAAAGAATACTCGTATATATTTCGTCTATTTTGGTATTCAGACCTCTTACATTCTGATAATAAACTGAAATTATGTTATTACATATTGATTATATTCCATTTTAAGCTAAGTTTCTAACTTCATCAATAAATTTTAACGTATACACATATGTATCATTTTCTTTCTTCCTCAGTTTTACATTTCCTGCCCAATCAACCCAAACAAATGCAGTTTTTTCTTTCTTAATTTTCCTAGCTTCTGAAAATACAATTCTTCTATTTAATGAAAGACTCGGATTAATATACACGGGTCCACCAACAGTATAACCTAAATCCTTACAGTTTAAGTTACGCTTAACTTTACGTTTTTGTATAACCATGTCTCTATCCACTCTCCTTATAAATTTCACAACAATTCCGGGAATAGGTTGATTTGTTTTCAGTCTGTGACATGTATCTATCATATTATTATAAATTTCCATCCCAAGCACACGCCCCACTGATTCAACACTCTTAAATGTGTTTTCATTCGGCTGTTCTGGAATACCATGAATTTCCAGAGAGTTTCTTCTAGTGTACTGGTCCAGATCATCCAATTGTGTATTTAATTTATCAATTTGTTTTTGCAAACGCAAGTTCTCATGACGAAGATCGTCAATTGTTTCCATGCATTTTTTTAGAGATTCATTCTGATTTTTTAGGAGTTTGGAATTTTCATCAAGTTTTTCATGGGCTAAATCCAACGATTTACCTAATTGATTTTCTACATTTTTATTTGATATTTTAAGTGTGTTTACTTCTTCCCTAATAGATAGGAGTAACTCATAAATTTCTTTTGAAGATGGGCAGTTATTGATATCTTGGGTTGAATCACCACTCATACTTTTACGCCTTACCTTACTACAGCCCTCATACCTCCACCCTTTATCGGAAGTTCGTAAAAACTTAATATCCTCTTCATTAAGATCCACACAAGCACCATGAAAGATTTTCCTACAGTCAATACACTATATCCTATAATGCTACTCCTGGAGCTGCTATGGGATACGAAGTATAATCCTTTAAAACCATCTCCTGAGGCTGCTGTGAGGGACGGAAATATCCTATAATGCTACTCCTGGAACTGCTATGGGATACGAAGTATAATCCTTTAAAACCATCTCCTGAGGCTGCTATGAGGGACGGAAATATCCTATAATGCTACTTCTGGAACTGCTATGGGATACGAAGTATAATCCTTTAAAACCATCTCCTTAGGCTGCTACGAGCGACGGAGATATCCTATAATGCTACTCCTGGAG
This sequence comes from Thermobia domestica, assembly GCF_964235325.1. Lineage (NCBI taxonomy): Eukaryota > Metazoa > Arthropoda > Insecta > Zygentoma > Lepismatidae > Thermobia > Thermobia domestica. Next base: position 212,536,837 of record NC_137465.1, read on the forward strand.
CTGCTATGGGATACGAAGTATAATCCTTTAAAACCATCTCCTGAGGCTGCTATGAGGAACGGAAATATCCTATAATGCTACACCTAGAACTGCTTTGGGATACGAAGTATAATCCTTTAAAACCATCTCCTGAGGCTGCTATGAGAGACGGAAATATCCTATAATGCTACTCCTAGAACTGCTATGGGATACGAAGTATAATCCTTTAAAACCATCTCCTGAGGCTGCTACGAGCGACGGAGATATCCTATAATGCTACTCCTGGAGCTGCTATGGGATACGAAGTATAATCCTTCAAACCCATATCCTGAGGCTGCTACGAGCGACGGAGATATCCTATAATGCTACTCCTGGAGCTGCTATGGGATACGAAGTATAATCCTTTAAAACCATCTCCTGAGGCTGCTACGAGTGACGGAGATATCCTATAATGCTACTCCTAGAACTGCTATGGGATACGAAGTATAATCCTTTAAAACCATCTCCTGAGGCTGCTACGAGCGACGGAGATATCCTATAATGCTACTCCTGGAGCTGCTATGAGGTACGAAGTATAATCCTTTAAAACCATCTCCTGAGGCTGCTATGAGGGACGGAGATATCCTATAATGCTACTCCTAGAACTGCTATGGGATACGAAGTATAATCCTTTAAAACCATATCCTGAGGCTGCTACGAGCGACGGAGATATCCTATAATGCTACTCCTGGAGCTGCTATGGGATACGAAGTATAATCCTTTAAAACCGTCTCCTGAGGCTGCTATGAGGGACAGAAATATCCTATAATACCTACTTCTGGAGCTGCTATAAACTACGGAATATAATTTTTTAAAACCATCTTCTGATGCTGCTAAAAGAGTCGGAGATATCTTATAATACCTACTCTCCGAACTGCTATGGGCTACAGAGTATAAACGATCCCGTCTGACGTCGCTGTGGGCTAAGACAAATATCCTTTATTCCGAGGCCACATCGTGTGCCGAAGAACTTTGTACTACACTGGAAACATTTAAAGACTTAGCGAAAAGACTTACAAGTACTTTGTAAAAAAAATTATAAGGCATTCTTTTTCATAATAAAAAGGTGAAGGGTTGAAATTCCTTATATATTATTTAGATCGAACCTACAGAACATTGGAATATTTGAGATGTAATGCATATTAATTTTATGTGAAGCAATAATAATAATAATAATAATAATAATAATAATAATAATAATAATAATAATAATAATAATAATAATAATAAACACTTACCTTTGGTTTAACTTGATCTAATTGTCGTGGAAGAAGTGGCCATGGTAGATGACTTTTGATAAACCGCGGGGGAGGCTGCTGTCTTGTGAATTCTACTGATTGCTCCAAGATTGGTCGACCAGAGAGAGGTGCCGTTGTTGTGCCTCTGAGAATAGACATTCTGAAACAAAGTACAGTTTTGCTAATTAAACCTACAGGATTGAATAACTTAAAGATAGAAACACATACTTTTAAGTGTTTTTACTTATATTTTCTTAAGGTAAATCATTCGTGTTATATTTTCCTTAACATATAAGTGCATAACCTGAATTTACCTTATTAAAGTACACGAAAAGTTTAATTTCCTATTGGAATGAAAAAACCCATCTTCATGTTACCAGTTCAGCAGAGCATGGAAGACATTGACTTAGATGCCAGAGAACTTCGAAATTATGTTAAGAAAGTTTTTCCTCACCGGATACAAGGTAAGGTAATGTTATCTTTAAGCTCTACTACAGTTGTTATCAAGTCTCTAAGTTTATTATTCTTACGTTCAAGTAGCCACCTCATAGAGCAGCCATATGTAACAACCAGCCTCCGGGCCAATCGCAGCTCACTGAACCCTTTCATCCGGCTCGCCTGACCCCTTGTTGAAAATATGCTTCTTACATAATCTTAAACTGAATTGAAAATACTTCCTGAGTAACTGATGTCCATCTTGGAAAATGTCATCAGCGTTGTAACATCCAGGGGTACCACGAAATATTGAGAGACTAATTCAGAGCATGAAAAATGAAATTCCCAGTTAAAACGATAAATAAATAGACTTTTTCTGCGTTTCGTTAGTAAATAAATATTTTGGTTATCTTTATAACAATTTTTGTGTTCCTGTGATGTTAGTGTACGAACAAGTTTCATCACTGAATATGACCATTTGATTGTTATGTTATAATATTTTCCACATTGTCTCATAGGCCGTAGACGTCAGTAAGTCCTCTGAGATTGGCCCTGTCCTTGGTCCAACTTGCACATACCTCCCATAGAGTAATAATTGTATAGGACTGGGTTGGATTTGTGTTAGCGACCTTTTCAGAAGCGAGCCTATATGAAACATAGACTTATTTACAGCTTAACATGGAACCTCAACCACATGAGCTTTCGTCAGGAACCGAACCCAGGTTTCCCGCTCCTAGCCAGGAGGGAGTTCTAATAATTGTATGTTTAGATATGGACACTCATTTCCGTGTTCCCTGAGTGCAGATATTTTTAAAATATCATTTGTACTATACTTTAAAGGCAAATCAATTTTATTCTTCTGGCGGTGACGGTGACAGATGTCACATGTTCCTCTTTATTTTCACGTTTTTAATACTTTGAAACTTGCTAAAAAAGATGTATATTCTTTCAAACTTGAGAGAAACTTACAAAGCTTGAAACACTAATAAAATAAATGTATAGCTTGAACAGACAACAGTAGAATAATCATACAGATTCGATGATTACTGACAATTCATACATTTAGAATTTTAAACATAAAATCTTTTAGTTTTACGTCCCACGATTATGCCAGTTAGGCTAAAGGAGACGGTGATGATGAGAAATGAATGAAATGGTGGAATGAATAAAGTGAGAGGAAACGGGAGAACCCTGAGGAAAGCCTACGCGCACAGTGTTTGTCCACCACAAAGTCCACAACTAAACCAGGAACCCCACGCACCAGAGGTGAACGCTCTACCACTGAGCCACTGTGGCCCTATTTGGATTTTTAAACGCACCTAAATAACAATCTTCGTGGTTACAAGAAGAAGGTCAATCTTGTCTTCGAGATATATTGCAGATGATAATTTAAAAATATCGTCCTCAAAGAACATGAAGATGAGTATTAAAAATAGAAATAAGTGTTTCTAAGATTCTGCAATTAACTATATGTTTACTAACACTCAGTACTGCGTCCTGGAAATCCTATACCTTGAATTGTATTATAAATGGGCTTTATTTATACAATTAGAGATGGTCTATATAACAGTAAAGAATTGTCAATTGAACAACAAATTTAGGTGGCAGGGATGAAAAAGCATATTACAGAACAGTGAAAGAATAATTTTCTAAACTGACTCTAATGTGCAAATTATTTTCTCGGTTACGGTAGATAATCACTGGGAGCAGAATTTTACGTTTTTATTTATTTATTTATTTATTTTAGAAGTCACACTCCAAAGTTTGTGTGAGAGATCTATGGGATGAAAGGAGGACTTTGCTAATAAAGGGTGTAGCATAAAGAACGCAACTTTGGAAGTACCCGCCATTTCTGTTCTATTAGGTTGGCAGCACTGAATGTTACACGATTTTAATCTGTTGTCTTTATAGTTAGTAGTCACGGAGCACCAACAGCACATAATCATTCTTTTTTTCTTTACGGGTACGAATGGAGCACCTCACGACGGAACAGCGTGCTGTCATAGTGAAAACTTACTAAAAATGTGGTGAATGTCGTGCAGAGACTGTTCACAAAACTCTGCGGAATGTTTGTTCAACGTTCGCAAAACTCTGTGGAATGTTTGTTCAACGTTCGCAAAACTCTGTGGAATGTTTGTTCAACGTTCGCAAAACTCTGTGGAATGTTTGTTCAACGTTCGCAAAACTCTGTGGAATGTTTGTTCAACGTTCGCAAAACTCTGTGGAATGTTTGTTCAACGTTCGCAAAACTCTGTGGAATGTTTGTTCAACGTTCGCAAAACTGTGTGGAATGTTTGTTCAACGTTCGCAAAACTCTGTGGAATGTTTGTTCAACGTTCGCAAAACTCTGAGGAATGTTTGTTCAACGTAATGCACCAAATAAGTCGACAGTGACGATTCTGACCAAACATTCCACGAAGTTTGCGAACAGCCTCTGCATAACATTCACCACATTTGTAATAAGTTTTCATCAGTATGACAAGCGCTGCTCTGTCGTGAAGCGCTCCATTCCTATCCGTACAAACAAATAACGATCATGCGCTATTCGGAGCTCCGTGACTACTAACTACGAAGAGAACAGTTGAAAATCGTGTAACGTTCAGTGCTGCCAACTTATTAGAACAGAAATGACAGGTATTTCAAAAATTACGTTGTACATAAATACATGATTTGGTGTAAGTGAGGAGAGGCTCTGGCTCCAAAGAATATAAATATAACATATAACGTACGATTTCAATATGATGAACGCAGAGCAAGGGCCGTAGGAAGTAGGAAAAATTTGACTGTAGGTGAAATTTTCAACTGTTGAACATAAAAGTACGAAGTTTTGTATATGGGTTAAACATGCACGAAGTAATCTGATTATAGTCGAACTATATATTTAAACATAAACATCTATTTTAAGCCATCAGTACATTTTGAAGACTTCAGAGTGGTACCAAAGACCTGCAACTTAACCTCAAACAACAACAAAATAAATAAATAAATAAAATTAAACATTCAACGAAGCACTCTTACTCTTCACATCGATCCAAAACATTCACACAGCAAAGAAATTGTCTGTGACAGGAAAAAAAATTGTACGATAAGTTTTGGATCATGTACTGTTAATTAGATGTTTTAAAAAATATATGAATTTGAAACTCTCTTATAATTCACTGTACATTGTCTCTGTTTCCGGATTATTATTAAGCGTACTCTTTCAAAGTATATACATATCTAACCTACAAAGTAATTATTGACATATTCAATATATAAAGTAATTATTGATAATATTAAATTATTTATCACTCTAATTACTCAGCTAGTAATGTTCCTCAGCCAATTTTTCTCCCAATATTTCGAGTGTAACACTCGAAGGCTCATCTTCAGGAGCACACAATGCACAATTGCTTTAATCCTTTTTCACAGTACGATTTTTACATTTTTTGGTTTTATATATTTTCTTTTATCTCAACAGTATTAATTTAATAATATTACTTAGTTTTTTCTGTTACTTATAGTTAGCAAAGTAGCATGTTATAGGTTGTTTTTATTATTTTACTATATACATAATACAGGGTATTTCAAAACAATATCGGCAACGTTTGGGAAGACCCCAAGATAAGATAAGATGTTATAGGCTGCGTAAATCATGAAAAAATGAACTTGAAAGGTCCATAGCTCCAATACTATGGGACCTACCGTAGTCGGGTCAAGACTTCCCTTAACTAGTATGTGCCCTATTTAAATATCCATATTTTAGTATCCTACGGTATTTCCGCAACGATTTTATAGAGCTAATTGGTGAGTACTTCAAATTCATGCCCGTAGCGAAACTTCCTCTATGAAAATTATTGCGTGAGTACCGCAGGATTCTGAAACATGTATTTTTGATAGCGCACATATTAGTTCCTAAGCTAAGTCTTGACCCGACTACAATAAGTCTCATAGTTTTAGAGCTATAGACCTTTAAAGTTCATTTTTTCATGTTTCCGGCAGCCTCTAACTTCGAAATGACGGATTTCTGCACCCAGGTTGGTCTATGCTTTTCGTCTTATCTTAGTGTCAGTAACCACCCTCCAAACGTTGTCGGTGTTGTTTTGAAACACCCTGTATATGTATGTATGTATGTCCTGGGATAGTGTACTACCTACTTACTTTACCTTCTTTTATTTGTGTTTAAGGTTTTCCATCCGATGGTTTCTTCTAAATCAGCACGTGATCCTAATCCCTTAATAGACAATTAATTTAAATCGCATTTTTAAAACCAAATCCAGATTTCAAATATTAATTTATGTAATTCTGAAGTATTATATATATATATAGTGGCGCCGAGCCGACTGATATATTTCAGACTTCAATATTGCGCAGGCGTAGTAACTTATATTGGTTGGTGGGGTGGAAACCGAAAGAGGAAAGAACGCTACATTATATGGTCGATCACAATGGAACATTGAAGCACAGAACATCGAGTTACCTCAGTTCGTAGTTATTACGAAACTAACTTTTTTTAGACTAAACTTTAATGTTTGTCTCTTTACGTTCTCAGAAGTTTGCACTGTTCTTGGAGCTAAATGTTTCACATCCAACACACTACCAGTCTCTTTAAACTTCTTCGCCCAAGCCAATATGGTACGGGATGGAACCATATTATGTCGACCAACATTAAGATTTCGTCGTCGAACCATGCTATGTCGACAAAAACGTTGCACTTCTGGCACAGACTTAGTTTCGTAATAACTATGAACTGAAGTAACACAATGTTCTGTGCTCCAACGCTCCATTGCGACTGATCATATAATGTGGCCTTCTTTCCTTTTTCAATTTCCATCCCACCAACCAATAGAAGTTATTACCCCTACGCAATATTCAAGATTGAAATGTACCAATCTCCTCGGCACTACCCTATATATATATATATGATGAAGTTTTATTTATATATTTTTGTTTATTTTGTTGATATATAGTAGGACGTCGATAATCCGAGGGTCAAAAATCCGAACGTGGCCCCTAGAAGCTAGTGACAATACACTATTTCAATTTTCTTTGTGTGAAGTCAGTGTTTTTACAAACGCTCATTCATATGTAATTGTTTGTCATACATATTTTTTAAAATTTTTATTTTCCCTTAGGTCTATATAAGTTGAGTATTAACTGTGAGTTACAAGAACAGTGTAATTTAGTGTACGAGCAGGTTCTTCAGAAACATTAAATGTAAGTAGCCTTACGTACGGTACTGTAATTACTGTATGTACTGTATAACCACTGTATCGATAAAAGAGCATACCGAACAATAGACCCTATATTTAAGCCTAAATGGCATTTTCTTGGTCATTTTCGAAAATCCGAGCAATTTGAAAATCCGAACTACCTGTGGTCCCAATTAGATCGGATTTTAGTCTTCCTACTGTAATTGATAATAATACATTCCCAATTCCTATCGAAATTTCATTTATCGATGTTCAGTATTGGATTCTTTTGTCTGTACGTAATCAGGGTAGCCCAAAAATAGGTATACAGTACCGTACTGATCAGCTCATCATATTTCATATAATTTCTTATTGTTATCCTTAAGGTAGACTTAGTTTCTTTATTATTTGTTCCTTACTTACATCTTAAGCTCGGAAGAGCCGAAGCAAATAAACCCATAAACTAGAATGTTATACGTGATCAATGCAGGGGTGTATACCTACTTTGGGTCACCCTGTATACTTCAAATACATTTATTTCTATATTTGAGGTAGCACTGCGTAAAAGTTTTAAATCCTGTAGTGAGATATTTGGTGGGTGTAGTAATTTATGCCATTGAGGAAGAAAGCTCTGAAGGCTTTTCTTTTAAAGAGAAGTGATTGGGCTTTTTTTTTTTTTTTTTTTTGTATACAATCTATATCAGTTTAACAGTTGGTTACTCCATACATTGATACCCTTAAACTCATTAATATAAAAATTATACCAAAATCTACTTACTCTAAATAAGGAAATCGAGCAACTTGTGGCAGTTTTGCTGCCTCAAAATTCAGATCATGTGCTATGTTCCAGATAATTTCTTGCGCCCATGTTGTACCTTTGGAAAAAGAACAGATTACACTCACAATTATTATTATTATTATTATTATTATTATTCAAGGATTTTCAATACCAAATTACTAAAAGAATAAAAACAAGGGATTCTCTTATTTTCCTTTCTGTTACTGGCTGCAAATTTAGACTTACATTCGAAACTACATGCTAGTTCTGTCTTCAGTAAGGTAAAACGGATAAGAGAAGAAATGTTTGAAAAAAGGGAATACATATCACAGAATAGATAAATATAACGTGACGGATGCTAAAATACCACGAGCAGAACACAGTGCGAAAGAATGAGCTGAGTTGAAGGATCGTGATGTCTATGTTACGTCACTATTGCCAGATCCAAAATATACATCAAAGGTAGATAACCAGAGTCTGTCTATGTTGCCAAAATCCAAATTTAAAGCTAGTTTGTATTTATGAATAAAAGATAATTCTTTAATCTCCCGCTATTTCAATGTTTTCGTTGAACCTATCACATTAAAATGCTTTATATAATGTGAATGTTGTTTTAACTGAAGCACCAATCCCGACACGCCCTGTTCTTGCGACTTTTGTGATTATCTAATATGTTCTTTAATTTGGGCGTTAATATTGCGTTTCGTTTGACCTATATAGCCTATGAGGAGTTACATTCGCAGTGAGCACGATGAACACCTGATTTATTTAGTGGATCAACAAAATAACGTTTAAATCCGGTAAGATGTTTTTCTAAACTTTTTGGGAGGGAGGGGGGAGTACTGGGAGTCCTTTCTACAGTTTATTTACTTTGCAGTTAATGTTGAGAAGCTCGATGTAATTCTAGAAGTGCATTTGATCCTTCGCCCAGCGTTCGTAGGTTTCCTTAAAAAACTTTCCCTCGACTGACACAAAATTTTTCCCTTTTTTTAATTAAATGTTCCCTAGTTTGTTGACTGTCCAGGTCCTATGACAGAAATTACCTAAATAGTCACACACCGCCGAACTACAATAGTCGAAAAATATCAAAGATAATTTTCACTTTTTTTTTTTTTTTTTGAAAATGAAAATACTTAATGAAACTTAAAAAAAACGAAAATAAAAAGATACCCGTCTCCTATGTTAATTATCTAATTTTACATCAAACATTAACTTTACACAATTTACACACTTAATGTGTTTCTCCTCCGTTTTTCAGATGTGTTGTTTACATAAAGAAAGTGCTAAAAATCATTCTAATCTTTTGCACAAAGTATATTATGATTTTCCATAAACGCCATATTTATTTAATTTGTGTTTGCTTCGTATTTTAAAATTTTGTCTTCACTTTTTTTTTACAAGAAAAAAACACATACACAGATACACCCAGACAACAGATTACGTCCCGCGTAGTTTAGATTAGCCGAGAATCTGTGTCCCGAGATCAGAACCGCGAGGTTTTGACCAGGCGAGATTTTGGGACGCAAGGTTTTGGACAGGCGAGGTTTTGGCCCGGCGAGGTTTTCGCCAGGCGAGGTTTCGGCCCGGCGAGATTTTGAGCCGCGAGGTTTTGGGTGGCGAGATTTTAGTTAGGCGAGGTTTTGGTCCGCGAGGTTCTGGCCGCGAGGTTTTGTACCCAAACCGCACATTATACTACTTTGAACAAACCCCTGTACACAGTATTCCTATTGTGTTGGTTTATTTCTGTAGAAAAAAAATCACGTTTTATCGAGGAGTAACCCTTTCTCTCTTTTTGCAAAATTTACCTACGAATTTTCCCTAGATTAGGGAAATTTCCCTCAAACTACGAACACTTCCTACGTCTTTGATGCTTGTCATGTGTATTTGTATTTGAAATTCTTAGAATGAGAAAAGGTCAATGAGATATTTTCGGTGCATCTAGCAAGAAGTTGATCATTTTACACACAACACTCACTTTAACTGAAAGAGACAGCAGAGGCTCAGTGGTAGAGCGTTCACCTCTGGTACACAGGGTCCTTGATTCGATCCCAGCTCGCGCCAAGTGAGCTTTGTGGTGAACAAACACTGTGTGCGTGGGTTTTCTCGGGGTGCTTCCGTTTCCTCCCACTTTCTTCATTCCACCATTTTATTTATTTCTCATCATCACCGTCTCCTTTAGCCTAGCTGGCATAAGCGTGGGACGTAAAACCTAAAGATTTCATTTTTCTTACTGTAACGGAAGAGTCCGTTACATAGTCAAATTACAAAACTTAAAATAACAAAACAAAGATGATAAAAATAAAGTATCCCACTTGTTACCATAATCTAAAAATTTATTCTTTTAATGTTAAAAATATCGTACATTATTGAGAGGAAAAAGCATTAAATTCAGCAAAAGGAACTTCGATTTTACATTGTTATTGTACTACTCTTGAGACTTTAAAAGATCATTATAAATCTAGCTTTAACTACATTTCTTTTCAAATCAAATAGGCCAACTCATTTTGTGAATTAGATTGACAACAGAGTCGAGGAAGCTATCATTGCTTATGAGGAAATCCAACAAATGTATCAACATAGCTTTAAGGTTTCGTATGTCTTCTATGTCTGAGACAATCCGTTCAGCTGTTCTCTGTATCACAGCATCTTTACTGGCTTGACCTGACCGAGGTAGTTGTATTTGATGTTCGTCAACCATAGAACGTAGTGTGTCGCTGAGACACATTTTTGTGCTAGATTCGAAACCTTCGCGTATTCCCAGAAAAACGTTTCTTACATCTGATCCAAAATGCTTTTTCACTGAGTCAAAGCTGAACATACCTACCGGTATGCTTTTAACCATTGCTTTTAGTTCACGGAGAGCAAGGATAATCGCATTCTTACAGATTCCCCTGAAAGGATCATTATTGTCTTTATTGTTCCGTGGTGGCGGTGGTAATCCATCAATATCATGAGAAGAGCTACCAGATCCAAACCCTGAGTCTACGTCATCAGAACTTCCGACGGATCCAACACTGAAAATTTGAGTTAATTTGTTCCAAGGTTCATCCCCAATCTCGTCTTCATCACTACTTGAGTTATCTTCATCCCCCTCATCATCATATTGCCCGTCCAAGCCATCATCGTATTCGTCATCAGCTTCCTCATCAGTTTTATGAGAGGCATGAGAATCCGAAGTCTTTTTACAACCATTTAATTTCGAATCCCGCTCGATCTTAGCCTTTTTGTGAGGGGGTTTAGCTGCATTTACAGGAGGAGGTGGATTCATACTGCCCTGTTCTTGTTTCTTGTCATCATCACTTTCTTGCTGTGGCCTTGTTGAAGAGGCCCTACGACGCTTTCCACCTTGGCGGATACTTTGTCCGTCCGCAACATTATTCTCATCGTCATTATGATGATCTGTAGGGTGACGAGGATGATTCTTCTGATTCCGACCCATCTCAAACTAAACTGAGTTTTTTTTTTTTTTTTTTTTAGTTTTCTTATTACATAAGATGAGAAATGGTTGTACTAGTCATGATACTTTAAATTTAACGTTTTGTTGTTTCTATGTTAATAAATGTAATTAATAATTTAATTGTCACTACATAATGATAGGTTTATCGTGCTATTTTACAATTAAATATTTTTTTATTATCATCTATTTTGTCTATTTTAAATTCATTACTTAATGTGGTGCAGTGTTCGTAGGTTCCCTGCAAAGAAAATTTCCCTTAACTAACTCAAAACTTTCCCCTTTTCTTCTCAAATTTTCCCTAGTTTGTTGAGTGTGCAACTCCTTTGACAGAAGTTATGTGATAAGATCAATTTAGCTATATTAAAGGAAGTGTGAACCACTTTTATTTTATTTAACTTATTTGCTTTTTGCTTCTATATTTTTTTACTTCTTCCTTCACTTTTTTTTTAAAAAAGAAAACATACCCAGTAAACAATGGGTTCAAAATATGCTAGTTTGAACACACACACACACACAAGGGCGCCCATGTTGTGGTTTCCAAGGGGGGCAAGTATAAGCCACGTTTCAAATATAGTTTCAAATTTTGCTGTAACTAATGTAAAAATTCTATTGGGTTTTCGATATTTCCAAGTACAATTTCCTCTTAGGGGGCGAGAGCCCCACCTTACCCCCCTGATGGGCGCCCTTGCACACACACACACACACACACACTCACACCAATTGTTGCTATTATATTGGTTTATATCTGAAGAACAAAGACAAAATTAAGCATTTATATTGGTCATTCGCTCAGCGCCGAGAATTTCCTTGGATTTTCACGCTTTTATCGATTTTTTTTTTTTTTTTTTTTTTGCCAATTTTAGCTACGAGGGAAATTTCCTCAAACCATGAACACTGCTATGACGTAGTTCAGAGACTTACGATTCCCTCAGGACTTGTACAACTAATTCGCTCTATTTATTGGTTTAAAAACCAGCAATTGGAAGGAGTAGGTGTGTCATTGTTAAGAAAAATCGAATAACAATACAATCTGCTACTTAACGGTTCATATTTTCTTATACAGTGCATACATTAATAATAATAATAATAATAATAATAATAATAATAATAATAATAATAATAATAATAATAATAATAATAATAATAATAATAATAATAATAATAATAATGACAGAGGTTTGATAATAACATAATTGATTAATTTGCAAACATCGTCACACCCAGTATTCTACTAGTGAGCTATATGTTTTCTCAACAATGGTCTGACCATAGTATCATCACCGTTTAAGTTAAATCCAAGTATCCTCTTAAATATTAGAGAAAAATATAAAATCTGTCCCGTACCTAGCAGTGCACTGCCAGTCTGCGTGGAAGACGTGAATCAGGAAACTCCGCGTCTATGTTGAAACTGTCGTCCATTAGCCACATCGGCAAATAAGAGATTAACAGGTACGGTCAAATACGTCGGGTGTACTGTACCTGCGATAAGAACTGCAGCTGCAGTAATTCGGGCTGCGAGTTCTTCATCTGTTGCTGGAGGTGTTTCTTAAACGAGATGTTTGATTGTCGCCCCAGAGAAAGAAGTTCAGTGGTGTGAGATCGGGCGAGAGAAATGGTCGTAATTCTGGGTTACCCCTACTAATCCAACTATTACCGAATATTTCATTCAGCAAGGTCCGCACATTCCGGTCAAAATGTGCAGATGTACTATCATGTTGGAACCCGAGTCTCTTCCTAATTTGCAAAGACACATTCTCCAAAAGCTCAGGCAAGAAGTTACACAAAAGAAAGATAAATGCCACCACAAAAACTAGTAAGCGTATCATAATCTGGGTATACTTTGGCCCATTTTTTTTCAATTTTCAAAATTCCCATTCTAACATCTCCTAAGATTAGGGATGTAATTTATTCTAGTGACATTTCTCCTTGTTAAAATGCAATGCTTTGGCTTTCTTTCGAAAGCAGTAAACACTCAGTGTGACCAAAAATGATGATTATAGTTCCAATTTTTTGATGCTATGCAAGATTTTTCATGGTTGGGGTAACTTTAGCCTATTTGTCAAAATGACTAACTAATATACGAAAGTATTATTGTAGCACTGTATTTAAGAAGCCGAAAAGAACAGGGTATTATAAATACAATGGTGAAATTATCGATGTTTTTACTCAATTTCAATCGAACGAGAAATATCGTCTGATGAAAATATTTGTATTCTACTTGGGTGAATACGAAACATCTATAAAAGAACGCTACACATTTCAGAATACTTAAAATACCGATATTACAAGCATAGGGGTGAAATCACTTTGTTCAATTTAGAGGCAAACAAGAATATCGTTCAATGAAAATCTCTCTAAGTGGATGAATACTTAACATCCGGAAATAAGAGCACCACATTCTTCATTGCGGTAGAGTACTTTACCGGTACTATACTGCTCAGTTTTAGGAAGAAAATTCTTGCAAGTCAGGCACTGTATAATATCCTTTTTTAGAAGCTAGTGCGGGGTTAATCTTCCTTATTACATCGCACCATTTGTACACCATTTCATCTTTATTTGGTCGTTACCAATACATAAAATATGGGCCAATGTTACTCCACGCAATGAAAGGCTTAATAGTTTGTGCGAAATTGAACAAACATTTAAGACGTTAAATGTTATAATATTTGCTTATTAATATTTGCTAATGAACATGTTTTTATATTCTACTTATTTGTGCATTCAGGATATATGACTTCAATGCAATGAACAAAAGTTGTGGAACTTGAAATATGATAAATGTTTATTTGTTAACAATTGCTAGCATTTTGCGTCCCACATTCTGGAAACAAATCACTAGTGCCAATATTCAGGTATTTTCAATGTTGTAATACTTCTATCCACAACTTTTTCTTACTGATAGAAACCATAATAACCATGTAGAAAGAAATCAAATCTTTCTCTTCCTTTGGGCCAAAGTATACCCAGTTTACGGTAATGTAAAATTTAAAAAGGAAGTTATTTACTAAACCACGCCAGACATTAGCAGCTAACATGTGCTGATGGTTTTTCGCAAGGCTTTTATAGGGATTATGAACAGACCTTACGTCTCAAGATGACGAAAGAGCGTAATTCAGTCTTGGATATTTTTCACGAGAGCACAATGAAAATTTGTGCTAGTTGAGAGTCTCTGATTTATAGCTTTTCGCATTTTCTTGTTCCAAAATTGTTGTAAACTTACAATTGTATTATCTAATACATATCCAAACACACCTTGTCATTACAGCTACACCGATCTTTGAAAAACTACTGGCAGAGTTTTGAGTTACACCCTTGCGTTTACATATTTTGTATATCTTCCTGATTAAAATATGTAATAAAATGAAATATTCTACAGTTTTAGTAGCTGCAAATTGTGCGTGATTTGCTTTCTTATATATATATATATATATATATATATATTCCCTTCTAACCTATATATCTATTCCCTATATATATATAACTGTTGCTCCTACTTAAAATTTAGACATACTATAACGAAACTAAATCATTAAAGAACTACTTTTGACATTTCTGAAATTGTAAAGGTCGGTTACGAACAAAGTTCAAGTTGATTTTTGGATCAAAAGATTCAATATATTTCAATCGAAAATTTTCTTGTAAGCCTTCTATCTGAAGAACTTATGGTGTAGCCAAACCCAAAATATCACTTAACTCAGTATGATTTGCTTATTCCGTAAAAAATACGACAAATTGATTTGGGGGCCGTTCAAAAATTTTGTGGCCCCTGACCCCAAAAAACATCAAAAGATCCAATATATTTCAATCAAAATTTTTCTTGTACGTCTTATATCTGGAGAACTACAAATATTGTAGCCAAGCTCAAACTATCGCTTAACTCAGTATTATGTGGTTATTCCGTAAACAATACGAAAACCCAATTTAGGAGTTGTTCAAAAATTTTGTGCCCCCTGGTCTAAAAACTAATTAATGGCCAAGATTGCAATCTTTTTCATCCATTTTTGGATCATTCCTAAAATTCTTGTTTTGTAAGACCACTGTTGCCGCACATAATGAATTGGTCTTTTTAAAAAAAAGTCAATTTGAACTTTAGTACACTACATATCTGATCTTTGAGCATTTCTCCCCATTGAACGTTAATAATGTTACATAATTTATTAAATTATAGCAATAATGTACAATGGAGTTTTTTTTTTTTTAAGAAAATTCACAACCGGTAAAAATTTAAATTTTATTTAACTTTATTTTACAACTTACCTGATCGAGGATGAGTGATGACCCATGTATCGTCTGGCAACACTTCGAAGTTTAAACATTTTTCACTCTGATCTTGATATCCAGCTGGAAACACTGTTCGATCTGGTAACACTTCAATAAATCCGTTTTCATATTTTGTTCTGAAGAGTTCGTTTGTTTTTTGACCCAGAGGGTCTGTCAGAGGTTTTATTTCTAGGGCCATATCTTACAAAAGGAGCAGGCCAGTTAGTTTGTAAGGCTATATATATTGTTACGTAATCTGTGTATTTACTCACCTCAGATATAGTTTGTTTTAAACTTTTATCAGGTATGGATAAAGTTCAACTAAGAACGAAACAACGTGTATTGTAAACTGAAATTGATATTAAGTGTTGATAAAAAATACTTATTGTGTCCATCTGTGAACGTACCTATCTAATCTCAATGCTTTTGAACAACTGATATGATTTGATTTTATCAATAAATCTCTATTTAATATGATTTAAATTGTACACTTTGAGTACTCAAATAAACTATTATTATAAAAAGCCTTTCACCTGGATTACGCATATGTTTCGTATTGTATTTGGTCATTTACGGAGTTATCAACAAACTTTAAACCGTAACTTGCTATTTTTGATTAACTATTAATGAAAAATATATGTGCAATATTAACGTATGTTTTTTTAACACTTTGACAGAATTTTCTGATAAGTATTCATTATTAAGTAGTACGTCATAGTTTTTCATTTCTATTTTCTATCTTTTTTAAAAGTTTTGGATCTAGACAGTATCAGTGGCGAAGCGTGTCGTGTAAAATTGGGTACGCTCATAATACCACACACACACACACACACACACACACATATATATATATATATATATATATATATTCTTCTGTGCCCTCTATGATCATTCCTACAGAAGGTGTGAAAGACTAATGCCACTCAATTTTAGCTAATGTGTGATACCATTTGGGAAACATAAACTTTGGAGAAACGACTTTATACTCAAAGAAAAGGAGTAAACATATGAAGCAAACAATATTAATAACTTAGAACGTACAATTGCTATGAATTATCAGGAATTTACAGAGGGTGAACCTGGCAACCGCCTGAATTCCCGCATTTCATATTACTATTCTTGATTTTTCAAAACATTCATGGTCAAGTGTGCCATTTAATAAAGTTACGAAGTTTGCAAAATCTTACAGTTCTATAAGTAGGTTGTTTGCAGGACACCACAATATGTATCATGAATAAAAGTATTCTTATTATTCCCTCCATCAGCGTCAAATTTCTACTAGACAAACAAGGCGAACTACCTAGGGCCGCTGAGCTCAGAGAGGCAGCAAAATGTTTTTAAAAAGTCAACATTTGGAACAATTTAGTTAGTAGACAGCTTATCACGGGGTGAAGTAGTGGCAGACGAGGGGCATCCGGCCACAAATTGCCTAGGGATGACGCAAGATGCTTACTCCGCCACTGCTCTCCACCTAGGTATACATTCAATGTATATTTGAGTCCCGTTGCCCTTCAATTTACCCACTAGCATCCTTGCATGTAAATGGATAGAGTTGTAAAATTCAAATCGTATTTTTCCGAATCAGCCTTACGCAAACGAACCTTTCTGCAACGGTATAGCAACGTGAAACCAATTAAGTTTCATGTATTTAGTTTTCTTTGCATTTATTTCTAAATCCATGTCCCTGCAGGCATTTAATAAAACTTCTGCGTTTCTTTATATTTCTTCATATCATTCCCTATCAGAATTACTCTGATGAGAGCCGTACTCTGATGAGTGCCGTTCAGGTCTGACCTGGTTGCTATCTTCGATTTTTCCTTTAGTGTATTCTAGAACAAAGTTGAATAATAATGGACACAATGCATCTCCTTTTTCAAGCCATTCTCAATCTGAAAGCTCATAGACAAGTATTTTCCCCACTCGAACTTCACTTTAGGATTCATTCAAACACATCTTAGTTAATTTGTAATATAAAGGTAACCAGGAAAGTTCTATCGCTTTTTGTGGAGCTCTGTGTTCAATTGACCCTGACACCGTGAGTTGAATGCGAATGGAGATAAGGCGAAGATCTGTTGTTGGTGTGGGTATCTCCAACATACCACCTGATTATGGCAGTTCAGTTACACCTTGAACTTGCGGAAGGACAGAGTGAACATGGAACCTCTACAGAGCGTCATAAGGGCTTGCATACTGTACGAGTTCAAAGTGGGATCAAACGCCGCGGGGCGGAAGATATGCCAGGCCTTTGGTGAGGGTGTCGTGACTATTCGGCCAGTGTAGCGGTGGTTTAACAAGTTTAAGGACGGTGACGAAACACTCCAAGACACACCACATGCCGGAAGACCAACATATGTACAAAATGAAGATCTTCAGGCAGCAATTGAGGCGAACAGTGACCAGACATGTAAGGAACTGGGACTTCAATTCAGTGTGAGTGAAGAAACCATTCGGCAGCACCTCCATCAACTTGGGAAGCACTACAAGTTGAGTCGATGGGTCCCACATGATTTGATTCCGTGCCAGATGGCAACGCAAGCAGACATTTGAATTTCTTTGCTGTCACGTCTGAGGAAGAAGATATTTTTGGACAGGATGTTGAATGTGATGAGAAGTTGGTCTTGTACGAAACTATGGCGCCGTCATCGCTGTTAGTATCTCATGAACCGGTTCCAAAACTATTCAAATCAGCACTGCACCAGAAGGTCCTCTTGTGTGTTTGGTAGACTGCTCGCGGCATCGTGCATCGGAAACTGCTACCAGCTGGTCAGAGCATCAATGCAATTGTGTACTGTCAGCAGTTGAGCCGTGTTTAAGAAAAAAACTCTAAACTCTGGAGCGAGCACTTCTGGATTGTAAAGGGGTCCTACTGTTACAGGACAACGCTAAGCTCCACGTGGCTAGGATGACCCGGGACACCATTCTACGCCTTGAATGGGAAACACTATTACATCCGCCATACTTCCCGGACATTGCACCGTCCGATTATCACTTGTTCAATTTCTTGGACAACCACCTTAGAGGACGCCAGTTCAAATCCCTAGTAGATATGCAAAATGCAATTGACAACTTCTTCGCTTCGCGGCCCACTAAGTTCTATCGCGATGGAATCCATGGTCTTCCAGAACGGCAGATCATCGATGCTGATGGGGACTATTTTTAATCTTCCAGGTACGTGTTAGGTGACATATCGATGTTCGAATGTGGTGGGTGAAAAAGCGACAGAACTTTCTTGGTTACCTTTATAGTTATAAAAGTTTCTAGTTTTAATATCGCACAGCTATATTCTTTAGGCTAAAGAGGGCAATGGTGAATGAAATTGGATGACAAAGATATTACAAGTAGAATGAAAAAAGGTATGGATCGAGAGTAGATAAAGAGGGCAGTGGTGAATGAAATTGAATGACAAAGATATTACAAGTAGAATGAAAAAAGGTATGGATCGAGAGTAGATAAAGAGGGCAGTGGTGAATGAAATTGAATGACAAAGATATTACAAGTAGAATGAAAAAAGGTATGGATCGAGAGTAGATAAAGAGGGCAGTGGTGAATGAAATTGAATGACAAAGATATTACAAGTAGAATGAAAAAAGGTATGGATCGAGAGTAGATAAAGCCCCAAGGAAGTCGCAGATGTGTTGTTCCCTAAAACATTCATATATTATGACGACTCAGGATTGAACCAGGAAGTTGTAGGCACTGTTCAATTTTCTTTCGTTAATTGCTTGTGCATTCTATATAGGAAATGAATGT
The DNA here is from genome assembly GCF_964235325.1 of Thermobia domestica. NCBI lineage: Eukaryota > Metazoa > Arthropoda > Insecta > Zygentoma > Lepismatidae > Thermobia > Thermobia domestica. The sequence goes on from NC_137465.1 coordinate 212,555,944, forward strand.
TGAATGTAATAATATCATTTTATATATGAACTTCTATTGAGGCCTAGAATGATTTATGCAATTTTTTTGTAGCTTAGAAAACCTTATGGCCAAGAAATCAGAAATAATTTTATTTCATTTGAAGCTGTAACTTTTTATATCATCTCTAGTTTTGTAGTTTGAGAGACATAGGAAAATAATGGAGGGTTTATCTGTTAATGTCAGGTGATAGGTGATGGTTGAACGTCCCACATGAACTATGCGTATGAGTGACAGTTGATTGCGTCAAGAAATGTTTCTGCTTTCTATAAATAGATATTTGGAGATAGTAATATTACGTATGCTTTTAAATATAACAAACTGTTTCAAAGAAAGTTAATTCTAAAGATAATGATTTTATCATCATCATCATCATAGGTATTTTGCCATTATTGGTAGGTTACTTGCTGCAACTGAGAAGCTTCCATGCTCCACGGTCTTCCGCTAACCTGTTCGTCTTCACGTACGATTTTTTCTCTTTTGATATCGTCCATTAACTGAAGTTTCATTCTCCCTCTCCCTCCCTTTACTACCACCGTACCATCTAGCATGTCCTGGGGGCGCGGTGGCTCAGTGGTAGACCCTCCGATGTTTGGGGTCCCTGGTTCGATCCCAGCTCGCGTCGTGTGGACTTTGTGGTGGACAAGCACCGTGCTCGTGGGTTTTCTCGGGGTTCTCCCGTTTCCTCCCACTTTCTTCATTCCACCATTTCACTCATCTCTCATCATCACCGTCTCTTTTAGCCTAATCGGCATAACCGTGGAACGTAAAAATTCAAGATTTCATTTCATTTTTTTTTTCTAGCACGTCTCTAATGATACAGTTCCTTCTTATCCTATTTCTCAACCAGTCTCTCTTCCTCTTCTTAATAATATCTAAAATTGTTCTTTTCCCTCTAACCATTTCTAGCACCCTCTCATTCGTTTTCCACTCGACCCATCTAATTCTCTCCATTCTTCTTTACACCCACATTTCGAAAGCTTCCAGTTGTTTGTAATCTTTCTTGCATAATGTCCGTGTTTCTGACCCATACAGTACAACACTGCACACGAAGCATTTTATGATTTTTTTTCTCAATTCTCTATTGAAGGTCCCACAAAATAGTATTTTCTACCTCCCAAAGGCTTCTTTCGTCATTCCTATCCTCGCTTTTATTTCCCGTTCCCACTTCATATTATCACTAATAATACAACATAGATATCGAAAACTAGTCACCTGTTCTATTTCCCCCTCCTACTTTTATACTTGACACCAACCCAGTGGCGTAACTACATTTTAAACCCCCCGCAAGAGAATATCAAGGTCCCCCACCTTAATAACATTTTTGTGGAATGGTAGATAACATAATAAATAACTATACTTCCCTGTATCTGTGAATAATGAGTTAAATGTATGCAACTACTAGGCTTAAATATTCATAAATGGAAACCACTTTGTTATACATATAATTTATTCAATAATTTCACAATGGAAGATGGACTTTAGTTCTTTGCAGTCAATGACGTTAGTCTTCATGAAGAGTAGCAGAAATTAATTGAATGGTTTCCTTTTTGCTTTCCTGTCAGCAAAATCCTTTACTGACTTCCGTACATCCATTTATTTTTAGCTTCGTCCGCATTTATTGAGAGCAGTGCTAGATTACTTAAGCTATTTTTTGGCCCATTCTGCTTCTCACATAGTTTTATATTAATGTAAAATTGAGAACGATCTCTCTGCAGAAGTGACAAAAACAGGGAGCGTCATAAACAACAAACACGCGGTAATAATTTCTGGAAAGCTAGATGCCAATGACTTATATTTCACAATTAAAAGCCATGTAGGTCAAACACAGAATTCTGAACACTTATTTCAGATTTCAACTGTTTCAGAAAGCAAATTACTTCCATCGGAAGCGAAGAACCAATATCACAACTGTAAGTTGTTTGAAGGATTTGTGGCTCTTCTTAGAGTTTCAACATCAGGAGATGAATTACATTGGCAGGAAACAAAAAGGAAAATTTGGATGCTGTGTCACGCAAAGATGTAAAACGACGATGGATATATGAATTTAGTGTGTCAAATAGTTTAATATAGATGTTAATTTTAAAGTTTGATTCAATATTTCCCGCCTGACAAAAATATATAGGCTATAAAAGCCGACCAAACCGACATTCTCTCTTTTTTATTTGCGGTGCTTGACCTACACATCAAGCCCCCCAAGATAGCCGAAAAAAGGGGAGGGAAGAAGAACATTGCCGACTAATACAAAACTGAAAAACATGTTGATTCGACCTATTAGGAGGCTAGGGTGAAGGGCCCTCAGCATTGCGGGGTCTCGCACCATAGTAGTTACGCCACTGCACCGACCCGTTCGTTCCAATCACCAAGGCTTTTGTCTTTCTACCATTTAATTTCATCCTATATTCCTCAAAGCCCTTCCTCAAGTTTTTTAACATTCTATTAACTTTCTTGTCAGATTCTGCAACAAATGCCATATCATCTGCAAACCGTATACACCTAATGATTTTATAGGCAGTTATAATTTCAGTGAGTGGCCCGAAGGGGAGATGATTTTCCACGAAGCTACGAAGTAACCCCTGGAACAAATCCCCAATCATGCTTAGAGTAGGCTATCAATACCTTCGCAGTACAGTACTTTCTCCCCTTGTCCCCCCAGGGGAAATCTAAAGTCACCAATGCTTATAGTATCCTGAGAAATGAACAGAAAAGGCCCGGGTTTAACGTTCCTTTTCAGAATCAAAGCTACATGAGAGTAGGACTAGCTCATGGGCGTCCGAAGAATTCTTTTTTTCAAATTCCTGGTTGCTACGTATGGTATTTTTTTTTTTTATTTGTATGAAGACAATCTTGAGAAATTAAATACATTTTCGTGAGCCGGGCGGGGCCCTTTCAATCTGCCCACCCTGCCCTTCCCTTCGGGCGCCCATGGATTAGCTTAAATGAGGACTCTGAACCTCATGAGCTCTCATCGGGAATCGAACTCGTTTTATGCACTAGAGGGACGTATAGTAACAATACAGCCACAAGAAAACTCGCGAACAGGAGAAGTTTGTTGAAAAAGAGGTTTTAATTATTGAGTGTTAAACGAGTACCATTATTTCAACAAATATTGTAATACGTATTCTGCGTACATGTTAATTCCGTACTCGATCCTTGATAGGACTATAGATATGAGCGATGCTCAAGATTTCCCATTAAATTGTAGATTCACTACAAACAGTCGGGTCCATTTAGTTGTAGTGTGACATCTTCAAATTTGAATTTTAATTAGCTCAGAATTTTGTCCATTTTTGTTCATTTTTATCCAACTAAGAAAAATAATTGTACCATTCAAATAAACGAAAGAGGTCCACCTAGATCACCTGTACTGCGACATCTTCAAATTCGAGAAGTTTGTCCAACTTTTGCCCATTTTTGTTCAACCAAGAAAAATTTTGTACCATTCCAATGAACAAAAGAAGGGCCATTTCAAAATTTGAGCCATTTCGATCACCAGTAGTGTAACATCTTCAAATTCGAATTTTAACTAGCTTAGAAATTCCCTATTTTTGTAGATTTTTGTATCACCAAGCTAGTTACCATTCGAATTTGTACCACCATTCGAATTTGAAGATATCTCACGACAGGTGATGAAGTGATCAAATTTTATAATGACCATCCCCTCGTTTATTTCAATGGTACACATTTTTCTTGGTTGGACAAAAATGGACAAAATTCTGAGCTTATTAAATTTCGAAGAAAATCTCTAAGTTTTTTACGTTCCACGGTTATGTTGGCTAGGCTAAAGGAAACGGGATGATGAGAAATGAGTAAAATTGGAAGATTCCCGAAAAAACCCACGCACACGATGTTTGTCCACCACATACTCACTTGGCGCGAGCTGGGATCGAACCAAGGACCAATGTACAAGTGGTGAACGCTCTACCACTGAGCCACCACGGTCCTTTAGTAAATTTCGAATTAAGATGCTGCACTACAGTGATCGAAGTGGCCAAATACTGAAATGCCCTCCCTCATTTATTTGAATGGTACACAATTTTATGTTGGTTGGACAAAAATTGGACAAAATTCTGAGCTAGTCAAAATTCAAGTTTGAAGATGTCGCACTAAAACTAAGTGAACCAGGGCAAGTTTCGGTGCCCAAAGGAACTTATCTTCTAACAGTACGTTTCCTTAATGCCATAATTTAATATCGCAAAAGAAAACAAGAAAAGAAAAAAAGGAAAGAAAGACTGCAGATGATTTGCCTGGAGATAGTTTGAGAGTTCATTGTAAAAAAAAAAAAAAAAGTTCACTATAAAGCAAAGGTAAAATGTTCCTCGGATTATTACCTAATCAATGATTCAATTTGTTCTGGAACAGGATTAAGTATTGATCTCTTGATTTATATATATATATATATATATATATATATATATATATATATATATATATATATATATATATATATATATATATATATATATATACACAGAGTGTTAATGAACTATGCCGACAAACTGTAAGAGGCGATTCCTTACATCAAAATAAGAGAAAAAGTTCATATGGACCTATGGTGAAAAGTGCATAGTTTCAGAGCTAGGGCTGTCCAAAATCGCGAAAAATCCAAATTTCAACAGGTCCTATTTCGAATTCCACAAACTGTGGATGGTGATCCTTATCAGCGTAAAGGAAGCCACGCATACACAATCCAAAAGTGCATATTTCGTCAATCTTCAATAGGTGTACATGGCATTCCCTGAAGGGTGTAACTCTCACATGTGCTATAAATAGAATTTTCAGTAATACCCTGATTTTAAAGAGGGTCCAAAGTAGGCAGGAGATAAGCCTTGACAATAATGGACATCCAATGCTTCGGAGGGAATTCAGAAGCATTGGATGTCCATTATCCATATATATGTCGCTACATACAAAATACATTGCAAAGATAGGGAAAATATGCTGCCATTTGGTTAATAGTTTTCTTTTAAACTCAGTCCCATTTATTCACCAATTTCCGTAGAACAAGAAGTAGCAAATATTGGGCAGATTATTATTGTGTTATTTTCTTGATTAACTCTTTCACATGTTCGTGACAATTTAAGAGACATATTAGGTAATGAAGTCCAAGTGATGTCAGTTAGCCTACTTGTGTGCGGCACCTTTTCGAATACCTCTTATGATAAGCGCCATATAATCGTTCGATAAGAACAGATAAAATTGTGATGACCACTTGGGAGATGAACAAGCTTACGTAATATCACTTTCACACAGACATATGATGCGTGTGTTAAGCTTTATATGGAAAATCCACCATCGTCAGCGAATACACATGCTATTGAAGATACCCTCAAGTGCTAAGTCACTAAATATGCTCCAGTCAGATTCTTACAAGTAATAGTAATGAGGTACAAGCTTGTTAAAAAAAATAAGTAGTACTGTCATACGTATAGTACATGAAGGAGTTTGCTATATACAGGGCGTTACAAAAATTTTCACAATATTTACTGAAAAGATTCCTCACATGAAAGTATAAGGTAACCAAGCAAGTTCTGTCGCTTTTTCACCCACCACTTTCGAACATCGATATATCACCTAAGACGTAACTGGAACATAAAAAATATCTTTATCAGCATCGACGATCTTCTGCTAACGTCCTGGAAGGAAACGGATTCCATCGAGGTGGAACTTGGTGGGACGTGAAGCGAAGAAAATATCAAGTGCATTTTCCACCTCTACTAGGGATTGTCCGGGAAGGATGGAGGATGCAATAGTTTTTCCCACCCAGGACATAGAATGGTGTCCCGGGTCATCCTGGTCACATGGGGATTACCGTTGTCCTGTCACAGGAGGACACCTTTGCGATTCAGTAGTGCTGGCTCCAGAGTTTTGAGTTTTTCTTGAACGCAGCTTAATTGCTGACAGTACACAGTTGCATTGATGCTCTGATCAGCTGGTAGTAGTTCGCGATGCACGATCCTGTGAGCAGTCCATTAAACACACATGAAGACCTTCTTCTGGTGCAGTGCTGGTTTCGATGGTTTGGAACCGATTCATGGGATGCTTACCAATGATGACGCCGTGGAGATTCGTACAGGATCTACTTCTCATCACATGTCAACACCCTGTCCATAAATGGCTCCTTTCTCAGACTAGACAGCAAAGGAACACAAGTGTATGCTCGCGTTGCCTTCTGGCACGGAGTCAAATCGTGCGGGAGTCATCGACCCCTCTTGTAGCTTCCCAAGTTGATGGAGGTATTGCCAAATGGTTTCTTCACTCACACTGAATGTAGTCCCAGTTCCTCACATTTCTGGCTACTATTCGCCTCAATTGCTACGTTAATATCTTCATTTTGTACATGTGTTGGTCTTCCGGACATATCTCCATTCGCACTCAACTCAGGTATGAAGGTCAATTGAATACATACCCCCACAAAAAGCGACAAAACTTTCTTTGTTACCTTTATAAGAAGAAAGTTTCATATGGTCGTGTGGTTTTCAAATTTCAGAACCCCAGGACGATAGACTGTCTCAGTTTTTTATGTGCGAAAAACTTGAGCGATTTTGAATAGGGAGGTCACAAGCATTTTGCCCATGAAACAAAATTGACACGGTCAATGGTCCTAAGGTTTCGAAATTTGGATTCTGTTAACAAAATACATAGAATTTATTCCCTGGAGGCCCACTGCACAGAACTTTTATCTTTTTGTGTGTGGCTGTGTTATCATTTTAGTTGCACACGTCATATACAGCAACAAGAATTAAGCTTCTAGACCAATTCAGTGAAAAGATATATTGTCATATATGGAACTGTCCTGAAAATAAATGTAATTTACGTAAAAAACTGAAACTCAAAACACTGGCGAACTTTGTCCTCTTTCTCCCCTATATAAGCAACAAGTACTCATACAGGATATTAGCATGTTGTGAACTACCTAATTGCTTCACATACCAATTTTTAGGAATGTACCCCCGAAGAGGGGACTGGCCACCCAAAAAACTGATGCAAAAAAAAAAAAAAAACACGAACTTAATTCTCCCTGACATACATAAAATGCATATCGGCAGAAAGCTTGATCCTTCAGGAATACATTCATACCAAAATTATCCCCCTAGCTTAATTAGTAGCTGAGCTTTCGAGGTTTAAAGCCTTGGTGAAGCTCTTGCCTTAATGAGCGTTTAAAGGTTAATAAGACATTGAGCTTCTAAAATCTAATAATAACATTGTGGGGAATTAGGAATTAAATTTTTGGGTATTCGACACCTATGGCCATTTAAGCCCGTCATGTATGAGATATGACGTTCCTGGAAGATCACACAGTCCGCAGAAGTAGGGAAAGAAGGATGTGGCCTTGAAAATTTAAGATAAGTATCATCCCGACATTTACGTGATGCAAATGGAGAAAACCGAGGCGAAAACTCAATCAGCATGCCAGACTGGAAAAGGCTCTTACACCTTTCCGACCTACTGTTCCCACTAGGAATCGAACCCGGCACCAATACCATTGTAAAAGACGTAATATTGTGTACGATTAACGCTAATATTGATGATAATAATGAAATCCAAAATTAGATTGACACATTCTTATTTCAAAATTATTTACAAAGCATCAACACTGATGGAAAACACTTTACCCTTTCAATAACATCTTTAGAAATATAAGGACATACAGTTAATATAGTATAAAAAAGAGTTTTGGTTCGTATTAAAAATTGTCTGTTTTAATGTAGTGCATTTGTTATCTAACATGAATATGGTAATATGATAAAAAAAACTACAGAGCTTCGTTTTCGTGCTTGATCACCTCTTAATGTAGAGTTCTTCAAACGTTAATCCTGTTCCTTTGATGTTGTCCTCAATCCATTTATCAAATCTCGCCTCCAGATCCAGGCTGAAGTGGTTCTTCCAGTCACCAACCACACCCTTTCGGATGAAACCTTGTTCGCTGTTTTTCACGACCTGAGGACCTTTCAGCTTCTCCACGAAGAGTTCACGATTCACGGCAGGGTTGTTCTTCATGTTGGCAAAACTAAGATGATCGGTCAGTTTGGTCACATCCTTATCGCTGAGGGTTTTACCCAGAAACTCTGCTGTTTTTCTGATCACTGATGGCAAATCCTAAAGGATTAAAACAAGACACGTGAACATTAAACTAAAGAGAGTATATATGATGAATAATTTACTACATAATTGCCTCTTTAAATTGATCTAGATATTTAAGTTTGCTCCATTCATGCATATGTATTAAATCAAAGATTTATTAGATTCTATTCCTGATGGACGTACTAGTGTTTTGAATCTGTGTGAAACCGATGTACTCTTGATGCCATTAGTGATAAGAAAAAAGATTGATTCGCACACAGGTTGCTGTGCTCATGCCGTTGGCCTGGCATGTTCCGTCTGTGCCACGGCCGCGACCATTCACATATATCATGCCGTGCCGTGCCGTTGCTGCTTTCTACTCCATTTCCCAATTTCTGGTAAACTTCGTGTCGTTTCGTGGGCTTCGAAGGAAGCCGAAGGATCGTGGCCAATAAGGCACAACCGGGATGGTTTCTCTTCAAGGCGGGCTGTCGGGGCACGGTACGTCATGTGTGAATTAACAAAAGACAAGCCAATAAATTTTCAGTGTCAAGGTTTGAAAAGAAATTTCATGGACCACGTCACAGACGGAGCACGGCTTGGAAACGGCACATTATATGTGATTTGACCTAAAGAAATACGACCATGTAACATGTATTATTAACATATTAACATATAAGTAAAATAAAATCTGCTAAACACAGTAAAATGAAATGAAATGAAGGCCTTGTCCAAAAGATACAAGTGTGCATTCGAAGTACACTTATTTCCGGAACTGACGTCCCCTAGTGTGCGTCAAAAGGTCAAAGTTCACAAGTCTGCGAGTGCATAGTGCATAGTGTTCGAGGATGTACAATACGTTAGTATACTTATGTGCTTAACAGGACGATTTCTCGTTAAATGACCTAATAAAATTTTTGAAAGGCATATGCTTAATATTTTTCTTGAGGGGAATTTATTGGTGAACTGATCTAATAATAATTTAGTGTTAAATATACAAATTAGTGATTTTACAAGTGGAAAATAAACTTGTTACACAAATAACAAACGTATTTAAGTTATGTTCTCTGAGCATACAATGGAATTTAAAATAGTGTAGAGAAAGCAACGACATTTGTGTTTAAATATTACATGGTTTATGTAGCTTAATTGAGATAATCAGACTATCGGTAATGCAGCTATTTGCTCGACAAATTTTAATAGCATATGGTTTAAAATGTTAAGCCTTAGCATAGAAGAATGAATATTTAGATTATTCATTTCTCTATACCTACAGCTACAGCTACAGCTGCAAATGTTAATTCGTAGATAGATAGGCCTAATTTTCTAGTTTTGATTTTAAACAAATTCTTTTCAAAGCTGCCATATTTTCTTGCATTTCTGAGAGACTGTAATATGCCAATTACCGTCCATTTTGTATTTTTGACAGCTGCCCAAAAGTGAAATACAGATCAAAAACTTTCCACACATTTATGAAAGATTTCACAAATTACTCTTGTTAAGTTTTTACTTTGGCCATTTCATTCATTTTCTTCGATTCAGTGATTTGGTCTTTCTGTCCCGGTTTTCCGAACTTGCCTGTTAGTCCATATATATATATATATATATATATATATATATATATATATATATATATATATATATATATATATATATATATATACACAGGGTGTTTCAGATAAAACGTCCAGTGCTAAATAAATCCGAAACGGCTGAGAATAAAAAGATGAAACAAAACCTGAGATAGGGAAATGTCACAGGGCACATCACATGGTGTTGTGGTGACCCCCAGGGCCCTCCTTCAAGGGGGCCCAGGGTCCAACTTCAAATTTTCAAATAGGAACATGTATTGAAACATACCTCATTCAATAGTCCTTGTAAAACGAAACAACTTTTGTAGGAAACAATTTTCGATTTGGACCACCGTTTTCAAACTTTTTCGCAAAAAGTGGGTCCTGTATCAGATAAAAGGTCCAGTGCTTATAAATCAGAAACGGCTGAGATTAGCAAGATGAAAGAAAAACTGAGATAGGAAAACGTCATAGAGATTAACACACGGTGTTGCTGTGGTGACTCCTAGGGCCCTCCTTCAAGGGGCCCAGGGGCCACTTCAAATTTTCAAATGGGAACATGTATTGAATCATACCTCATTCAATAGTTCTTGAAAAATGAAACAACTTTTGTAGGAAATAATTTTCGATTTGGGCCACCGTTTTCAAAATGGTCGCAAAAAGTGGGTCCTGTATCAGATAAAACGTCCAGTGCTTATAGGCCTAAATCAGAAACGGCTGAGAATAGAGAGATGAAACAAAAACTGAGATAGGGAACGATGATAAAGCTTATCAAGTGGTGTTGTTATGGTGACCCTGAGGGAACTCCGTGAAGGGGGCCCAGGTGCCAACCTCAAACTGATACAAGATTTTTTGCGGCCATCTTGAAAACGGTGGCCCAAATCGAAAATTGTTTCCTACAAAAGTTGTCTCGTTTTACAAGGACTATTGAATGAGGTATGATTCAATATATGTTCCCATTTGAAAATTTGAAGTTGGCCCCTGGGCCTCCTTGAAGGAGGGCCCTGGGGGTCACCACAACAACACCATGTGATGTGCCCTGTGACATTTCCCTATGTCAGTTTTTGTTTCATCTTTTTATTCTCAGCCGTTGCGGATTTATTTAGCACTGGACGTTTTACCTTAAACACCCTATATATATATATATATATACAGGGTGGGCCATTTTAATCAATCCACGGAAATATCTGAAAAATGATAAAACATAGAGGAAATGTTTGAAGTACACGTTATATATTGCTAAGGGGGAAAACCAATTCCGCCAAAAATTCCCATCTCCACCCCCCATAAATGGGGGTAACGGGGGGTAACTTTGAAATGTTAAATGGGAACATTGGTCGAGTAATACCTCGTTCGAAAGGTCTTGGAAAACTAAGTAACGCTGTACCAAAAGATGTTTCATATGGAGCACCAGTTTCAAAATGGCCGCCATGATATAGTTCGGAAACTCCAGTACCCGTAGTATGAAAACCATGGAAGGTAAATGAATGGAACAAAATTGAAATACGTAAATATCATGACGCATATCGAATGGTGTGGTCCCTTTGATCCCAGTGGTCTTTCTGAAGGGGTCTTGGGGGCTAACTTCAAGATTTCAAATAGTAACATGAGTCGAGTGGTACCTCGTTCGATAAATCTTGCAAAATCAAACATCTTGCAGGAGAAAACGATTGAGGTGAAATGGCAGTGTTCTCAAAGGGCCGTCGAAACATAGTATCTGTGTCAGAGAAAAGGTTTAGTACCCGTAGTATGAAAGCGATTGGAGATAAATCAACAGAAGAAAAACTGGAATAGGTAACTGTCGTAAGGCACATCGAGAGGTGTTGTCGGAGTGACTCCACTGAAAGGTATCCGGAGCCAACTTGAAAATTTCAAATAGCAACTTGAAGCAGTAACATCACGTTGCATAGACAAATGAATATCAAACTGCTTCTGTAAGAATATTTTCGACATGAGACACTGTTTTCAAAATGATCGCCAAGACATTGTGAATGTGTCTAAGAAAACGTCTAGTGCCCAAAGTATGAATACGGTTAGAGATAAATGAAAATAACACTGTTTCGTCCCTCAAGCTCACAATATGGCATGAGTGCTAATAGTTAATCAAAATGTAACTGTGACCATCCGCATTAACTCAGTGCACCAATTCTCTATCCCTGGAGTCTGCCTTCGAAACATCATTGGGTAGGTCAAGCGTACGCCCGAACCGTTGTCCGGTCGGAGATTGAAATTTTGAAGTTAGCTCACAAGACCCCTTTAGGAAAGCCGCTGGGATCACAGGGATCACATCATTCGATATGCCCTATGATATTTACGTATTTCAATTTTGTTCCATTCATTTACATTCCATGGTTTTCATACTACGGGTATTGGAATTTCCGCAGCATATCATGGCGTCCATTTTGAAACTGGTGCTCCATATGAAACTTCTGGTACAGCGTTACTTAGTTTTCCAAGACCTTTCGAACGAGGTATTACTCGACCAATGTTCCCATTTGACATTTCAAAGTTACCCCCCGTTACCCCCATTTACGGGGGTGGAGAGGGGTACTTTTGGCGGAATTGGTTTTCCCCCTTAGCAATATATAACGTGTACTTCAAACATTTCTTCTATGTTTTATCATTTTTCAGATATTTCCGTAGATTGATTAAAATGGCCCACCCTGTATATATATATAGCCTTTACGCTCCATTCTTGTTAATCTGCGCGTGAAAGATCCGAAATGACAAATATTTGCAGGTACGGCAAAGCTGAAGCTGTTGGCATACATAAAAGAGACTCTTAAGTCATTTTATCGTTACCCCATATTGTCAATCTGTACGAAATATTTATCTTACATTAAAGATAAACATATCGTACAGATTGACAATATGTACGATAACTGAGAAGTTATTCATCTACATAAAAAAGCATAACTTTTTCTACTACGCGAAATTCTCCCTTCTTTTGTTATCAATGTTCCACGTTCCACCAGACTGGAGCGCTGAAACGAAGTGCAGATCAAAAGCTAATTTGACGAAGTGTATTCTATTTAGTGTGCACTCCATTTGTAGACTTCGAGTGTGCATTCTCGAAGTGTGCACTATGCACTTTTAGACACAGTCCTACGTCTCACGGTTACGGTGGGTAGGCTAAAGGAGACGGTGATGAGAAATGAATGAAATGGTGGAATGAAGAAAGTGGGAGGAAACGGGAAAACTCCAAGAAGACGCACGCACACGGTGTTTGTCCACCACAAATTCACTTGGCATGAGATAAGATCGAACCTAGAACCCCATGCACCAATAAGCGCTCTACCACTTTTTTGCTTTTTACTTAATTTTACTCATTTAACTTGTTTCTCCAGTAACCTAGAACGACAGGGACACAAATACAGAAACATCGAGGACACTTAAAATTCCAAAGGCTCTCCCAGCGGGAATCGAACCCACTGAGCTACTGCGGCTTCCTGCTAAACACAGTAAAGTGGAAAATAGATTAAGTTCCAATTTTGTTCGGCAGATGTCAACCCAAGGAGGATATTTGCTCCCACCTAGCGGCGCGATGTATAATTTCTAGCACTCTACAATTATACACCTTTGTTTCAATAATAGAACATGAGATACATGGATAACCACCGTTAAAGTCACCAATACCCGTAAAAGTGTTAATGAATTGACTCCATTAACGAATTGCCGAGATAATCAATCTGGCTATCTATTACAAAAACTTGAGTTTAAAAATTCGCTTTCGTTGAAGAGTTACGATATGAAGTAACGTACGTAAATATTATCATATCATAATCTTTTAAGGACCTCTAGTGTGATCCTAAGTAAGTTCAAAGAATAAGATTTTCATTATGACTGTAACAAACGACAGTACATAGCATAGTTAGCGAAATAAAGCACAAAATTATGGTTAACTCTTGAACATAAATTTTTGTTTAACCATTAGAAAAGACATACAGCAATCAAAAGATGGCATCAAGCTGGAGAAAACTGTGAATGAATCGATTGGGGCATCAAGCTGCAGAAAACTTGAAGGAACCGGTTGGAATCGGCTGATGACGTCAAGTTCGATAAAATTGTGAAGCAACTGATTGGGATCGGCTGATGACATCAAGCTGAAGAAAACTGTGAAGGAACTTATTGGGATCGGGTGACGACATCAAGCTGAAGAAAACTGTGAAGGAACTTATTGGGATCGGCTGACGACATCAAGCTGAAGAAAACTGTGAAGGAACTTATTGGGATCGGCTGACGACATCAAGCTGAAGAAAACTGTGAAGGAACTTATTGGGATCGGCTGACGACATCAAGCTGAAGAAAACTGTGAAGGAACTTATTGGGATCGGCTGACGACATCAAGCTGAAGAAAACTGTGAAGGAACTTATTGGGATCGGCTGACGACATCAAGCTGAAGAAAACTGTGAAGGAACTTATTGGGATCGGCTGACGACATCAAGCTGAAGAAAACTGTGAAGGAACTTATTGGGATCGGCTGACGACATCAAGCTGGAGAAAATTGTGAAGGAACTTATTGGGATCGGCTGACGACATCAAGCTGGAGAAAATTGTGAAAGAACTTATTGGGATCGGCTAATCACATCAAGTTGGAGAAAACTATGAAGGAAGCGAATGGGATCGGGTGACGACATCAAGCTGAGGAAAACGATGAAGGAACTTACTGGGATCGGCTGACGACATCAAGTTGGAGAAAATTGTGAAGGAACTGATTGGGATCGGTTATCGAACCAGTGGTGCGGCAGGACATTGCTCCAGATAGCAAAGCTGGACACTATTGACGGTGATCGATCAAGTAGTTTTTTAAAGATAGTCTTTCTCCCGGACATAGTTTGGAGTTAGACACAATGATTTTGTCTCCTGCCATTTACCCTATAAAGACATTTTGACAGAATGTCTTTATAAGGTAAACATATAAAGGAATTTTGACTGATAAATCAAACTGCTTGAAAAGAAACAGATTGCTAACAGAGAAAGATACGAATGTACCGGTATTATAAAAAATACACAAAAGAGATACTGGATTTTAAAATATTCATCCCAATTGACGTTGGAGTTTATCTGTTTACGTACGTTGATTTGCTCTACATTAGATTAAATGTTTATTCGCATTTCAGTTTTTTTTCCTTCAAGTAGTTGGTTTCGTCAAGTACTTGTGAAATTATTGAAGCTTATCTTATCGAATCTGTTGGAAGAAGAGTGAAGTAGTCAGGGTTTTATGACAATACCATACAAAGGCTATTGAACTGACATTAATATTTTTTCTGGAATATCACACCTCAAGTTATAAAGTAAAAGGCATTTTCGAATTCGGAACAGACTTGAATGAAGGTAGAACTCCACACTATCTAAATTCTGACCATATAGAAGACTTGAAGATGTCCTCGTTATTCATATGGGCAGAATAAGGTTTAAAAATGCTAAATTCATACTCTTATATGTTGCCATTCGAAACTCACTTCGTGAATTATTTGCAAATTTTTGCCAAGCCGAGCAATTGAAGATGGCAGCCCAGCGTCTCTGTCCCCTTTTCAATACATCAAAGATCAAGAAATGCA
The DNA here is from genome assembly GCF_964235325.1 of Thermobia domestica. Taxonomy (NCBI): domain Eukaryota; kingdom Metazoa; phylum Arthropoda; class Insecta; order Zygentoma; family Lepismatidae; genus Thermobia; species Thermobia domestica. The sequence goes on from NC_137465.1 coordinate 212,571,159, forward strand.
ACAATACATGTTTAATTATTTTAAATAAAAAGTCTAAATACCAAAATGTCATTTCTCTTAACCTAAGGCATTCCTAGATATGAGCATTTTAATGAAATATTCCACATCTTTTTCTTCCCTCGTAAGTCAAATACTTTTCTAAAAACCGTCAAAGACATGTTTAATTATCCATCTACCTATATAAATAAAAATGAAGGTGACTAATTTATTAATCCTTCGGTGATTAAGATGACGAAAACATAAATTTACACTTCTTAAGTGAGAGCACCCAGATTATTCAATAGGGTGAAAGGAAAAAATTGATTTTTTTAAAGTTGTAACATAAGCCTGCCATACTTTTTCATGAGAATATGGGACACCTTTGATCCCCCCCCTCCCGCCTTCACTTTCCAACACAATCCTATGAACTGTAGCTCTCGTTATGAACAACAGCATGATAAGTGAAATTTCCCTCAGCTGCAGCTACTTTTCTCTCTTGATTCCCTGCATTGTACGGAGTGAAGATATTTACAATGCAACTAGAAAAGAATCGGCTTAAAAACTGAAAGTGACGTGTATTAAAATGATTTACGGGAAAACAATATGCAGATCTCGTTTTATTTAAATCAGTGATACAATCTATCTTTTATATTCTTCGTGCGTTTATTAATACGAATTTATTTAATTATTTACGTGGCTGTATTTGCTAAAATTACGTTTGTTACTTTAATCTTCTCCTTGTATTGTGTTTAATTGTCAGGACCGCACAGGGCCGGCGCTAGAAGTTTTGCCGCCCCGGGCGGTTCTTCCACATACCGCCCCTTTATTGTTTTCTTTCTCAAATTTTGCTGCCCCTGTATTCTTTTCTTTTTTCAAATTTTGCCACCCATCAGACTTGCCGCCCTGGGCGGTGGCACGGCTGACCCCTCTCGCTCCGGCCCTGGGACCGCATTTACATATTTCTGAGTCCCAAACCAAAGCACAATTCTGCGCCTCTAGCCTATTATTTATAATTTCTGTTATCTTCCACTGTGTGCAATGGAATAAGTAGCATGGCACATTTTGTCAGTCAATTTGATAGTTCAATTTCGTTGCTTTCAGAAAAGGGTACTTCTCCTTAAAATTTGAAGAAAACGTGCACTTCGATTTAGGCATTTTCGTTGAAACAAAATTGGAACACTTCACCTGTAATGTAGGCTATTATCAACAATAGCTCAGCTGCTGCACTTTATCAAAGATTTTAGATCCGGTTGACTGCTGCCAGGGGCGAATCCAGGACGGACTTCTGAGGATGGGATGGGTTTAATTTATATATAAAAAAAATACTTTCCTCTTTTGTGTGTGGGTGGGGGAAGGCGATTGCCCCCATCGACCCCCATGGATCCACCACTGCTGCTGACGGACAACTGCAACTCTGCGCTGCGAGTTTATTGGCTTGCTCGCTATGAAATCAGAGAAAGTGGTGTGACAATTTGATCCAAGCTGTTACATGTCACAGCTTATTGTTCATTTGCTACTAACAGGGTCCCAGCTAGGGGTGTTCGATAAGGCTGAGGACCTATCGAACTTCGGGAGTGAAAATTTATCGAGTTGTCATCGGTTACTCGAAACCGTTCGAGTATTTGAAATTATCGAAGTTTCGGGTATTATCGAAATTTCGAGTATTATCGAAGTTTCGGATATTATGGACATTTCGAATATTATCGAAGTTTCGGGTATTATCAACATTTCGAGTATTATCGAAGTTTCGGGTATTATCGGCATTTCGAGTATTATCGAAGTTTCGGGTATTATCAACATTTCGAGTATTATCGAAGTTTCGGGTATTATCGACATTTCGAGTATTATCGAAGTTTCGGGTACTATCAAAAGTAGTGATGAACAGTTCGGTTTCTTCACCTCTCCAATGATTTTTTCTTGCAGCCAAACTAGTCAAACAACTTTTTTCATCTGACAAGTTATTGCAAAGTTGTATTTGTCAAAATCATATGTAAAATTATTTTTCTGCCTGCTCCGTTATTGGCGCAATCGGCAAAGTGACTATTAGTAGACTAATGTTGTCTTGGATTCCAATTCCATTCGTGTGATGCATGTTTTCTCTTCCTCTTTCTCTCTTCTGACAGATTGCTTAAACCTTGTACAGATTTGTGGGGAAAAAACTTTTCCTTCACTACATTGCTAAGGAGAGAAGTTTTAAAATGAACACTCTGCATATATGTAATACATATTATATACAACTATGATAACCTCGAATACATCGTTTCTTTCGAACACTCTGATAATCCCGAACTTTTCTAAATATTCAAGCTACTCGACAAATGCGATCATATTGATATATTTCTTTATTTGCTGCTTTCAAACAATTCGAGATTCTCGAACAGTTCGAGTGTCTCGAAGTTGTCTAATGTTTCTTACATTTCGAGTACCTCGAACACTTCGAGAGTCCCGAACATTTCGGGAGTCTCGATCATTTCCAGAGTCTCAAACATTTCGGGAGTCTCGAAAGTTAGATAATTCGATAAAATTAAAATTCTTTACCGATGAAACGGTTTTGAAATTTTACCGAATTGTTATCGATTACTCGATTATCGGAACAGCCCTAGTCCCAGCTATTGTCAAAATCTTTAATTTTTCACTTTTCGATACGCTAATATTCAGAGGAGAAACGGGACGGTATTAAAATACGGGACATTTGCCTGTACCGACTAAATTTACGGGGACAGGGGACATTCGGGTCCAAAATCGGGACTGTCCCGTTTTTTACGGGACGTCTGGCAGGCTTATATAATATCACGGAAAAGTTGCGAATTGGGGAGACTAAAAAAAAATAAAAATAAAATTGGATTATATCTTCCGGTCACGCATGTGCTCTAAAGTTTGCAGAAATTAGGAAAAAATCACATTTCTATCATAATATTTATCTTACTTAACTTATCAATATTTAAATGTAATAGCTCTCGTCAAATCTAATTTGAATCGGTTATGATTTAGAAAAAAAAGAATTGTTTAAATCAGTCAAAAGTATTCTGCTTGCGCAACAGCTGTCAATTCTAAAGAATTGAGGAGCTCGTTGTAACTCGCTCGGGTCAATCAGGACGACTCTGCTATAAAGTTCAACCACGCCTAATTTCATCCATAAATCACATTTCAAATCACGTTCAGCTCAGAATGAGTGAAAACGGAGATGTTCATTTGTTCAACATGAGCTTTTTCGACTTACGACTCTTCACACAAAAATTTAGTTTTGTCAACAAAAAACCTGTTTATAAATATTACTAATAGTCTATAATAATTTGTTTTTAAACATTTAAACCTGTATTCAATAAAGAAACCCAAAACAAGAAAATATGTAAGTTGTTAGTATCTTTTTCCCTTGAACTTGATTTACCTTTATTTTCATCAAACAAATTTCATCAAGTTTTAAGGCAATGTGGGACCGGAAGATGTTGATGGATTTAAACAATATTCAAACATTATTTTTTTGTGGTTCTAATAATAAGAATTTGAGCTATTACATTCGGGAAGAAGCTAATTTAAAATTTTAAAAATTATCGTAAAAAATGTGAATTTTTTCCAAATTTTGGCAAACTTTAGAACACATGTGCGACCGGAACATATAAACCGATTTTATTTATTTATTTATTTATTTATTTATTTTACACCTTTTCAATCACCCCAATTCACAACTTTTGGGTACAACGACTTGAAAAAAAATTGAATTTTTTCGACAACCCAATTGTTCAACTGAACAGACAGGAATTTATCACTGCAAATTGTGTTTTGATTATTTAGGTGCTTTGTTACAAAACATATATAAAAAATTAGAACTAGTCACGTCGAAATCAATTGAAGTAGGTATCCTGATACATACCTTTTTCATATCTTCATACCGCAGGAATAAAATGTTAGGTTGATGTCTTTTCTCCCAATACGCTAGAACATGATCCCAATATGGACAATACTGGGCTGAAAACAATAACATATATGAACAGTGGAATAATGGTAGAATTTATTTCCAGGAAGACACTGACTTGTTTCTAATTTTTAAGATGAATTCAAGTTGGTAAGTTATATAACTTATATGGAAAAGTAAAGTATAAAGTAAAAGTCATAATATCTTCTCATGCGTGTTGAAGATACATTTTATGATTTTTAAAGTAATATTATTTATTTATTTCTACGCACAATAAAATCATCATAATATGCCAACTACTCTTTTATAAGAAAGGTTTTTCAACCGTTAAAAGAAGAAAAAAAAGTTTGCAAAATCTGAAACATAGGTTTGTTGGAACTGCTGAAAGTATTATTTATCTAGATTTGTAAATAAGTTGATGTAGTGAAATTTAAACACAAACAATTTACTATTGAGTTAACAACATGAGAAGGAGTAAAAGCATGTTATGGGTATGTATGAAAATACCCATAACATGCTTTATTTTGGAAGTGAAAAATGTTGTTTACTCAACAGTAAAATAGAGCGATTTTTGATCACTTTCCCAGTGGATTCATAAAAAAAACAAACAAAAAAAAAAAAAAAACATTAGAATATAATGAGAATCTTTGGAGCCGCCAGGACATAAACAAACGTGTCCAGTGTGAAAACTGAAATTAACCGACTTTTTGTGTCGACACATATGTTCAATTTTTAGATATTTCTCTTTTTGTTTAAAAGAAATGAAATCTTTTAGTTTAACGTCCCACGATTATGCCCTTAAGGCTAAGGGAGACGATGATTAAAGCAAGTAAATGATGATGGAAGAATTGGTGGAATGAAAAAGTTGGGGGAAACTGAAGTACCCCGAGAAAACCCACGGATACGATGTTCTTTATCACAAACTTACTTAGCCGGATCGAACCATGGACCCCGTGCACTAATGGTAAGCGTTCTACCACTGAGCCACCACGACCCCCCCCTTTTGTTTTAAAAAGTATACCTCCCTGATGGTATAAATTTCATTAGGATCTAACAATTGTCTTTGGAGCTAAATCATGACACTTCTCGATGGATGACTATAATTGTGTGTATGATCATACATAACTTCAACGTAGGTATACCGATTTTGATTATTATTTTTTTAGTTTCAAGGAGCATACTTTCTCGCAGTTTCCCTATAAATTGTATCAGAATATAATTGCAGTCTTTGGACTTAAACCATGAAACTCTTTAACAGCTAATAGTGTTAATACCGTGTGCATATTCACGTATAATTCCTTAACACGTAGACCGATTTAAAATATACATATATTTGGTCATGGCTGTTTCATAGGCCGATATATATATTTTATGGGAAGTCAGCGTACTAGTTTTAGTTTAGGTACCTAAAATAATCTACCTGAACCAACGAAAAACTGAAAAATAAACAATCGACTTCCACTAAAAAGTAGAAAATAACAACAAAGGAAACAATATTCACGGATTTTAAAAATGCGCTAGATGCCAGAAAATAGTAATAATAACAAAGCGCTTAAAACCAGAAAATAATTCATTACTCTTATTTATAAAAATATTAAAGTTTGGTGTTAAGTCAAATAAATTATTGCCTAATGTACGAGTAAAATTAGGTTGTAAGCTGGTACACACTTCAATACTTTTTTGCAGAAAGTACTACATCTTTTGCTTTTAAGTGCTTTATTACTATTATTTTCTGCTTCTAAAAGTTTTATTACTATTACTTAGTACTTTTTAGAACTTTATTACTATCATTTTCTGCTTTTAAAACTTTTATTATTATTATTATTATTATTATTATTATTATTATTATTATTATTATTATTATTAATTTGTGCTTTTCAGAGCTTTATTACTATTATTTGGTGTTTCCAGAGCTTCATCACTATTATTTTCTGCTTTTAAAAGCTTTATTACTTATTTTCTGTTTTAAGAGCTTTATTATTATTAATTATTATTATTATTATTATTATTATTATTATTATTACTATTATTATTATTATTATTATTATTATTATTATTATTATTATTATTATTATTATTATTATTATTATTATTATTATTATTATTATCTGCTTTTAAGCGCTTTATTACTATTATTTACTTCTTTTTAGTGGTTTTGCTGAAGTCGGTTAATATGCTTTATACAGTTTTTAATTTTATTCAAAATTGATAACGTGTTTGATTATTTTAATAGTTTTCTCTCATGACTTCATAAACATCTGGACTTCATAAACTCTTCAAGTCATGTCTCCATTCCTTGTTGACGTTCCTAGAGATAACAAACAATTATATTGACTTCATTTTATTAATTTATCACTATACCTGAAAGATTCCTCTTTTCTCTTACCTTTATCTTCCAAAAATAACTCGCAGAAATCTTGGAAGGTTCCAGTAAAATTTTCCAGTAAAACTGAGTAATGGTAATAGGATACACAAACATCTTTTGGATTTCTGGCCACGTAAATTACCTTTCAAAAGGAAAAATGAACTACGTTAATTTTCATTTATCTGAAAATAAACTACTTATTTAGGTTAAGAGGTTTTAATTAAATAATTGAACTAGGAACTATAAAACAAAGATTACTATCTTAAGTAATTGAACTAATTATAAGAAGTAACCATCTTTTCCTTTAACGATAGAGGAATGGGCTCATCTCAGTGAAGCACGTGATTTTATTTGGCCTGGATTGTAAGACGGTTTAGAAGAGACAAACATTCAGTTTGGAGTTCAATTTCTCACAGTACAAGTCTTATGGACTTCAGTAAGAGCAACACTGTTAGATCTATATTTCTCCTTTGTTGCTTCCAACAAGGGACACCATTATGACATTTGTCCTTCAGAAGCGGAAGGTGGATGACGTTCTGGGGATACTGCAAGTATTGGACATCAGAAACTTAGGTCCACGTCTAGAGACCGCCAATCCCATTACCACAAATTTCAATCTTACTAAGTGTCTATTACATCGAATACAGACATAGAAGAATAGAAATAATATCTTTGAAGTGATTCAAGAATCAAGATTCAAACTTTTCAGCTCAGTTATTGAAAGAAGCTGTGTTTTAAATTGTGTTGTAAATAGGAATTTTGGAGAACACAAGAAAGCAGTATTTGTTCCTCTCTCATGAAGATTTTTTTTAATACGAGTCATGCTGCTGGAAAAGAAATTCTACAAGAGAACAATTTTAAGTTTAAATTTGAATAAATCGACTGTAAAGATTGAACAAATGTGTTGTAAAATTTAGAAACAAATCTAAGTTAAAACTTAAAAAAAATATTGTAAATTTTAATCAAAATATTGAAACGTTTGAAAACAAATCTACTACAAAATTCAAAGAAATCTACTGTAAATTTTATATAAATCTGCTGATATTTGAAAACAAACATGTAAAATTTGAAAGAAATCTACTATAAATCTGGAACAATTCTATTGAAAAATTGAAAATAAATTTATTGTAAAATGTAAAGAACTTTATTTACAATAGAATAAAAACTTCGAACAAAACTTGAAAACAGATCAACTAGTTCAAAGAATCTACTGTAAACTTAAAACAAATCTATTGTAAAATTAAACAACTTAGCTGTAAACGTTAACTAAAATATTGTATAGTTTAAAAATATCTACAGTAGAATTCACACAATTTTACTCTACACTTTGAGCAAATCTATTGTAAAAATTGAAACAGGTCAACTGTAAAATTTCATGAAACCTACTGTAAATTATGACCAAAATATTTGCAAAATTTGAAAACAAATCTGTAAAATTCAAAGAAAACATACTGTAAATTTTGAACAAATTATTGTGAAAGTTGAAAATAAATTTATAGTAAAATTTAAAAAAAAAATCTACTGTAAATTTGAACAAATGTATTTGTAAAATTTGGAAGCAAATCTACGATAAAATTAAGCTCGTTTTCAAGCTTCTTAGTCTATTGTAGAATTGCCTAAAGCAATACTTATAGTGGCCTAATGTAAGCTTAGGCTAAGTCGATTTTTTTGTCGAATTCTCTTCTATCTTATTTAGACAGATGATTATTCACCGAGGGCAGTTATTTGTGATAACAATTTTAAACTAAATAAACTGAAATATTCCTTTTTCTTTTAGGTAATGGTAATAGTAAATAAGTCTTTGACTAGGTATTGATATTGTTGCTCAGCTGCCATGCTTTAATAAGTTTCATTTTGATTCACTTACTTTAGGTTGTACTTGATGTATTGATTTGGGAAGAAATTGCCAGGGTAGGTGGCTCTTTATAAACCTCGGAGATTCCATGTTGGAAACGTAGTCTATAGAATCCGTCAATACTTTTGTTTCAAATGCAGGCTTCCAGGGTCTGTTGGTCATAGATGCCCTGTCAAAGACAAAGAACATATAGAGAAAAATATATCGATTATCTTTAACTTTGCTAAATGTAAATGATTAACACATTTAAGACCGATGCTCTATTTTACAGCAGTAACTTACTCGTTGATTTTGCTACACTGATTTTTCACCAGAAATAATATTTTGATTTCCATTTATTGATGCGATAAGTAATGACTTTAAATATATGACACACTCCAGTAAACAAGTTTGCCTTTGTATTCAAGTGTTAAAATGGGACCAGGCGCGTAGCCAATAGTTAATTGAAGCAGAAATACCCACCTTTTCAGTGGTCCTAACGCTCCAGTCAAAATGCTCTTAATCATATGCCCTCTCCGTGATGAGAATAGGAAATGCACCTTTAAGATTATTAATTATTCTAATCTAATACCGTGACCGTGACGTGTCTTTTTATGCAAAACAAAAGTTTGTAAACGACTTTTGGTTGCTTCTTTTTTAAAATTTAAATGTGTCAACCCTGATTTTTTCCCTACTCAGTTTAAAGTTTTGATGACGTTCTCTGTGTCACGCTTCCTCCTTGTGGACATTCTGATACGAGATAAACTAACATAGAGCATAGATAGAGAAGCCCTCCCTTGGAGGGGAAAAGATCATTTTCCTTAAGTCCTACTTTTAATGATGTTACCGAAGATTTTTAGAAGATGAGAAAACTCCATTCCCTGAATCTACAAGTACAGTGCCTTTCTCGTGTAAGCCTATAAGGATTATGTGAATACCAACATTTAATCCATGGCCCTTGTTTGATGATACCCCAGTTTATGATTGGAATTAGCAGATTTCTTTTAAGTGTCATAGTTGAGAGATCTAAGGAATTAAACTGGCCATCGCGGATTCGAATTGCACGCATGACGTGGATGTGATATACTATCTTTCTACTGTTCATTTTATTATCATCGATCATTTCTCATCGTCTACTTTAGCCTAAAGTACAGAAACAGGAACACCTTGTTTAGTGGTAACGTGACAACAGGCTGAACGACTCCAGCATTCTTCAATTCCACTCTGATTTGGCACTAGATATTATGGTAGGTTAGCTATTAATATCCATGTCCACTCGTGTCTTTTGGATTCTTGAATGAAATGTTGGACCCTATTATGTTCTCTTTACTGTAAATCCTGCATGGAACCATGTTTCAACAGGGTAATGCGTGAACGCACATATCAATATTCTACATTTCCTTGATAGTCATCGATATTTTCCATTGTTTTTTCGTCCGGTGCATTCACCTGATTCCTCGCCAATTGCAGACGTCTCATCTTTGCGCACCAGAGGTCACTCTTAGCTAGAATTGACGAAGTATGGCAACATGTCACGGAGTATGGCTTGCCATATTTCAGAAGAATATCCAAGGTATCGTCCTCTCTATGCTTGTTGTGTCGCAACCGTTCTGAATGCTTATGGTGGACCTAAGCGGTAACAACATCCGTGCCCTCGCGGCGTTATCACACAAATTGCACAGAACGCGTTGCATACTGGCATCTTAAACCGGGAAATTTGCTGTCGGTCATGGTCACTGTACTTAAATAGATTGTAAAATAAGACGAATCAAGGTAGCAGAGGGTAATCGAGCGAAGTAGCTCAAGTGGTTGAGCGTTGGCTTCGCATTCGGGAGGTCGCGGGTTCGATTCTCGCTGCCGACCATCCTGACTGGGGTTTTCCAGGGTTTTCCTCAATTCTACCAGGTAAATGTCGGGATCGTACCTATTTAACAGTCCTGGCCGATACCTTCCCGTTGTTGTTGTTAGATATCCGATATAAAATGGCCTCTGAGCTGTATCTGGTGATTGTGAAATGAATAAATAAACAAATATTGGGACAGATTGCATGCATTATTGACAGCCACTGATACTACTCAACAAAAATAGCTAGGAGAACCAGATGATTGGGAACACTCGCCCAGGGGGAGGGGAGTAAGATGATCCACCTTCATAAGAGTTTCACATCTTTTTGTTAGTATACAATATATTTACAAGGATATGTGCTTCTCAAACTCATAAGGGAAGGCAGTACTCAAACTCCCCAAACGATTTCAGTGAACCGAAACAGCAGAGAGTAATATTGGGATAGATTGCATAGAATATGGACATCTATGGACACTGCTTGGTACAGTCCGCAGCAAAAATCCTGCAACATGAGCATATAAGTTTATTGTGAACTACGCCTAACAGCGCAGGGAATTAACATAACGTCTAAGTGGTACGAATCACGCCAGGAGAAACCTCGGCGTCCTGCCCTGCATACTTATTTTGAAGCAAAAGACTTCGTCGTTTCGCAATAAACTTACATGCTCATGTTGCAGGTTTTTTTGCTGCGGACTGTACAATTACCTTGTAATATCAAATGAATCGGGACAGCTTACTTGCAAAATGCTTATGTGTAGGACAGGCATGCACCCAAAAATTTTTGTTGGACACGATCCAAGCTTTGGTAGAGGTTCACTACAAGCCACTGCGTTAATGTTGTATTGAACGGATATTATTCTGCAGCCGAAAAGGAGATAAGTAATTGTAAAATACTTCCATCTATATTTTCAGAAAGAAAATTATAGAACTAGGTTGTTTTTATAAGAGAAAGAATACAGATGAAGTGTAAGATTGCACTTTCATGCTACATCAATCACTTTGTTGTTAAACAAGTATATTTATTAAGAAAGTGTACAAATGTATGTTGAGTTGGGAAGTTCTGGGGGGTGGGGTGGCCCGGAGCCAGTGGACATCCCGTGGGTACGCCTCTGGTGTAGGCTAATGTTAGAGCAAATTGCGTGCAAAGTGAACATCCGTGGACACTGCTTGACACAAATAACTTATGAAATCAGATGAATCAGGACAGCACAAGACAAACTACATGTAATAGTTTATAAAATCAGATAAATCAGGACAGCATAGGATAATACTGAGAGATATTGAATGCTATGATTCCATACCGTATAAAGACCTATAGACAAATAACATATCTATCTATCTATCTATATATATATATATATATATATATATATATATATATATATATATATATAAAGTGACATTTTCACAAAAGAAATCAGAGTTAAGAGTTCGTTCAGAGTTAAGCAGAACTGCACGATGGGTGCAACACCCACTAAACGAATCCTTAAAAAAACGAAAGATTTTTTTCATTAAAGTAGTTGACCCTCAAAACCCACAAAACATCTACTTTGTTAAAAAGTCAGAATTCAACCTTGTAGGTGACTCACTTACGTAAGGTTTGGACATCTTTCCATCAGAAGTTTCTTTGCACCCTTGAAATCCATGTTATTTCCAATGCACCAAACCATCTCTTGTGTCCATGTTGTACCTGTCAGAGAGAGAATAAAATCACAATTTACTTACATAATTTTTACCTTATTAAAAAAAAGTGCTAAGATGTTGCATATACCAATGGACAGATCTAAATGACCAAGCAAAATGATTCAGTGATGATTTCAGAAGTTAGCCCGGGAGGAAATCTTCCTCTGAAGCCACCAAAATTGCTCCTTGGGATACGGGCGTCGTAAGCGGGGGCTCGGGGGATGCGTCAGATTTTAGTCAGATTTCAATTTTGTCGGAAAGAGGATTTTGATTTTGATTCATCCGACCCCCCCCTCCCAGATTTAAAAAAGCTAACGACGTCAGTGCTTGGGACCATACCGTATATATTCGATAAAAGCATACACCCAGAATGGTTTGCTGGGGGGGGGGTCCAAAGTATTTTTAGGGGGAGTTAACTACGTCTATATAATATTGAACCTGTCTTGTTCTGCACCGAAAGGACGATAATTAATTGTTATCACCTATATTTTTAGAAAAAATGATGCTCCATGTAGCGTTCCAGTATTTTTATAATACTATTATTCATTTCCAGTGTATTGAAATCCCTTTCCCTCGGAGAAAATCTTCTGCACCATAGCTGTGCATGAATATAAATCCTCATGCGTAGTTTTCGAGAAAAAGCATTTTTTTGTAAACCTAAAAATTAATGTATTACAATAACGACACCATCTATTAAAATGAAACTGAAACTGAATACATTCATTAAGCTTCTCATTATAACACTAGCAGGAGGACAATATTTATGGGATATAGCCCAACAAGGATGATACGTATATCAACCGATAAATCACATCAAGCTGAACATAATGAAATACTTGAGAATAAATTCTCATGCGCAGTTTTCGGGGATTGTACTAACAGTGACACACATATTCTTAAGAGTGACACATATTCCTAAAAGAGACATATACTATTTAATGTGATACATATACTCTTAAAAGTGGCACACAGTATTAACAGTGACATATACTCTTAAAAGTGACATATACTAACAGTAACACACGTACTCTTAATAGTGACACATACTAGTAGTGACACTCTCTCATCAGTGACATACATACTCCTAAGAGTGACACACATCCTACTAATAGTGACACACTCTTAACAGTGACACATATTCCTAACAGTGACACACATACTCTTAGACACATACTCTTAACAACACTGACACTTATACTCTTAATAGTGATATATATATATATATATATATATATATATATATATATATATATATATATATATATATATATATATATATATATATATATATATGGGACTGTTAAAAGTGACTCATATCCTACTAACAGTGACACACATAGTTCTAGCGGTGACACAGTCTTATAACAGTAAGACAATACTCCTAAGAGTGACACACATAGTCCTACCAATGACACACGCACACCTAGCAATGCCATACATACTACTCGTAAATTTAAAAGATATTGTTATTTGTTTTCTAGTTAGGAATCTCCCCGATAGTGGTTGGGGTTGGATGAACTGTCTCAGGAAGAGAACCATTCACAAGAGGACACAATATGGCGTCATTTGTAATACGTCTAATTAGCATATGACTACCACATAGATTGCGTATCCTCTATACCAGTGCTATTCAATCTTTTTTTCCTCGCGTATCTCTAGACACAGTTCGCCATCCAATTGTGTACCCCTGAAGTTGTTTATAAGAAACTAAATCGAAATTAACTTATTAAACTGAATACACACGTTCTGTTTATTAAAAAAGTGGGACAAATAAAGACCCAACAAAAGGACAATCAGTGTGCTAATCAAAAGACTATTTACAGGGGATAAAGTGCACATCCGAAAAAAAAAATACCATTGGAAATTTCAAAACATATGGGAGACTACCAGTTCCACTTAGGAGGATTTCCCCCTCACCCTTTCTGATATTTCGTACACTGAGGACAATGTTAACTTACTGCATGTATTTTCTCCAATGCTTATTTTAGGATTACGTACCCCCAGAAATATCTTCGCGTACCCCTAGGAGTACGCGTACGCCCGGTTGAATAGCACTGCTCTATACCATATCCATTATATACGCATTTAGAACTAAATATCCATCCACTAAGGCCTATGATTATGCACCGAGGCTAAACTCTAAAGGCGACGGTGACCATGATAATGGATGAAATGGTGGAAAGAAGAAAGTGGAAGGAAAATGGAGAACCCCAAGAAAATCCATGTACATGATGTTTGTCCAAATAAAACAGACTTGCAGCGAACTGGGATCGAACTAAGGACCTTATGCAACAGAGGTGAGAGCTCCACTTTAGCCACTGCAACCCCTTTCATAACTTGGCCGCTAGGTTTACATAAAATGCTGTAACTTCACAGTTCACTAATATACTCCTAAAGAAACAAAAATAAATAAATAAATTATGTGTGCGCTTGAATATTCCATATTTATGGGCTTTCACGCGAAATGAGACAGATGGGTAAAGAAAATGAATGCCCGTTATGCTAAAGTAGACAATGATTAAAGCAAGTGAATGATGAGGGGAAAATTGGTGGAATGAGAAAGAGGGAGGAAACGGGAAGACCATTTGAAAACCCACGAGTATGATGTTGTCCACCACAAACTTACTTAGCCGGAGATCGAACCAGTTACATTCAGGAGCGTCATTTCAAATTTTGCTTGGGGGGGGGGGCAAGAACCCTTGATATAAGTAAAATTTCGCGTATTTCACTGATTTACTACTATTTTATTGATAAAATTTATAGAAATCTCAAACTCAGTGGGAGCAATTGCAACTCCCTGCCCCCCTTAAATGACGCCCCTGGTTACACTACGCACCAGAGACAAGCGCTCTACCACTGAGCCACTATGTATCCGGCAAAGTATTTCATGAATGACAATATGGGAGAACCCACAAATACGATGCTGTCCACCACAATCTTATTGAACGAGGGAGTCAAGCGCCAGAAATGATTGCTTTATTACTTTGTCTTATGTACTCAGTTTTTCTGAAAGTACTATTTTATTTTATAATACTTTAATTGCATTTGATTTTAGCTATTTATTGATTCAACTCGAAATAAGCAAACGACAATGACATGAACATTCAATTAAAGAGTAAAGTTAAAATCTTCCATGTTCGCAGCGGGATTCAAACCTACGTGCGTTTCACTTCTCCATCGTTAGTCAGTCTAACGTTTCAGAACGCTCAGTTTTCATCCAGGGGCTACCACTGAGCCACCTCGCTCCATTAACCCTTTGTTTCCCAAAGTATGAATTTATGAAGAGAACGAAACAACAAACTTTCAACGTTAATTGGCTATACAGTTTCAGCGCAAATGAAAATCCTGGAAATAATTTAAATTCCTGTCCTTAGATGTGTGACGCCCCCATCCGCAGCCTATTGGACAAGGTGGGGAAAACATCAATCCAGCAATGGCCGCAGAAGAGGCCTTACTCGAGGAAGCAACAAGAAAGCGCAACTGTTAATTTTAAGTCGGAAATCCAGAGGTAAATAACAACACAATTTAATATTAATCGCAATAAATGACAAAACAAACACTTCCAGGACAAAATTTTTTTTATTACAGGATGGCTTGCAAAGTTTATACTAAAAGATGGTTTCCTTCTAAATCTACTAGGCTGCACGCATGGGCGCCGATCCTGGGGGGCGAGAGGGCCCGGGCTCTCCCCAAAGGTCATGTGGACCTTCTTATTGTATTTAAGAATATATAATATTTGGCATAATTTGAATGCAATTTCTCTTAAAATCCTCATATATACCTCCCGCATCTGAATGGGCCCCCTCCGCCCCAAAAATTTACAGAGAAATCGGCGCCATTGGCTGCACGGATAAAAGAGTTAAAACAGTGGTTGCACACCGAAACCACTGGGCCGGAACAGCAAATCCAAAATGCATGTGAAATATTCAATCCTATTCACATATCGCACAGTCGTGGTGAAATCCTGGCAGAAGGGTAATAACCTTGTTTTAACGAACAGCAATATCACATGATTTCAGTTAACTAAAAGCAAAGAAGAACAAGGGAAGTTAACGACCTTGTACGCAGTGTGCTAAACACTGTCTACTTGTGTTGAAAAATAAAAAAAAAAAGAAAAGAAAGAAAGAAAAGAAAAGAAAAAAGATGAATGTATTGTATAGAATGGAGATGATGTTTGAATATTGATTTTAATTGTTTTCAGCGGACAACCAATGAACCAAAGCCATCTGTGACGAGAGAGTTTATGTACACAATGACCTTGCATAAGTTCAAGGTTAGATTTATTTTCCTTTTCACGATTACAAAAGTCAGTACTTTCAAAATACAAGAAACATAGATCAATATTAAGTTCATTTCACTTTCCAAACTTATTAAAAAAAAAAAACGGATTTGGAAACGGCAAGTTTCCAAAAAAGCCCCAAGCTGAAGAAAAATGAATTGAAAGCTTTCAGTTTTACGTCCCACACTTATGCCGGCTAAGCTAAAGGAGATGGTGATGATGAGAAATAGATGAATGAAATGGTGGAATGAAGAAAGTGCGAGGAAACGGGAGAACCTCGAGAAAACCCACGTACACGGTGTTTGCCTACCACAAAGTTCACTTGGCGCGAGCTGGGCTCGAACCAAACACCCAATGCACCAGAGGTGAACACTCTATCACTGAGCCACCGCGGCAATTCTTAGTTAAAGAGAAGTATCGATTTTCTCGTATCGCCTTCGTGAACTCCAATAGACAATGTTGTACTAATTGATTCGAAATCATACATTGCATTGCATTGGCTTTTTGGTTCGATTTTAATGTACAGTACCTACAGTTGAAAGTGGAATCTGAACCACTGTGCTGCGTTCAAAGTTCCATACTCTCATGGGAATCGAAATCGAGAAGGGGTGTCCAAACGGTGCGCGCACTAGCCACTAGACGAGAGAAGAGGGCAAGATTGCAATGGAGGAAATATACAGATAGAGATAAGACAATGTTGTGGTCTACTAGTTATCAATATTATATTTGGTTGTAAGCTGCAGTCACGTGAAACGTCTCCTGATAATACCACTTCATAATTGGAGGACTTGACCTGGTTTTCCACGTCAAAATCTATGTACACAGAAGAAATCGAAGTTTTTTTCTATTTTGTATGCCTCAAAAATTGCATCCAATTGTTGAGATTTTTTAAAAATATTTTGGCGCCATTTTCGTTGTTTCTAACGAATTATTTTCTCAGTGTTTATTCTTCCGTGGTGAATGCGATTTCGAATCTGACTACCTTATGTTATCTCTATTAGTGGTCACTGACTACCTTATGTTATCTCCATTAGTGGTCACTGACTACCTTATGTTATCTCCATTAGTGGTCACTGACTGCCTTATGTTATCTCCATTCGTGGTCACTGACTACCTTATGTTATCTCCATTAGTGGTCACTGACTACCTTATGTTATCTCCATTAGTGGTCACTGACTACCTTATGTTATCTCCATTAGTGGTCACTGACTACCTTATGTTATCTCCATTAGTGGTCACTGATTACCTTATGCTATCTCCATTAGTGGTCACTGACTACCTTATGTTATCTCCATTAGTGGTCACTGACTACCTTATGTTATCTCCATTAGTGGTCACTGACTACCTTATGTTATCTCCATTAGTGATCACTGTTAATGTACAAAATTGGTCAGGATTGATTAAAGAGTTTGAATTATATGTGACGAAGTATTTTTCCGTGACTATTCCTCAATGGCGTGTGCGATTTCAGATATGTCCACCTTATATCTTTCCCATTAATAGTCAGTATCACCGTAGAATGGAAATAAATATCGAAAACTCGCAAGTCAAGAGAATATCCCGTAGAAGTGTGCCCTTACGGGTCAGCGTAGGAACAAAGGGTATTTGAAGAGGACGACCATTTCAAATATCTGGGAAGTATTTTGATGAAACACGCTTCTGCACTAAAGAGATCAGATCAAGAATTGCCGAAGCCAAAGAAGCATTCAACAAGGAAAGATCACTCTTAAGTAGCAGGCTTATTATTGGACTACGGAAGAAATTGGTCAACTGCTATATATGAAGAATTGGACTTCATGATACAGAGACTTGGACATTACGGAAGTTAGAGAAGAAATATTTAGAGAGCTTCGAAATGTGGAGTTGTAGAAAGATGGAGCAGGGAAATGGACACAGAGAGAGAGAGGGAGATAACAAACGAAGATGTTTTAAAAAGGATAGGAGAGAAGAGGTTAAGCTTTTAGCCAGGCCAAATGGATTGGATACATCTTGGGAGGAAATTACCGCCATAGAAGGAAAGCTGGAAGGAAAGCGAGGAATAGGAAGAAGAAGAACACAACTGATCAATGATTTGAAGAATAGAAAAAAATATTGGGAGTTAAAAGAAGAAGCTGAAGATAGAGGAACGTGGAAAAAATATTTCCAGGTCCACACCTTCAAAAAGACAGTCCCAGGTCTTCCCTAAAGGCAGAATACTTAATAATCACCATAGAAAATTTAACTGATAGGTAATGCAGAGAAGATGGAACAATAAGCCTAAATTAATTAAGAATGTTTCCGATCATTAAATGAAATTAAATAAAATTTATTGTTTAACGTCCCACGATTACGCACCGAGACTAAGGAAGACGTTGATGAGCATAAGAAATAAAATGGTGGAATGAAGAAAGTGGGAGTAAACGACAGAATCCTGAGAAAACCCACTTGTGCGGTGTTTGTGCACTGTAAATTTCACTTGGCACAAGCTGGAATTGAACCAGGTATCCTCATAGACACCAGAAGTTAGCGCTTTACCAATTTTTAAAAACTCCTTTTTATTTTCAATCTCTTTCAACTGTTCAGGTCTACGGAACATGAACACAGAAAGATTGAGGAGAGTTAATACCAAAGCTTCTCTCACTGCGACCACTGAGCCACCCTGATCCTACGATCACCAAATATGAGGCAGTAACAGATTAAAAATTTCTATTCTAGGCTATACCAGGGGCGGATCGGGGCGATCGCCCCCCCCCCAGAAGAGGAAACTTTCTTATATATATATATATAAATCCACCCCAGAGTTTGGAGCCCTTAAAAGTAGCATTATGACAACCCACCGCCCCCCCCAAAAGTCGGTCCTGGATCCGCCCCTGGGCTATACAGTATTAAATTTCTTTCTGTCAAAAATCGTCATTTCTAAATGTACAGAAAACACTGTTATTTACTCTGAATAATTCAGTTACCTGCTTTAACTAAAACAGCTGTATTTACAACAACAGGTGGGTGAAAGTTCTTTGCTATTTCATGAACAATTCTACGGAAGATGTTTATCTAATGTACCGTTACGATTTCAGTTATATTTAATTTATTGTCCTCACATGAACCACGAAGACTTGTCCCTTCATAAGAAGCCAATATAGTACTATAACAATACTATTATTAAACCTTAATTTTCTATTTTCTACATACTGTTTACTAAATGTATATCATTAAATATAGTGTACATATACTAAACGTATGTAACTATAAAACGAAAATGAAATGAAAGCTTTCAGTGTAACGTCCCACGTTTATGCTCTTTAGGCTAAGGGAGACGATGATTGAAACAAGTGAATGATTATGGAATAATTTGGTGGAATGAGAAAGTGGGAGGAGGCGGGAGTACCCCGAGAAAACTCACGTGTTGAGTTGATTTTTTGTTTAACGTCCCTTTCACCAGTGAGGCTATATGAGACAGGACCTACTGATAAACGTGGAATCCGCACCACATGAGCCACCGCTGGGAATCGAACCCGGATCTCGCATGTCAAAGACGCGTATACTAACCGCTTATCCACGAAGGAGCTCACGACACGATGTTGTCCACTACAGTATATTTCTACAATAATGCAATTTAGAAGAGCAACGGTCACTCGGTCGAAAAAGTGTAACACGCCTTTTCAGGCCAGCCACCCTGAATGAGGTTTCCTGGTTTTCCTAATTCACACCAGGCAAATGCCGGGGTGGTACCTGACTTCTAGGTCCCAGGTTGCTTCCCAGGCCCGTATCCAGGGGGGCCTAGAGGGGCGCCCCCCTAAATTTTGGCTGCCCCCCTTTAAAGTTTTACGGTAGGCTGCCAAATGGAGTATAATAATGGTTATGAACTATAATATGGTTGGATAGGCCCCCTAACTTCAGCCGGGCCCCCCTACTTTTTTGGGCTGGCTACAGCCCTGCCGCTTCCTTCTTTCCCCAAAACTTTCTTCCTTCCATTTCCCCGGCTAGTGTGCTTGCCGAGGGACATCATCCCTCAAATCGTGAAGGGCTAACTAGCCTTAGATGCCGAAAGCCCAGAAATCTAAATTCTAAATCCTAGAAGAGCAACGGATTCTTTTTAAGGGGCTTGGGTTACCAAAATTCCTTTATTTATTTACTGTCCGTGAGTCCGTGCTCATGGAATGAAATCAAACCTTTCAGATAACGTCCCACGATTATGCCTGTTCGGCTAAGCAAGTCAATGATAAAGCAAGTGAGTCATGATGGAAGAATTGGTGGAATGAGACTGTGGGAGGAAACGGGAAAACCCATGATCAGGATGTTGTCCACCACACACTTGCTTGTCCGGGGATCGAACCAGGAACAACACGCAGCAGAGGTTAGCAGTTTAGTGTGCGTCAGGGAGACAAAAAAAATATCTCACCATAAATTGTTGGCCATGATTTAGAGAGTCACAGGTTAAAAGCCAAGTTCCTTGATGAAAATTATATTCAAATCTGAAATGGCAGAAACAATACTCGGTTTTAACGTTGTTCCGCTGAAACGATACTAGATAGCGAGAGGCTGTTTTCTGCAAGCAATGGTCGTACTGGGAAACATTTCGTGTTCCAGTATGGCTCAGAGGTTCACTCAGTCTTTATAAAAGTTGAGGGTCGAGGAGGGTAAGGTGTGGGAATGACTACTAATATATACATAAGTTTATGGAGCATTACCTCCACACAGTTCGTGAGCCCAATGCCTTGTTCTGAATGAGAGGCGCCTTCCATTCCACTTGTTCAGTGACGAATATTAATAAATGGAGGTTGAAGCCATAAGAAATAATGGCTTGAGCCTCCATTTATTAATGTTCGTGACTGTTCAACTGAATTAGCTGTGGGCAATGCACACACTGAAGTTCACTAAATTATTTACGTAGCTATCTAATTACCTACAGCAACAAACAAAATTATATGCTGTTGCCGGGAATTGAACCAAGAATTACACATGCCAAAGACATGTATGATTCAACTACAAAGATCTTTTGGTGCGGTGACTCAGTGGTACAGTGTTCACCTCCGGTGCTTGTGGTCCCTGGTTTGATCCCAGCTCGCGCCGTGTGGACTTTGTGGTGGACAAATATCGTGCTCGTGGATTTTCTCGAGGTTCTCCCGTTTCCTTCCACTTTCTTCATTCCACCATTCCATTCATTTCTCATCATCTCCGTCTCCTTTAGCCTAACCGGCATAAGCGTGGGACATAAGATTTCATTTCAGATTTTCAGCTACAAAGATTATAATGAACTGAGGACAGAAAAATCCATGGTAAGGTAACAACGGATATTTAGTAGTGGTTAAGAAACCAACGAGCAGCTTAAAATTTCAGGGTGCCGAAAGTTGTCGCAGGCATGCTGAACCCTTCAGGGTGACTCCTAGCTACGCGTCTATGCAAGAGTGATTGTAATATTGCAAAACTACTGCTAACCCATCTTGAACAAGATAGAATACTTGATCCGGGTGGAATTTTCCCCTCAGGCCCCTGAAATTCTCACTGTTGGACAGTTACAGGGCCGGATTTTTTGGAGGTGCCCTGGTGCACGTCCACCCGACCATCGTTGTAAATAGACACTATCTAAAATGAAAAGCTAGCACTGAAAATTTAATTCAAATGTAGCTGTAGTTATTGGTGAATTCTCCCCCCCCCCGTCACTAAATCCTGGATCCGGCCCTGGACAGTGAAGTTGGTTGAAGCAATCACAAACTTTACGCTCCTCAACAGGATACATATTCTGTACTAAAGAATACGCTGGTTTATAAATACAATGTAAGTCTTACCTGATCGAGGATATGTGACAATCCAAACATCATCTGGACGAGCAGTGAAATTCAACACCCTTTGACCAAGGTCCCTAAATGCCGCAGGCATTACAACATGGCCTGGCAGGACTTCAACGAATCCCTCCTTGTGTTTCTCCTTATGAAGCCGGTTCATTTTCTCCCCAAAAGGTCCTGAAAGATCTTGGAATCCTAGCTCTTGATGGATAGGTGGTTCCTCCATGTTGATGAATTGGCAGCGGTCACAATCTCAACCGTTCCGAACGGAATGAAGCACTTTTCTATTGTGATGTTAAAAGCGACAAGAGACAAAGAGGGCAGTGAACTGTCCGGCCGGGAGAGTCTTCCTCCGAAACCAGTTTCTCGTACGATTCAAGGTACGACTGTCAAGTGCACATGTAAACGAATAAAATGTCTCACCTTCCCTCTACCCCTGGTTGCCCCCTGTACACCCCATCAGACGATGAGGCTGGATGACTTGAAGCTTTACTCTTTCTTGCCACGCAGGTAATGTGTCAACGTATGGTAATGTATGTGTGTGTGTGGGTTGAGGAATGTTTGCGTACTTATTTACACATGACGCACAGACGCTTTTTTTTTTAAATGGACAATTAAAAACAACTACTTTCCCGTGATTAATTTAATTAAGTCAATAGTTTTGGTTTTAAATATGCATGTGACGTGATGCACAAATTCAAGTTCCTTTCTGGCACAAATAAAAAAAAAAGAACTAATTTGCATAATAAAAAGTTGCAGAACTTAATATTTGTATTCTTAGTTTCTGATACTATGATTTCTCTTCTAGTAAATTTGAAGTTCAATCCACCTTATAAGCACTTACACTATACAGTGGTGCCCACCCCCCCTTATGTCCATGACGCACACCCCCCCAATTGTCTACCCGTAGGTGTTCTTCCATGAAAAAAATCTTCTTTTCGATTAATTTTTACACTCCCTCAAACATATTTACACAGATTTTTAGCCCCCCCCCAAATATTTCAATGACGCACTTTGCGTCATAGCCCCCCCTTGTGGGCACCCCTGCTATAAAAGTCGTGGAAGTGAAGTGAGAAGTATATTGCTCCCGCAAGGAATTGAATGTGGATCACACGCACCAAAGCTGGAAACGTTGACCCACTCAACCACAATGAAAGGGGCGCGGTGGCTCAGTGGTAGAGCGTTCACCTCCGGTGCTTGGGGGTCCCTGGTCGATACCATCTCGCGCCGTGTGGACTTTGTGGTGGACAAACACCGTGCTCGTGGGTTTTCTCAGGGATCTCCCGTTTCCTCCCACTTTCTTTATTCCCCCAATTTATTCATTTCTCATCGGCATAACCGTGGGACGTAAAACTTAAACATTTCATTTCATTTTCAACCATAATGAAGTTCTCTCACAATGAAGATTTCATTTTGTGATTTCATAAGCAGTGTTGAATTCTCGCTTCTTCAATAATAATAATAAGGGGGAACACGATGGTTCAGTGGTAGAGCGCTTACCTCTGATGCATGGGGTCCCTGGTTCAATCTCCGGCCGAGTAAATTTATGGTGGACAACATTATGTCCGTGAGTTTTCTCGTGGTACTTCTGTTTCCTTCCACATTCTCATTCCATCAATTCCTCCATTATCATTCACTTGCGTATACGTATGATATTGTTTTAATATCATGTAAAATACTTTTTTTAAAATAACATTATTATTTAATTTTAATAACTGTATGTTAAAACTAGGATTATGGTTTATATCTAATTTTGTTCGTAATGAAGCAGCGTTTCCAACCGTACTACTTCCATGTTTCTATCGTGTATCTGAGTGGAGAAATTCCCGCCTAAAATGTATAAAGAAGTAGCGGGAAATTCAAATTTTCAAAAATTCCCTTTTTCGGGAATTTAACCCCCTGAGGTACACAACAGCGCAACGATAGTGATACTGTTGGAAACATTGCATCATTACAAACAAAATGAGGTACGGACCATGATCCTACGACAAAAACTAATGACACTGTAGCTACTTTGCTAAATACATTGACTAAAAATGTGTAACAGGGAGAAAATTCAGAATTGTGTTTTAAAAAATCTCGATTTACCCTACGATCTTGGTTGGTACCTCGTTTTGTTTGTAATGATGCTAGGTTTCAAACGGTACCACTCATATGTCCCTGTCACGTACCTGAGAGAAGGAATTCCCAAAGAAGGAAAAACATTCTAAAAAATTCCCTTTCTCCACTTTGGGCGGGATTTTCCCACTTCTGTTACACAATAGGGAAACTTGAGTGGTAGGCCTACAATTGGGAACATTCTTTCATTACGAACACAACGAGGTGTGGACCATGATCCTAGGATTAATAGCGATGTGTCTGTTTTTTTTTTTTTAAAAAAAAAAGCTCTAACAATTACCCTTTTCTTTTTTTACTTGGACCTTGTTTGTGACGTCACTGTTCCCAGGCATTGCACGCATGACTGCAAAATGCTCATGAAATATATTTTTTGATGCTTCCCCATTTGAATGAATGCAACAAATCCGGTGCAAAAAGCTTCACTAGAGATTTCTAAAGCAAATTCCGAAGGTCGACGCCATGGTCGATATATTACCCGTAAAGTGTAAAAGAGTTAAGATTTTTTCTTTCTGGAGAAACGAAGGGCGGCAAATTGACTAAGGATTTACCCCCGTTTATTCAATAAATTCGAGATTGTGGTTTCGATTCTTTTTTTAGTTGCCACGCAAAATAGCAGATTTGGTTGGTTGGATTATATATAATATCCCTTTTCAGCACTGGGGCTATATGAGACCTGGATCTACATCTTAAGCTGGAATCCGAACTATACCGTCATGCGTCGGTTCAAATTTGAAGATTTGCTTATCGGTCATAGGATCTGGAAGCACATGAGCTTTGGTTTCGGATACATTGAACGCCAGTGGCTACGCTAGATGGGGGCTAGAATAACTTCTACAAACAATTTCTCTACTTCTTTCGCCTCCGCCCCTACAGAAAATTAAAACTGGCGTCGTCAATGTTAAATGGTATGACCTCTGGACGAGTGTATGTACAGGCCTGTATCCACAGGGGGTCTAGGGGGAGCCGAGTCCCCCTAAATTTTTCGTGGCTCATTAAAATTTTCACGTAGGCTTCTAAATGAACTATAATATGATGATAAACTATAATATGGTTGGATCGGGCCCCTCTAACTTCTACTGCCCCTTCCCCCTACATTTTTGGGCTGGCTACCAGCCTGTGTATGTACTGTACCAGTGTCTACTGTTTTACAGCGCGTTCTCTCTTGTTTGCTCGAACAGTCAGAGGAAACTGTGTCACTATCACAATGTGGAAGACGCCTTTGCAGGCCCGTAGCTAGAATTCAGAAAAGGAAACGGGGGATCGAAATCATATTTTGTGGGACTGACTTTCAGGGGGAAGGTGAATGTGGTCGCAAGAGGGCTGAGCTCCCTGGATACAGTCTTGGACCTTTGGCTAGTTTGTCCTACGCTATTCATGTCTCGCTTGCATGTATGACATGAGGCTTAGTTACATAGTTTACAACATTGATGGCCAATTTCTAACGCATCACAGGCCAGAACAAAATAAGAATCAAACTTGGAGACCATTTTCCAGATCTTTTCTTGGAGACACATTTCCAGAGAATCAGGAAAATCTCGAGAGAGCTCACGAACATGATACTATTTACCATAAACTCAGACGCCTTGGGATCGAACTTGTGAACCTTCGCACCACAGACGAGCACTTTACCCATGAGCCGCCGTACCCTCAATAATAATAATAATAATAATAATAATAATAATAATAATAATAATAATAATAATAATAATAATAATAATAATAATAATAATAATAATAATAATACAACCTAACACTTAAATACAGGTGTGTGTTCCCGTACTCACGAGATTTGATGACGAAAGATACCGAGTAAATAAGTTTCAAATGTTTTACAATAAGATACCGTGTTTATATTGTTAGGTTTACAGTACCGTTATTTCTTCCATACAGTTATTCGTGATCTAGTTTACAAATTAATGAATGATTTATCGAAATTGAACGGGATGTACATGATTTCTTTTCATTGTAACGTTATTCAATTCTAAGAAAAAAGAGTTTCTCTTTAAACAAACAAAGCTCCTGAATGTTTTCCTTAAGTGATATCATTAACCTAAATTCTCACAAATTACATCTAATGATCTGGAAGTTCGTCAAAGAGATCAGAGTTGAAACAATATCTTGCTTAATATCTAACTTCTCTGAACATTAGTTTTGTCCAGTATTTTTACCTCAACTTATCTCTTCCTCCCCTTTTTGTTTGGGGATGGAACACCCAGAGATTAAAGTGATCTGAGAGGGCCCCCGACCACTGGCGCAAATCCCTGCGGGATGAGGGGGACATGTACCCCCATTCTTGGAACTGGAGGGACTGTCCGCCAATAATCCGATTTGAAATGTGTTTTTTGGTGAGAAATGTGATGATTTGTATCCGACTGTCATAAAGGAAAGTGAGATGAAATTGATATCTCTTGATATATAATATACAACAGGTTCACCTCAGAAATCAGATTCATCTACCGTAATATGAGTCTCATTCCCTCCCCCCCCCCAAGGAATAAGAGTCGAATCTGCCTGCCTTCCAATATTGAAGACAACTCTGCTCCCCCGATCTTCCCCAGCATTGTTTTTCAACTTCATAAATATTTTGAACATAGCTTTAAAAGAATTATGGGAACCGTCTTTCCCGTCCCCCCAATGTTGAAGACAGATTTGCGCCGATGCCCCCGACCAAATGTTACATTGAGGGTAGATTATAGGGGAAATCGTAGCTTAAATCATGTAAACCTATTCCAGAAATTGACCACATTTTTTAAAAAAATTAAATGTCTACAGAACATACGGAGGGTAATAACAGAAGTAAGCATACAATACCAACAAATAATTCACATCTCATAAGAGTATGATGCTATTTAAAATATTGCAATAAAAACATAGTTTTACCTAAGCACGAGTGAGAGAGTATTTCTTATGGAAATTCGTGTCTATATCTCATGAAGACGCGGGGCTCTTTTGACTCGAGCGTTTCTGTCCTCGCCCTTTTGTCATGGAATCGTTGGGTCATAGTGGACACATGAGTCATAACATACTCCTTCTAATTTAAAGACCATTGCCAAATTTTAGGAATAATCACCAAAATACTTTTACCAGAGACTATAAAGATCGACCATAGAAGTCATAAAACTTCCAAATTTGATTTTTTGGTACCCTTCAATCAAGGTAAAATGTCGAATCATTAAGTCCATCATAGAGAAGAAATTTAAATTCTTTTTGGCAATTAAGTACCCTTTTCATAGGGTTTTAGCATAAGAAAGAACATAATATGGTCCGAGGACTGCTGGAGTTTGGCAACTCTGCCAAAATCAAGAAGAAAATGATCCCGGTTCTTTTGAGATGTGGAAAGACAAAAAAGATGGTCCCAGATAGCATGACCCTCAGCCAAGGTCCTTGGGGCTTAAAACTGACTAGATTATGTGACAGATGTCATACCACGTGACCTGCTCGTGTGACAGGGACCAGGGCCCGTGGATACGTTATACTACGGAAACAGATCACGCGACTTCCAGCAGCCAATTAGATAAGTTTCCTCAAGTGTTGCAATTTCTACTTAGGTGAGTTTATATATGTATTGTCAGCATTTTTCTATGTTTAGTTTTACATTTATAGGTATCTATGTTAGAACAGTAAACTTCACAAGTTCATTCTTTCAACTATATATATGTATACGTATGTATATATACCAGGTGTGATCAAAAAGTATCGAATCTTATTATTATTATTATTATTATTTTATTATTTTTTTTACACGTAAACCAATGAAGTTCTGCAGACTTTCTTCAATGTGTATGTAGAAAAGATACTCATGCGCAGTCGTGAACTTTTTCGCGCCCGCAGAAATCGCCACTCGCTGGCACTCGGCCAACTAGTGAAGATGTGTAGTGAGCAAGCGTTGATTTTTTTTTTTTTTTTTTTTTTGGAAAATGACAGCAAAACTTGAGCAGCAATATTGCATCAAATTTTGTCAAAAACTTGGCGATACCCATGCGGAAACCATTTAATCGGATCGGTACATTCAATTTTAAACGAGAATTTGGGCATGAGGAGAGTGTCCGCGAAATTTGATCTGGGCTTTCTTCGCCAAACACACAGAGTTGGCGTGGTCAATGAAAACTTGACCCACGACCCACTGACCCACCGTGACCCACGACCCACTGACCCACCACCCACTGTGACCCACCGTGACCCACCACCCACGGTGACCCACTCTGACCCACCACTCACCGTGACCCACTCTAACCCACCACCCACGGTGACTCACTCTGACCCACCACCCACCATGAACCACTTTCATCCACTTTGACCTACTCTGACTCACCAAAATCCATCTTCATCAACTCTGAACACGATCCACGGACTCTTTTGTCACTAATCGGAGTTTGAATTTCTAGTCAATCGCTCAAACACCATTCTGTTACAATAACGGTGGATCTGACCTTTACGATATAAAATGGTAAAGTGTTTGTCAGTGAGAAATTGAAACAGTTCGAGGTGGGGGGGAAATTAGTCTGTGCCTAAAATATACGGTACTTGTACTAAGAGAGATTCTTGCAAATGTTAATTTCTGAACGCATTCCACAAGAAACTTCTATTCGCAGGAAAATACCCCTGTACAATATGGAAAAGGTTATGGTTTCTCAGTTCACGGTATTTTTCTCACAAAAGACTTGAAAAATCAGTTGTTCATAGGGTATAAAGGTGCTCGGGTACCCTGTGTGAGAGCATTTCCATAAAGTATGCTCATAGTGTAATCACTAAAACACCACGTTAAATTTAAGTTACAAATATGCATAATTGCAATTATTATGAATATTTATTCAAAGTAGTTTACCTAAAACAAAGAAGAGACTTACTAAAAATTAGGTACAAAGTTGAATAACACAAATAAGCCATTAGTAATACAAGTATACATTTTCCGTAACTCGTAATTTTCCACCTTAAAACAAATCTGAAATCGGATTTATTTCCTGTTGGTAACTTTTTGGCTGTAAATTATCCGCAGTGGAATGATGTCCATCCTTCAGCCAAGAAATAACTAGCTCGTCTACTTTGAGCATGCATAGAGGTGGGCCATTAACATTGATGAACAACAAGTTAGACAATGTTTGAGCACTTAGGCTATTTCTAATATCAGTCATCTGTAAATTCATAAGGGGAAATCCCCGTTTGCACTCTCTCATGGAAATTGATAATGCTTCTACCCGATTTCTGTAACTTCTCATCGACAATCTACTTGTTAGACTTAAGTCTGATAACGATTTTTCTTGGTCAGGTTTGAAATACTCTGCAAGAAGTATCATCTCTCTATCACCATACAACATCTTTTCCATATCGACCATGTCAGTTGGCAATGTCGACCCATGTAGAAAAGAAACTTCATCTACCACGCCTTTGATAAGGAATCTTGTGAATAAATTATCAATTAAAGCTTGATAAACTGATGATTTCTTATTTGTTTATAAATTTAATTTTTGTAATTACACATGAAGGTTTGATACCATTATCAAGTTCCCTCCCCCGTCTAGAAAGCGAAAGGGAACGAGGTTCCTGGAAAGTATTCAGAGGTGAGTGGGAATTTCCCTCCTGCTTCAACTTCAATTACCACACTGCTGTTTGCCATGTGTCAAATTTCGATGAATTTCAATTAAATTATCATAGTATAATTTTTTCCTTGTTGAATTATCAATACTTTTCAGTGGAAAAGGGATGAAATTTCAAAGTTCCAAATCAAAGTAAGTAGACCAACGTAAAGGGAAAAAAGTGTAATTTTTTCCATAAATTATGCGTACAATCCAAACTTCAAAATTTCCGTGTAATTAAGCTTACAGTACAAATTTTATGCCTATTTTTCTCACAACTTTATGGGTTGATTGCCCTGTGCTGTAAGCGCTCCATATAATAAACATAATCTTCAGCAATTATTATAGCAAAAAGCAATGGATAAGCCTACATGAAGCCAAGCACTGTATTTTTTGTTTCTGATTTTTTTTTCTTATATAACATCGATCGTTTTCGATCATTTTTACAAACCAACTCACTACCAATTTTCCATATATAGAAAGTGCCCCCCCCCCCCACATAAAGGAGAATTTTAAAAAATGCTAGGACACATTCTGTTTATTTTCAATAAAGAGTTAATACAATGAATTTCAGCTCCGTAAGTTTAACGGCTTGCGAGAAACTTTTTTTTTTTTTTTTTTTTGCAAAAAATCGGATCCTCACTACCTCCTTAGGATATTATGCATTATAATAAAAGCAATATAACATCACAATTTCGATTGAGGCCTAACTATATACCAAAAGTAATTTAATTTGACTTTGCAATTTGACCGTGATGATCAGGCACACATAGTTACATTCAATTTTTTATATAATAATTTATATATTACAGTGATTCAAAAATGTATTTTTTCCAGTAGTTAGCTCCTCTAAAAACTCACAGATCTCGAAAGCCAAGTAGTAGTTTAAGTCCTATTGCTATTATTACTATTAAAAATATCAATATCCAAAAGTGCCTGAAGTTCTTTTTTCACTTGGTTAGATATACTCAGCTCAGGTAAGTAGACAGAAACAAGTGGAAAAGGAAGGGAAATGAAGGTGTTGAAAGTAAAACGGAGACAAATTTAAAGTCTTCAGAAGATACTCTCTACAGTGCAGTGAGCAGAGAGAGTCGGTAGATCATACTGAATCGGTGGGTCGCAGTGGTCATGGTGGGTGGTGGGTCGCAGTGGGTCATGGTGGGTGGTGGGTCGCAGTGGGTCACGGTGGGTGGTGTTTCGCAGTGGGTCACGGTGGGTGGTGGGTCACAGTGGGTCATGGTGGGTCGCAGTGGGTCACGGTGGGTCGCAGTGGGCCACGGTGGGTCGTGGGTCACAGTGGGTCACATGCTGTTGACCCACGACCCACTGACCCACTCAGAAAACTTGACCCACTGACCCACTCCATCTCTGCAAACACAACATTCCTGTGAGTCGTCAGGCTCTCTACTCACCCGACATGGCTCCGTGTGAGTTTTGGTTATTTTCCAAGCTGAAAATGCCACTAAAAGGGACCCGATTTGAGCCAGGAGAAGACGTCATGCGGCGGTTGGTTGCTCACCATTCCAAAAACTGCGTTCCAGAAGTGTTTCTAACAATGGCGGGAGCGCTGGGAGAAGTGTGTGCATTACCAAGGAGACTACTTTGAAAGGAATTCGTGTTTTGGATTTCCAAATTAATTAATGTATTTTTGCCAACCAAAGATTCAATATTTTTTGAGCACACCTCGTATATAATTAGGTAAGCCTAAATCTGAAATGTATCAGGATTCACCAGCAACATTTTACAGTCAGATTCTATTTTGAAAGTAAGTAAATAGATGAAGAATTTTATTCTTATGTACACCTTTTCATCAGATACACTTTTATTACTGAACCTGCTCGATTTGAATTGATATAATAGTTTCCTCACTAGAAGAGCTGTCTACACCAACGTATGTCTGCTGAAAACAACAACAAATGCAACCAAAAAATCTACAACACATCCACAGAACAAAGATGGCGATGAGGAGAATGTCTACGTAGAATAGAATCTGAAGTACTTCCGGTGGAGGTGTTAAAACACCTTTAATACAACAGCCTCTCATTTTTGTTTGCAAATTTCTCTTTGAAAGTCACCAAATTTCTGCGCTTGAACACTTAGGATCCAATATGGAGTCACTTAAACCATATAAATACATCGAAGACAGCTTCTTGCTGTGCTCTTTAGTTATTCGTTTGTTAAGTGTAAGCTTGTTAAGGTACTGAATAAGGAAAACAAAATAAATAACACAAATATGAGAATAGGCTTCTGTTTACTCTTGCCAATATTAAGATTAAATGTAGCCTAATTCAAATTTCATTTCAGTCCCCTAAAAATATAAGTTCATATGTGAAAATGCAAAATTGACAACAGCCTAGAGACTGTTGCTACGCAAAAATAAAATACAACAAATAATTTAATATTTGTATTCTTGTATACTGAAAATTATATTGTATGATTGTAACTCATGTTGAAACAGGCCCACAACTAGAGATGGGCCAAGGGGGTCTGGTCCCCCCTAAAGTTCTCATAGCCCCTCCAGACCTCAATACAAAAATCACAATTATTAATACAAAAATCACAATTTAGATATTTGTAAGAGAATTTTTAATGACTTGGCACTAGTGCTCTCAACGGGTCGGGTCGGGTCGGGTTGAAGACCGACCCGACCCGACCCGTGACCCGAATTGACTGACCCGACCCGATGACCCGACCCGACCCGACTGACCCGAACCGTGATCCGACCTGATTGACCCGACCCGACAACCCGACCCGAGCTGACCCGACTGACCCGACCCGATAACCCGACCCGAGTGACCCGACCCGATAACCCGACCCGAGCTGACCCGATTGACCCGACCCGACAACCCGACCCGATTGACCCGACCCGATAACCCGACCCGAGCTGACCCGACTGACCCGACCCGACAACCCGACCCGAATAACCCGACCCGACAACCCGACCCGACCTGACCCGACTGACCCGACCCGACAACCCGACCCGAGTGACCCGACCCGATAACCCGACCCGAGCTGACCCGACTGACCCGACCCGACAACCCGACCCGAGTTGACCTGACCCGACCCGACCCGTAACCCGACCCGATCCGAGTCGGGTCGGGTCGGGTCACGGGTCGGGTCGGGTCAACCCGATCCGTTTGAGAGCACTATGGTCACAACACTGGGTGAACACCAAAATGCACTCCCATTGGGAATTGAACCCGGACCACGTGTACCGAAGTCTTACACGTTAACCACTAGCTAGATCAAGCGGGGATTTGTATATGCATCTTAATGAATATTTGGCACTTTTGAGGTTTGGTTATTTCTTTTTATAACTGATACCAATGTCCGACGTGGGAGAAATTTATTTTTATTTTTATTTTTTATTTATTTATTTATTTATTTTTATTTTATTTTTTTTTTCTTTAGTTCTATGTGACGAAATTTTTCTTCAAGGTCAGTGTTCTCACCTGCTGGGACGGCAGGGCGTCTTCTCGAAAGGCAGTAGCAAGAGTCTCTTGGCGGAGACAAAAGGAAATCGTTTAACTACAATGATAAGGGTTGAGGAAACAGGAGAACACCTGTGATTTTTTCCAACCCTTCAACTTTCATTCCAAAATAGGTTTTAATGATTCCGGGACCCGTACCACTTTGATTTTTCTTTCTCGGTAATTAAAACGTATTTTACAGTATATATAGTTGCACGTAAGAAGATACATAATATGAATTTAAAAATACAGGTTGATATTTAATTATAAAGTACTAATTTTATTTCATCACTTTCAGCCCAACAAATGAAATTCAAACAATTCGCTCCCTAGGTCTTGGTCATCAATACCTACTGCGTCTTATTCTTTGTCTTGCAGTCAAGTCTTGGTCCTGTATTTCGTAGTCTTAGTGATCTTTCATGCTATACAAGAGCCAAGAATGCTCACCTCATCGGTACAAATGAAGACCAAGTGTGATTTTGATTATGGTATTTCATACAATACGGAAAGCTAGAAAATACGCTCATCGCTACTTGGTGATCACCAAAACAAGGCCAAGAGCAAGATTACTATGCAATTCGTCTTGCATATCCAATCTTTATCTTGTTCTTGTATCGATGTCCTTGGGCTTGGTGAAATAAAATGAAATATTCACTTTAAGCAGGGGTGTAGCCAGCAGGTTCGTGTAGGAAGGGCCCGTCGTTTTTGAGGGGGGGGGCGGCTACAATGTACAAAGCCAAAAAAATGAGTTGCTGCTAGTGTTTTTCAGGCCTAAAAGAAAGGAAAATTTTGGTTTCCTTCTGGAAAACTAAAAACACAATTTTATCTTATTTATTATTATTATTATTATTATTATTATTATTATTATTATTATTATTATTATTATTATTATTATTATCCATAAATTATATTCAAGATAGTTTTTATTATGCTTAATCAAGAACTACTGCCCGGGACCAAACGCTATACTTTTGTGCATAACTATAAAGATAAACAGAAAGTTCTGTCCCTTTTCGTGGAGGTCTGTGTTCAATTGGACCTCACACCGTGAGTTGAATGCGAGTGGAGATAAGGCGAACGTCAGTTGTTGGTGTGGGTATACCCAACATACTACCTGGTTGTGGCAATTCAGATACACAGTGAACTTGCGTAAAGACAGAGGGAACATGGGACATCCACAGAGCGTCATAAGAGCATGTATGCTGAACGAGTTCAAATGGAGGTCAAACGCCGCTGTATCGGGACAGAAAATATGCCAGGCCTTTGTTGAGGGTGTCGTGACGACGCGGACAGTGCAGCGATGGTTTAACCAGTTTAAGGACGATGACCAAACACCCGAAAACACCACATGTCAGAAGACCAACACATGTACGTACAAAGAGGAACTGGGACTACAATTCAGTGTGTGGAGAAACCATTCGGCAGCACATCCATCAAGTTGGGAAGCACTACAAGTTGGGTCTCACATGTTTTGACTCCGGGCCAGAAGGCAACGCGGCAGTCGCATGGGTTTATTTACTGTTTCGGAGCCATTTCTGGACAGGGCGTTGACATGTGATAAAAAGTGGGTCCTATACGAAGCTCCACGGCGCCGTCATCATTGGTTAGCATCCCATGAACCGATTTCAAAACAGCCGAAACCAGCACTGTACCAGAAGAAGGTCCTTCTGTGTGTTTGGTGCATCGTGCATCGGGAACTGCTACTAGCTGGTCAGAGTATCAATGCAACTGTGTAGTGTCAGCAGTTGAGCTGTGCTCAACAAAAACTCAAAACTCTGGAGCCATCACTTCTGAATTGCAAATGGGTCCTCGTTTACGGGACAACGCTAAGTCCCACGTGGCTAGAATGACTCAGGACACCATTCTCCGCCTTGGATGGGAAACAATATTGCAACCACTATATTCCCCGGGTATTGCACCGTCCGATTATTACCTGTTCCATTCTTTGGACAATCACCTTAGAGGCCGCCAATTCAAATCCCTAGTAAAAGTCCAAAATGCACCTGATACCTTCTTCGTTTCACGGCCCACCAACTTCTACCGCGATGAATTCCATGGCCTTCCAGAACGTTTTCAGAAGGTCGTCGATGTTGATGGGGACTATTTTTGATCTTCCAGGTTAGGTGACGTATCGATGTTCGAAGGTAGTGGGTGAAAAAGCAACAAAACTTTTCTTGGTTACCTTTTTATTTAAATTTAAGACCTTGTATACAGAACCTATGTACACGAGATTGATTTTCTTTAAATTTCACTTAATTTCTTTATAGTTTCCTGACAAAAATATTTATTTATTATTCGTGATAAAAAAAAAACAATTATTTTATTACACTGAGTAGAAATAAAAGAGAGCGAATGAAATCCAAACTGAATAAAAACATTGTTTCTCACCAAATTTTCCATTCTCTGTCTTTTAAAATACTTGTTAAAGCATATAAAAATATAATGTACTTACAAATCAGTTTAGTACCTTTGTTTTATGGCTGTATTTATAATACCTTGTTAAAATGTTTGTCTTTAAACTGTCAAATATAAATCGCAGTAAATTGTGTAATCTGCTGTCACAAAAATGTATCCTATTGTTCGATCGGTATGGAAAAACAATATTTCTCCATACTATTTTACGGTAAATTATTAATTGTCAATAACTTTGTTACTTTTAAATGAAGGAAGCGAGATTATTTTACTATGATGTTTTTAAAGCTGGTCATTTGGGGGGGGCAGGAAACCATTTGGGGGGCCTGGACCCGATGAGCCCCTTGGCTACACCCCTGAGTTTAAGGTCCCTCGATTCTGCTTTGAGGCTAAGGGATATGGTGACCATGAGAAATGAATGAAATGGTGGAATGAAGAAAGTGGGAGGAAACAGGAGAACCCAGAGAAAACCCACTACACGGCGTTTCTCCACCACAAAGCCTACTTAACACAAGCTGGGATCGAACAATGGACACCATGCACCAGAGATGAATTCTCTACCAC